>NW_026606070.1:1840000-2390000 GCF_029834395.1 Sorex fumeus | reverse complement strand
CCCTTTGAAGTTTCTCTGGCCCATGACTTCCCTGCAGTCTTTTTTTTTTTTTTCATGAGATCTAGATAGTACTATAGCACTGTCCTCCCGTTGTTCATCAATTTGCTTGAGCGGGCACCAGTAACATCTCCATTGTGAGATTTGTTGTTACTGTTTTTGGCATGGGCTGGAGCGATAGCACAGCGGTAGGGCGTTTGACTTGCGCGTAGCCAGCCCGGCTGAGCCGGGTTCGATTCCTCTGCTCCTCTCGGAGAACCTGGCAAGCTACCGAGAGTATCTCGCCCGCATGGTAAAGCCTGGCAAGCTACCAGTGATGTATTCAATATGCCAGACACAGTAACAAGTCTCAAAATGGAGACATTACTGGGCCCGCTCAGGCAAAATCGACGAACAATGGGAGGACAGTGCTGCAGTTTTTGGCATACTGAATATGCCACGGGTAGCTTGCCAGGCTTTGTTTGTTGGTGGGATACTCTCGGTAGCTTGCCGGGCTCTCTGAGAGGGACAGAGGAAACAAACCCGGGTCGGCCACGTGCAAAGCAAACGCCCTACCCGCTGTGCTATCGCTCTAGCCCTAGGTAAAGGCAGAAATCTAGGTAAAGCCAGAAGGCTCTTCGTGTTCCTAGAACGAGCAGACGCCATTGGGCTACACTAGCACGCAACAGGGATGAATGGAGACGCTGCTGGCGCCCACTCGAGCAAATGGATGAGTAACGGGATGTCAAGTGAATCGAGTGATCAAGTTGCAAGTAAAGCAGCCCTGGTTTTGGCGAGCACAGCTTGAGCCCTCCAGCAGAATGTGAGGTGCACGCCCCAAGTGAGGTTCTGAGTTGTTGGGATCTGGACAACTGCTTGGGATGAGCACAACCCCAGGGTAGCCCCCAGGGCAGGCCTGCAGGCCCCAGACTGTGTGTGTGTGTGTGTGTGTGTGTGTGTGTGTGTGTGTGTCTGTGTGTGTGTGTGTGTGTCTGTGTGTGTCGTCCGTTGGTCTGCCTGGCTGCGTGCCGTGCGTGTCACGGTCTGTGTCGCCCGTAACCTGCAATTACTGCCTGCTGTGGGTTGTCTGTGCACGCAGATTTTTCCCCCGGAGGAAAGAAAATCCTCGTGTAGACTGGAAAATAGCTTTCATTTCTGAAACCTTTCCACTTTTCTTCCGTGTATTTGGAAAGAGATATGGGTTGTCTTTGAAGGGGTGGGAAAGTTCCCAACGCCAAAATGCTGGTTAGTAACAAATGTTTCAGGGACCAGACGGGGAACAGGGGTGAGAGTACTGTGTGTTTTTCCAGGGTGTTTCGGGTGCCCATGGGCTTGTGAGTCACCCGAGGGCCGTGTGAGAACGGGCTCATGATCTCAGCGATCTAGAGAAGAACCCGCGGTTGTCATTGTTCCTGGCCGTCGCCCTCAGCCGGGCTCCTTCCTGGTGGAAGGACAGGCCCGATGGCCGGAGCTCACTCTTCCCTGGACTCCATTTCCGGGGCTGTGCTCCCAGGGGCTCGCGCTCACCCAGGTCTGGTCTCAGGACTCATGTTGTGCCCACACGTGGCCTTCGTGGGTGGGTTTGCCGTGTTCCTCTATTGTGGGACTCACACGTGCCTCACTGCAGCTGGGAGCCTGTGGGACCCTGGGGGTTCGGACCCATGGCCACACACTTGCTAGGCAGGTGCTGTGCCCTCCACCCCTGCACTGGGCCCTCTGGGTTGTGTGCCGCACGCAAACATGCGTTTACTGTACCTCACCCGACTCTGCTGCCTGGTGGGTGCTCAGGAGGGCTTGGGCTTCCGTGTGGTCCCTAGCGGACGCCTGTGGAAAGCTTCGGTGATCGTGGGCATGTGTGTTTTAGCACTTCTAACACTGTCCTCCTGTTGTTCATCAATTTGCTCGAGCGGGCACCAGTAACATCTCACAATAAATTGTGAGACTTTGTTGCTGTTTTTGGCATATCGACTATGTCACGGGGAGCTTGCCAGGCTTTGCTGTGCGGGCGAGAGGCTCTCGCCGAATCGAACCCGGGTTGGCCATGTCAGCTGCATGCCAGGCAAACGCCCTACCCGCTGTGCTATTTCAGTACGTGCTGGGTTCCCTGGAGCCCCGCCGGGAGTGATCCCCGAGCACAGAACCAGGAGCAAGCACCTAGCACCGCCAGATGTGGTACCAAACAGTTATCAAAGGGGAGGGGGCTGCCGGGAGGCTGGTTTTAGAACTTTCTAGCTGCTGGTCCCAGGCAGCTGTGGGAGGGCAGCCTGGGATTCCTGCCAGGCTCCTGGGGGGGGAGAGAGAGAGAGGGAGCTTGTAGACAGAGCCCTTTCTTTCCCGGAGAAGTGGATTCCATGACTTCTGTCTTCCTCCTGGAGCTAAGATTTGATTGAATGTTTGAAATAGGGATCGTGACATCGCGGGAGGAGGGCTGGGAGCCAAGCTCATGGGTGCTCAGAGCTGTGCTTGGCTCAGTTTAGTGCCAGGGATTTGGACTTTGCATGGTTCTGAGCTTGAGGGACCATGTGATACCCAGGACTGAGCCCCCCCTCTTTTTACACATACACACAATAATTGTGATTTTATTTTATCTTATTAATTAATTTATTTTTGGGTCACACCCAGCGGTGCTCAGGGGTCACTCCTGGCTCTGCACTCAGGAATTACCGCTGGCGGTGCTCAGGGGACCGTATGGGATGCTGGGAATCGAACCTGGGTTGGCTGCATGCAAGGCAAACACCCTACCCGCTGTGCTATTGCTCTGGTCCCGTGCTTTTCTTTTTATTTTTTTAGTGACAATGAAAGACAGATGCTTTCATTTTATAATCTTTGGAAACCTGCAAATGTGCAGAAAAAAATCATTTCGCCCTTCCTGGAATGTGCGTCTGGCATTTGGCAGACGCCCAGGTAGCCCTTGTGATCTGTGCATTTCATTTATCTGGGATGAAGTCGGACCCTAATGAACGCGCTGCATTGCAACTCCTGTTTTTTATTTTAGCCTTTATTTTTTTTTTAATCACAATCTCTTTGCATGTCAGGAAACAACTTGGTAGAAAATTACGGACTTGGGCGGTGGAATACGTGAAAGCATCTTTAGCCAAGGGGAAACGGAGCCTTGTAGGATAAATTTCTAAAAGTAAAAAGGTCTTAGCTCACGTCTCTCCACCCCGCCCCATCCCCTTCTTCTCTTAGTTTCTTAGCGATCCCATGTGGGCAGTGGATGGTCTGGCCCGCTCAGGCTGCAGGTTCGCCGCCTGCCCCGGGCCTGTCTCAGGCTGCCTGCCTCCACACACCCTCCCCGGCTGGTCGGGCACGCAGCAGGCAGCCTCGTCCTAGGGGCTTGCTGCCCACCATCCGAGTCAGGCCCTTGGTGGAGATGGGGGTCCTGAAGTCTCTCCTGGCCTGCTGCTAGAACCCTCCGGGTTCTGACTTCTACTTTTACTCCATGCAATGGGGATCGATCCGAGTCTTCCTTCCCTGTCCCTGTGTGTGAGGAAACAAAAGCAGTTTCCTTTCTTTTGTCGAAAGCTCTTCTTTCCTCGGGAGCAGCTGGGCAGCTGAGTGGCACTCTGGCTCTGCTGAGTGACCCGGCCCCTTCAGCTCAGCTCCCGAGAAGGCCCGCAGGCCCAGGAAACTGTCCAGGGCATCCGGGCGAAATGGACTGAAAGGCCGGACTTGCACTTCCTGGGAGTTCCTAATGGGATTTTTGCAAGACAGTGGGTGGACTGAGGCGAGTGACGTTTCTGGGGCTTGACACGGACCCCTTGGCCTGTGGGCAAGGAGGAGCTGGAGAATGAAGCCAAGTGTCATGCTGCAAGTCCTGAGCAGAGCTTCCCAGGGGGCCCTCGTGGAGGAGGCGGCTGGGAGCGGCTTGGATGTCTGGGACAGCAGCATAAGACATTGGGCGGGCTTCAGGGAGAGGTGGTGTGAGGGGTCTGGGAGAGGAACAAGGCAAGAATCTGGCCCTCCTCACAGCACAGAAAGAGGTGCCGAGTTCTCTCCTTAGCCCAAGGCCAGCAACCAAATCAGTGCCCTTAGATCAGATTATAACTTGCAGCGTGCAGTGAAATTGTGTGAGTCCTGAGTCGACACTCACTCAGGAACGAAGAACAAATCTTTCTTACACCCGGATTCCAAATAAGGTGCCCACGAATGTATGGGCAGGGCAGGATTGCCCTTTCCTCTTGTAGAGAAGATACCAGATGAGCCCCCACAGGGCAGACTTCAGGACTCCTCGTCGGAGTTCTGCCCTGCCAAGGTCACAGCATGAGCCGCCGACACGGCACTGTGCAGCTCGGAACCAGAGAAGATGCTAGCGCAAGACCAAGGTCAAGGAAAATCTCCTGCCTGGACAGGCGGGCTCCGAGTGGCCAATGTTGAATAGTTCCGGTTCCTCTGTTTCTCTGTGTAGTGTGGAGATATGGGGGCGAGGGCCAGTGTGGCATGAACCACAGTGCCCTGCCAGCACCCCTGGTCCACCTGATGGGTGCGGCTCAGGCACTGGGCAGCGTGGACTGCAGCACGGGTGGAAAATTGCTCTTGGCAGAAAAGGGGGAGCCGGTCTGAACCACTGTTCAGGTTTTGCGGGATCTTTGTCTTCCCTTGCCGAAATCATTTCAGGAGGAAACGAATAGTGGATTCAAATAGTTTCATTTTCTTTAGAGAAATCTGAAGGGAGAGCGTGGAGGGTTCTGCGTCCAAGCCAGCTGTGACCTCCGCAGAGGGCAGTGTCCCCCAGTGTGCTCAGCTCGGGTGCAGGCCAGTCTCTGAGAGGGCAGCGGGGGCACTGCTTGCCTTTGCAATGTTGGTTTTCCCCAAACTGCCCTGCCTGGGGCTTTCTGAGTGACCCGGGGCTCTGGGAGGAGAAGTGGCTCTTGGTGAGTTTTTCCATATTCTTTTTAAAATTTTTTTTTTCATTTTTGAAAAGGTTACAAATAGTTATTATAGTCAATGGTAATTGGTAATGTTGTCTTCATACTCTTTTTTTTGGGGGGGGTAAAAAATTTTGCTGATGCGTAATGCTAACTGAAAGTGTGATTAGATGAGTCTTATTAGTGGTCAAGACCAGGGTTGGAGCAATAGCACAGTGGGTAGGGCATTTGCCTTGCACGTGGCCGACCCAGGTTCGATTCCCAGCATCCCATAGGGTCCCTCAAGCACTGTCAGGAGTGATTTCTGAATGTATGAACCAGGAGTAACTCCTCTGCATCGCTGGGTGTGACCCTAAAAAGATTTATTAAAAAAAAAAAAAAGAAGACCTTGTGTTTCTCCTGGAGCGGCAACCTTCCTGGTGCAGGGGGGCCCCTCTCGGGTGGCGCGTCCCTCAAGGCTACTCCTGGGCTAGTGACTTGGGCACTTTTGTAAGTCAGGCCTTGGCTGCCACTGCCTGGAGCCCTCCCTGTCTCCCTGCAGAGCCCAAGCCCCTTGGAACTGGGCTCTGGGCCGCAGCCCTGACCCGCAAGTCTTTTAGCCAGGATGGACAATCAGCACTGCAAGATTGGAAGCGGAACTGCGGGGACTCCTCAGAGAGGTCCTTGGGAATTCTTTTTTCTTTCCCCTTGGAGAATCATTTCTTCACCTTGTGTTGAATCTAAATTGACTCCAAAAAAAGAAGAGTTGGGAGAACTTGCGCCAGCCTGTAGAGGGGAAGTAATGAATATGTGTGGGCAGAGAAAGGACGTGACTGTGTGGGGCAGAAGCAGAGAGACACTGCTTTGTCCAAGAGGTGAGGGAGATTAAGCACCAGTCTTTATTTTATTTATTTACTTATTTATTTATAGGTCACATCCGGCGCTGCTCAAGGGTTACTCCTGGCTCTGCAGTCAGGAATTACTGTTGGCAGTGCTCGGGGGACCACATGGGGTGTTGGGGAGTCAAACCCGGGTTGGCCGCGTGCAAGGCAAACGCCCTACCCACTATGCTATCGCTCCAGCCCCAAGCGTCAGTCTTTAAAATACAGTCATGTTCACTGGCAGAATGCAGGACAACTCCAGGAATCCGTTTCTCGGATGCATCAGAAAGTCTGAGGTGGAAGGTCTTTTTTTTTTTTTTTAATCTCATTTTGCCAATGGAACTTGTCTGGCAGGGAGGTAAGGCTGGGGGCCAGTGACCCGTGTGTCTCTGGGTCTCTTCGTGAGACTCCGTGAGTAGTTGCGGTCTGAGCTCTGGGCCAGTCCCGAGAGTGCTCCTGGAACCTTAGGGGAGGACGGAGGCCCTGGGAGGCAGCTCTGGGATGGGCACGGCCTGCCCTGCCAGTCCCTTCGAGTAAGGAAGGAGGCGAAAGCTAAGATGGAGCCTGGCTCGGGAAAGACGTCATTCTGAAGGGGAAGGTCTGGCTGAGATGGACCAGGAACTCTGCCTCCACTCCGCCCGAGAACTACCGTATGGGAACCGGAGAGGAGAGCTCAGAGATCGGGGGTCAGGCTTGGCGACCAGAACCCAAAGGAGAAAACTCCCCTGCAGGACTGAGAGTGCAATGAGGACTCTTCAAACCAAGCTCTCCAAAACCAAACATGAAAATTTACATTTTATATGTAGGGGCTGGGCTGGAGCGATAGCACATCGGGCAGGGCATTTGCCTTGCACGCAGCTGACCTGGGTTCGATTCCTCCACCCCGTCTTGGAGAGCCCCGCAAGCTACTGAAAGTATCGCGCCCGCTCAGCAAAGCCTGGCAAGCTCCCTGTGACGTATTCGATATGCCGGACACAGTAACAAGTCTCACAATGGAGACATTAACTGGTGTCCGCTCAAGCAAATCGATGAACAACGTGAGGACAGTGCTACAGTATGTAGGGTCTGAGGCTGTATCTGTTATGCACAATGAACCATGAATTATTAAAATATTACCCCATGTCTGCTCTTGATAACACTGGTGCACATTTGTAATTTTACCTGTATGTTATATATGCCATAAATGTTGCCACTATCTGTGAAAGATTTATTTTTAAGGTTCATGAATTTACGGACCTAGTCATTTGAATTCCTTTCAATTACTCCTAGTAGCTCATATTTGTGGAATCATGTGGTTCTTTCTTGAGGGGGAGGGGGCTTTAACATACTTGGTCACTGCGGGATTGATGAATACAGACACTGTAAAATTAATTACATATTCTCCACAGACAGAGAAGTTTGTTTGTTTATTTGTTTTTTATTGAGTATATTGTGACATTTTTTTGCAATTTCCACTAGAAATTTTTTGTATCTGGGGTTTTGGTAGTCAGGTGCTTAGGGGATTGGGTCTGGGATCCAACTCTTCCCCATTTTCTGGTCCAATTCCTAAGTCTTTATGGTTTTCTGGTGTTTGTTTTTGTTGTTCTTCCCTCTTTGCGGGGAAGCTTGAACCCAAGTCTCCCGCATCCATAGTGCACGTGGTGGTGTAACCTCTTTGTAGGATGAACTAGTTATTATTACCTGGTTTGACTATATTTGGGGGCTCAGGAAGTCTTCACTTGAAGGCTATGAAGCCTGATAGTAGAGCACACGATCACGATCATCCTGTTGTTCGTCGATTGCCTCGAGCAGGCACCAGTAACGTCTCCTTCGCCCTAGCGCTGAGATTTTAAAAAGTGCCATATTCAAGGCTCTTTCTGGTTTGGGAGAATGAGACCCATCATTGTTACTGGCTTTTGGCATATTGGGTACGCCACGGGGAGTTTGCCAGACTCTGCTGTGGGGGCAGGTAGCCTGCCAGGTTGTCCAAAGCAAGAATGAGATAATAAGATGTCTTCTGGGAGCTGGGTCTCTGGGTCTTGGCTATTGATGGGATTACACGGTGCCTGGGGGAGGTTGGTGGGTGTGACCCCTGCCTACTGGAAGATGGAGGATCTGGGTGGGGGATGCCCAGCCCTGATCGAGCAGGCTTGGAGATCTCAGCACATCAGAGTATAATTGAGTGTTGTGCAAATGAGCAGTGTGTGAAATTACATCAGAAAGCTCAGGGATTAAGATTAAGAACGTATTTTTATTCGGTTTAACTGCCAAACAAGACTGTGGGTGTGATGTTTCCAAAACACCTAGAAATCATAGCCTCTGTGTTTGTTTAGTAGGACTTCTTTTTCTAGCCACATGCAGTATCTGCTTCTAGAATCATCTCTTGTCTTCCTCCCACATCTCCACTACTTTATATTACAAATGATTTCAGAGTCTTGGAAACCTCAGGGGTCGTCTTTATCTGTTGGTGCCTGATTTCCTTTGGGAAAAAAATACTTGTGTTGCTTTATTTCCTCATATTTAAATAGCATTAACAACAGTTCGTAGAGGAAAGATGTCAATTTAACACCAGTGATGGTACAGTTCTACCTTGTGGGAACTGAGATTCTCCTGGTGATGCTCAGGTGTTACTCCTGACTCTGCACTCAGGAATTACTCCTGGCGGTGCTGAGGGAACTGTATGGGATGTGGGGGTTGAAGCCGGGTCGGCCGTGTGCAAGGCAAACACCCTCCCCACTGTATTGCCGCTCCAGCCCTAGGAAGTGAAAGATTTGTGAGTCAGTGCTCTTTTGAAATACAGTTGTTCTGTTCACTTTCATGTGTATCGGCTTAACACATTACTAATGGTGGTATTTGGAATAGTAAGAGAACAATGGGGTACAATGGTAAGTATAAAATTCTTATGAGTACAAATTTTGCCTTGACTTTTTGGTTTTTCTGATGGTTTATCAGTATTGTTCAAGAGAAGTCTGTTTGTTTGTTTTGGGTGCTCAGATACTTTCTTCTGACTTTGTATTCAGGAATCACTTTGCCGGGGCTTGGGGGACCATAGATGGTTCCGGGGGATGGAGCCCCAGGCATCTGCAGGGAATAGCAAGCACTGTTCACGTTGCTGTCTGTCCCCTCTGTCCTGTGCAGAAGACTCATGGAGAAACGGTGCAGTTCAGTCACAGTCCAATGAGGAACCAGGCATTTTAAGCCACCCCTCCCCCCAAATAAACAGAAGATGTATTATTTTATTTTAGTTTTGGTTTTTGGGCCACACCCAGTGGTACTGAGGGGTTTCTCCTGGCTCTGTGCTCAGGGGGTCACTCCTGATGGGCCTTAGGAGACCATACAGGGTGCCTGGGATCGAACCCAGGTCAGCTGTGTGTGAGACAAGTCCTCCTGCCCACTGTACTATTATCTTCGTTATCCGCTTGCTTTGAGTGATTCTCCTAGGGAGTGGATAGCAGGCTCTGTCCAGGTGCCCCTCCTGGGACCTCATCCCTCAAGGATTCTAATTCAGCTCTGAAGTGTATTTTTTGTAGTTGTGTTTGTTTGGGGGCACACCTGGCAGTGACTGTGTGCTCAGGGCTCAGTCCTGGAGGGGCTCTGGTGTGTATGCCAGCGAGGACTCTACCTCCTCCCCTTCCTCTCTAGGCCCCCCCCCCCCGCCCCCCCCAGTCTGTCTTTTCTAACAGGTAACTCAGATGATGGGACCACATTCATTTTTGCCAGGGCTGATAAAGATGCCATTAAACTTAGTTGTTCAGCTTCAGAGTCATTCGGATCCATTGTTCTGTCTTGGGCTTGCGGTCGGAATCCTTTACCCTGACCGTGTCTGTATCATTTGGAAAAATGTCGTTCACTGAGTTACCGCGTAACTTCTACAATAATTGCCTACTCATCGGTCAAGTCACGATGGGTATCTCACAGCAAAAAAATCACTTAAATAGGAGGAAGCCAAATCTCAGGATTTTCTCCTTCAGTATTTTAGGCTCGCAGTGGTGGACGCCAAGTTTCACGAAATGCCCAAAAGTTCAAAATTCTTTCCTTGGCGGTGAACACTGTCGGTTGTTCCCTTGAAGAAAGAAACCGACACACTTGGGTTCCCCACGGAGGTTCCCTGGGAGCGCCCCCGAGAAGGAGGTTCCCCAAGGAGCCCCCCAGAAGGCGGTTCCCGGGGAGCGCCCCCCCGAGGGGGCAGTTCCCCAAGGAGCCCCCCAGAAGGCGGTTCCCGGGGATCGCCCCCAGAGAAGGCGGTTCCCGGGGAGCCCCTCGAGAAGGCGGTTCCCGGGGAGCCCCCCAGAAGGCGGTTCCCGGGGAGCCCCCCAGAAGGCAGTTCCCGGGGAGCCCCTCGAGAAGGCGGTTCCCCAAGGAGCCCCCCAGAAGGCGGTTCCCGGGGAGCCCCTCGAGAAGGCGGTTCCCCAAGGAGCCCCCCAGAAGGCGGTTCCCGGGGAGCCCCTCGAGAAGGCGGTTCCCAAGGAGCCCCCCAGAAGGCGGTTCCGGGGGAGCCCCCCGAGAAGGCGGTTCCCCAAGGAGCCCCCCAGAAGGCGGTTCCCGGGGAGCCCCCCGAGAAGGCGGTTCCCCAAGGAGCCCCCCAGAAGGCGGTTCCCGGGGAGCCCCTCGAGAAGGCGGTTCCGCAGCGCGGGGCCGAGGCCCTGGAGCCGCTGCGCTCCCGGGGAGGCCGAGGCGCAGCGCGGGGGACAGGCCCGCCGCGCCCCTGTGTCTTGAGCGGCGCGGGGACCCCACTCCTGGGGGTGTGCGTTTGCGGGGTGCGCTTGCGTGCTGGGCTCGGCTGCTGCCCCGGGACCCCCCCTCCAACTCCCTCTCCCCGCAACTTCCTTTCTTTGGCCCTCGGGGGCAGATGGGGGTGGTGGGCTCCCGGCTCTGTGCCCACCGAGCACCCCCGGCGGGGCTCGGGACGGGAGGGGAGCCTCGGCCGGGCCGGGGCATCCCCGGCGCGCCGTGCGCGGCGGGCCGGGCGCGGGCTCTTAAGGCGTCGGGCCGTACCACCGGGCGCGGGGCGCGGGGGTGCGGCGGGGCCGGCCGGGGCCGGGGCGCGGGGCCGGGGGCGCGGGGGCGGCGGCGCGCGCGGGGCGGGGTGGGCGGGGGCGGCGCGCGCGCGCGGGCGGGCGGGACCGGCGGGGCCGGGGGGCGCGCGCGGCGGGGGGCGGCGGGGCGCGGGGCCGGGCGCGTCCCCCCGCGCGGGGCGTCCGGCCGGCCCGGTGCCCGGATGTCCCTCCGGCCCGGCGCGGGCCAATCGCGGGCGCGCGGGCGGCGCAGGTAGCGGCGGGGCGCGGGCAGCCCCGAGCCATGGCAGCGCCCGCCAGGTGAGCGCGGGGCGCGCCGGGCGCGCGGGGGGCGCGGGGGGGCGGGCTCGGCCGGGCGCGCGCCCACCCCGGGGGGACGGACAGCCGGCGCTCGGGAGGGGAAGCCCCCCCTGGCCCGGCCCGCGACCCCCTGCGGGAGCGATCCTCCCCCCCCGGAGCAGCGCGCGCCCCGGCCCGGGAGGTGCCCCCGAGACCCCCGCAGGGTGCGGGTCCGGCACTGGGGTAGGGGGCGCGGGGACCGGGACGCGCCCCGGGGGACCGGGACGCACCCAGGTGGGGCTCGCGCGCGTGTGCTCGGGTGGGTGTGGCGGCTGCTGGGGCCGGGGGACGCGCCCGCGCTCCGCGCACAGTGCTCGGCAGCTGTCACCGCGCCGGGGCTGGCGGTGGAGACCCCGGGGCGCCCGCGGTCCGCATCGGGGCAGCGGCCTGGCCTTGCTGGAGGTCACCGGGGCGCCCGGTCCCGCAGCGCCGCCTGTCCGGGTCGAGGGACTCCGTGGAGTGGGGTGGGGGGTCACCGCGCAGTTCCCATCCCGGGGAAGGGGTGCGCCCGTCCCCGTGTGCGCCCCGGCCTGCTTCCCCGGCGCTGCGGGCTGGTCCTTGAACTCGGAACAAAGCCCCCCGGGCGGGGGACTCCATCCCGGGGGGTTCGGGAACGCCTCGGCTCCCCGGATGCGCCGGGAGTGCGGGCCTGGGTGGCCCCGGCCCTGGGTGCGCCCTAGGGGACCGGAGGCCGCGGTGCGGAGGTGGCCGGGAGGGCGCGGGGAAGCGGTGGCCCCCCGAGCCGTGTGGGAGAAACTGAACCTCACTTGTGATGGATGGGCTGGCGGAGGGAAGCCCCGCCCTGGAGCCGCACACAGAATCTTTCTGTTCTTGAAACAATTTAGCTGGTTGAAGCGCTTGGAAGCCAGCCAGCCCCTTAACCACGGGAGTTACAGGAACAAGTGCTGTTACAATCCGGCTCGGCTGAAGTTTTTTTTTTCTTTTCTAAAAGTGAATGTTGAAGGCAACAAAAGAGAAAACAAAAAGTGAATTTCCTAGCACACTTGATAGTGAAGCGGGCACTTGACTGCAGGCGTTCTTTGGCGCTGCCCCCAGGTAATAAAGTCCGAGTGGGTGTTGCCTGAGGAGTGATTCCATCTGAGCGCGCCAGGTGGGGAGCCGCTCGCGGGGCACACTGCTGGCTCACTTATTACTCCAGGAGTATACTTTGGGGGAAAAAATGAACTAAGTATTTCTTTGCTTGGGAACGGGAACCTTTTTTTTTTTTTTTTTTGCTTTTTGGGTCACACCCGGCAATGCACAGGGGTTACTCCTGGCTCATACACTCAGGAATCACTCCTGGCGGTGCTCAGGGGACCATATGGGATGCTGGGAATCGAACCCGGGTCAGCCGCGTGCAAGGCAAACGCCCTACCCGCTGTGCTCTCTCTCCAGCCCCTGCTTGGGAACTTTTATAAAATCGTGGTGCTGTCTTCCTCTCCCGCCACCAGAAATTTAAAAATAGGAGATTTTTGTTCGGCGTTAGGTGGTTGATCTCTTTAAAATGGAAGATGGTTATGGAACGAAATGTGAATTGCCCAAGCTTGTAAATTGGATGTTGGCTCAGTATTTCAGGAGCCTGAACTGTTGGGTTGGTTTGGAGTTTCCCAAGCCTGGAGATTGGCAGTCGCTTACAAGTGCGGCCTTGGATGGAGCCAGCGGCCTTTGTGCAGGACAGGTACCTGGACCACATTTGTTTCTAGAACTAGAACCAGTGTCCCTTAGTGTGACTAGTGGCAGGGCATGGCTTTGGTAGCCGTTCTCTGATGCGGAGCACTGGGGTCCGGCCGATCTCCGAGACGATTGTTATAAAACCTGCTGTGATGTCTCTGGAGGTATTTTCGGTGGGCGGTGGAACCCCAGTTGGCCTGAATCTGTTCTCACCCAGCAGTAACTGTATCTGCTCCTGGAAGGTTCAGCTGCTGTGCCCTCAGGGGAGAGGCTGCTCTGGGAATCACCTGCCTTGGGGCACAGGGTGTCACTGTAAAGAGGATAAACTTCTTCGGGGAGGTGCCCAGTAATTCCCCCTCCTGGAAAGGAGTCAGGTAGGCCACATAAGCTGGGAAGCTTTTGATGGGAGCAGAATCTCCCGCCCATCTCACTCTGCTTTCAGCTCTTGGCTTCTGCAGAGGGAGGTCTCTGCACTTGCCGTTGCTCTCTGGGGCCCGTGGCTGCCAGAGAGACCCTCCTGGCATTGTGCAAACCCATATGTGTCAGAGTTGGGACCATTAACTTGATGGTTGGGGGACACTGGCATTTGGTGGCTACACAGCTTCTAACAGAAAACACTTTGAGGTATAAATCCCCCCCCCCATTAGGTTCACTCATGCCCGGTTGTTCCTCACCCCCAGGTTTTTGTTTGGGGGGGTCACACCTGGCTGTACTTAGGGATCACTGCTGCTGGCGCTTGGCTTGGGATCTGTTGTCGTTGTGTGTGAGGCAAACAACCCCCTGCTCCCTGTCCCCCCTCCCCATACACACATCATCTCTCTAGCCTCAGTTTTCCTTATTTTGTTTTGGGGTAACAGCCAGCAGTTGGGGGTCCATCTAGTGCCAGAGATTTAACCAAGACCCCCTGCACGCAAAGCACGCACCTGTCCTGGTTCTTTTTGGTTTTGGTTGGGGGCCACACCTGGCGATGCTCAGGTTCCTCTGCCCTGAGGAATCACTCCGGTGGTCCTTGGAAAGCCGTATAGGATGAACCTGCATTGGCCGTGTGCAAGGCAGGCGCACTCCCTGTCCGCTGCACTAACTCCTGGCCCCCACTTTGTTTATTATGTTGGAAGTTGACTGCAGCTAATGGGCTTTAGAAAAGTTGTGACCCAAATTGCTATGATGCTGCTTTTTGGCAGATGTACTTGATTCCACTGAGGGGTATTTTTTCACTGCAAGAAGATATATCCTTAAATTTCATTTAAAAAAAAAATATATATACACCCTTAAATTGGTATATAAATTGTTTTTCTCTCTCCCCTCCCCCACTTTGTACTTATCAGGCTACTGATGGCCTTGAAAGATAGTTTGTGAAAAAGCCAAGAAACTCATGAAAAATAAGAAGGCCGTAATATTTGAAACGTGCAGTTCAAGTAGTGGTTTCAAGAGGGAGTTCGGCAGCCTCTGAGGCAGTGGGTGTCCTCAGGTTTTCCCGGATGGCACCGTCACAAACGGTGACTCGCCCCAGCGGCTCCCCAGAGATTTCCTTCTGGTCCCTGCCGAGAACCCAGCCCAGCTTCCTGCCTCGGCGGCAGCTTCCGAGAGGGGTGGAGGCTGGGAAGGCTGAGTTGGTTCCTCTCTCTCTCTTTTTATGGCCTGGTTCTTTGGCACAGTTGATGCGAGTGATCTGACGGGATACGGCCCATTATGCACCGTAGCATAGAGGTCTGGGCTGGACTCTCTCTCATCAGCGGGCTGCTGTGTTGAAACAGTTTAACATTCGGGCGTACTGAGTAATGGGACGCGTTGAGCGATGACCCTGCTCCTGCCTTGGCGCTGGCGTTGTTCTTGGGTCCGGTGAGACCCAGTCTCGGACGTTTGCTCTTGCCCCAGAGCTGCGCCCAGGCCTGCTGCTGTCAGCGTCTTCCTGGCTGGAATCTGTGCTTTCTTCCTGATAGCTACGAAATGGGCAGTTACAGAGTTCATGAACTTCAGTGCTGCTTTGAAGTGTAGCATAGCTTGATTGCATCTAAATATGTAAGCTTTGTTTTCTGTTAGCAGACTCTGAGCGAGGGATGAAGAGAAGTGGAGGAGTGAGAGAGAGAGAGAGAGAGAGAGAGAATTTGCAATTTTTTTTTGGGTCACACCTGGCGATGCACAGGGGTTACTCCTGGCTCTGAGCTCAGGAGTTACTCCTGGCGGTGCTTAGGGGACCTTATGGAATGCTGGGAATCGAACCCAGGTCGGCTGCGTGCAAGGCAAACGCCCTACCTGCTGTGCTATTTCTCCAGCCCCGAATTTGCAAGTTTCAGATGCTGTAATCATCTGCGGGTCTCCTGCATTCAGGGACGTTGAGCTGCATCCCTGAGCGCGGTGGGCTGGTGTTGGTCATGGGCTGGTGTTGGTCATCTCTTAAAGGAACGGTTTTGTGCGTCTGCAAGATGCAGGTCACAGCTTGCCGGCATTTGTCCCTCCAATTACTTGGAAGCACAGTGTCCGACTGGACACGGCAGTGCCTTGATTTGGAAGTGGCAGCATAACGGGGCCTGTATCTCAGAATTTCTTTGTTGTCGTTTGTTATGTTTTATTGACACGGAGCAGGTGCAGAACTTCTACAGTGTGTACAATTTCTTATCTTTTTCTTTTTCTTTTTTTTTTTTTTTAGCTTAAGTGAAAAACATTGGGGAACAACTAATTGTGTAAGAGTATTTTTCTCCCCCCTCTATTTAAAACTTCTGAACATTTTTGTTAGGCTTATCCTGTATTCATTGCTCCAAAATGCTGCAGCAATTAGAGTTACCTGAACTTCGGAGTTATGCGTGTATCAGATCAGAGTTTGAATTTGGGCCTGAGGAGGAAGAATAGGCTTGATAACTTGGTGTTAATGCCTTGTGAATCCCCAGATTAAAGATTAATTTAAGTCCACCCACGTGCTGACTTTTGTGTCTTAGTGTCTTGGTTTCTTGGACATAGAATTTTTTTTTTGCTTTTTGGGTCACACCTGGCGATGCACAGGGGTTCCTCCTGGCTCTGCGCTCAGGAATTACTCCTGGCAGTGCTTGGGGGACCCGATGGGATGCTGGGCATCAAACCCGGGTCGGCCGTGTGCAAGGCAAATGCCCTCCCTGCTGGACTGTCGTTCCAGCCTGGGTTTCTTAGACGTAGAGAGCGGAAGCAACTCCATGTTCGAAGAAGTCGTGAGTTGTTTACCTGGCGAGTTAGCCGCTGGCATGGGCGCAGATTAAGCAGCTCTGGCGCCTCTGACTCTGCACTGATAACCAGCGGCTTGGCGCCCAGAGCCCGCTAGCTGCCTGGCGAACAGAGGCTGAGAGGCTTCCACAGCTCCTGTTAGACCCCGTGGAACCTCTGGATCACCTTCCTGTCTCCAGCATACTTGGGGCCGGTGAGACCCTCGTGATCTTCACCTTGTCCCCAGCGTGTCAGAGTCTGGGATGGGCTCTGTCTGATTCATCTCCAACCTACCCGAGGATCCCGGCCCTCTGCCAGACCCCTGCCCTGAGCTGAGAGTGGGAACTCACCGCACGCCCAAGATACATCCCATTAGGAGTTCCTGGGCCGAGGCTTCAGCCTGCTGGAGGTGAGGGTGTGATTTGGAATACGATGCCCGGGGTATTGGTGCCCTTGGTTGGCTTTGGGGGACCGTGTGGATGACGTGGATGGTGGCTCAGTCAGTAAGGAGTGTCTACGCATATCCGACTCTGCTCCTTCCAAGGGAGATTCCTGCCCCGTTTGCAGCACTTTTTTCTTTTCCTGTCTATCCACAGAGGTAAAACTGGACAAGGTGGTCTCAGAACAAGCAGGCTCAGTACCCTGACGGGCTTGTCCTCTGGCTGATGGCGTCTTTTGTCCCTCGGTGGTGTTCCATTGGCTTTGTTTCAGTTCAACCAAAGTGAATTCCGTGCAGATTCTGAAAGCAGCTTCTCGGGCGGTAGTTTGATTTCATTTAATACAGCAAGAGGACCCCGTTCCCCATGAGTGATATATCTCGTCAAGAGGAACGGAAACAAACCCAGGGGGAAGTAGTCTTGTATTTCTGACACCGGCTAACCCGCCGTCTTAATTTTGGTGTTAGATATTTATTTCCAAAACGCTCCTGCTTTCTAAGAGTACCGAGAATTGTTCTTTGTCCTTAATCTCGTGATGCTGGAAGCCCAGAGGCTGGCAGGCGCGTGACCCTGGGTTCGGGTGGGTTGGGGACAGTTGGGGGGGGGGTTGGCATCTGAGGCACTTGCTTGCCTTGACCGACAGGGAGCTCATTGCCCGTCAGCCTGGCTGGCTCTGAACTGGCAGCTAAGCACGGAGTCGGTAGCAAGTATTTTGAGGGCTGTGTGATCATGAGTTCTAGTCTCTGACTCAGTTCCCCAGAGGTTGCCATGAATGCCTCAGGCCCCACCTGCCTTCTTTTGAAATGGGTGTATGCGAGAGATCCAACATTCCGATCTACACACTCTCCTACCTACACGTCCCCTTGTTGAATCAGGAGGTTTCAGGAGAAGGGAGAGGTCTGCTTCTTTCTCTCTGTGTACGTACCCCAGCTGTATTCGTCGAAATGCCTGGGCTCTTTGCTGTGTCCTGAGCTCCTTCCCTCCCAGGCCTCCCCCTAAGCCCCACAAGTATGGGCTGGCTGGCGATCAGGTGGCACTTGTATTCCCAGGGAAAAGCCACCTGCGGCGAATCTCCACAAACTCCAGGAACTGGAAGCTTGGGAGTATTATTGGTTTCCAAAACAAAAGCACTTTCTAACCAGTACTGTTCTCTCAGCAAGAAACCATACGTGTGGCCTGTTCGCATCACCGCCTAGGTCACTTTCTGTGACAGAACCCCGGAAGCACTTGCTGGTGTGTGACAGTGTTACTTGGCAGCTCTTGGAACTTGCCTTCAGAAGCCCAGAGTAGAGCGGTCCCTGATCGATGAAGTGTAGGCACATGCCGCCGTGCGTTGCGATTGCATTTTGATTTGTCCCGTATGTTTTTGTGGTATTGGTAGGTTGGAGATTCCTGTGACTTTCAGGCTAGATAAAGTGCATCTGGATCACTTGTTACATCGTTCCCCCCCCCCCCCCCCCGCCCCCTTTTGCTTTAAAAGCGCAGGTGTCCCTCATTTTTCTGGATGTGAGTTTATGGAAAATGGTCTAAAATTAACCAGGTCCTTTTGTTTAGTGCAGATGTATAAAACATACCTAGCTTTGTCTCAGATTGACAAATTAGCATTTTACCTGAGACATTTTTAAATGAAAAGCCCTATACCTCGCAAGTCGGTAACTTTAGCTTCCGAATTTTTGAGATCAGTTTGAGTTTATGATACTTTTTTTTTTCCTTTAAAGAGGAACAGAACCTGCCTCTCACCGAGTCATAATAAGCTGTTTGTTTTTTCCTCCATGGGCCTAACGGAATATGTGTGTTGGAACAAAGTTCTAGATTATGATGAATAACTTAAACTCTCATTGAATTTGTTTTTAATTAAGGAACCGTGATTTACAAAGTTACACAAAGTACACACAGAGTTCCCACACCAATCCCACATCAGTTCCAACTTTCCTACTCCAAAATATTCAATATTCTCCTACCTTCCAGCCTTGCACTCTCTCATTGTATGTATTTTCTTTTTCTTTTCTTTTTGGTCACACCCGGCGATGCTCAGGGGTTGCTCTTGGCTCTGCACTTAGGAATCACTCCTGCCGGTGCTCGGGGGACCATATGGGATGCTGAGAATCGAACCCAGGTCAGCCGCGTGCAAGGCAAACGCCTTCCCCGCTGTGCTATCGCTCCAGCCCCATTTTATATATTTTTAAGGACCTCCCCCACTCCCTTTTTGGTGTGTGGGGTAGACACGCAGCACTGCACAGGGCCTATTCATGGGCCAGTGCTCAGAGGTCACTCCTGGCATTTCTCAGGGGACAGCCTTGTGTTCTGGGGATTAAACCCAGACCCCCACCATGGGCTGGATTCCTTTGAGCTGTCTTCCTGGCCCAAAGGGACGTGGCGACTTCCTTTCTAGGAATTATGGTTTTCTTTTATCCTATTATAGCCTGTTTATCTCCCTTTTCCTCTCAGCCTCCCCTTTCAGAATTATGTTATGCTTTTGCTAAACAAAGCTGTGTAAATCTCAACTTTGCACCACTTGGTAAAAGGCAATACAGTTAGGTAACATGAGCACAGTCGAAGATAAAATGAAACCGAGTGTGTTGGGCCTCGAGGCTCGCTCTAGGACAGAGCACGTGCTCTCCAGGCCTGAGACTCCCATGGGTGACTGTCCCAAGCCTGCAGGGGCTTCCGAGCCAGGAGCAGTCACCCCTGAGTGCTGTGTCCCCCAAGCAGAACCGACAACGCCCCCAGGTGTGTGGCTTCGGGGTGAAGTTCACCGCCCCGGAAAGCCCAGGAAGACGGGGGAGTTGGATTATGTCTGCTTGCCATGACCTTGGCTCTGGTCAAGGTCATGTTGGAAGGGAAGCCCTGAGGGGAGGATGAAGGCAGCCTCTCCCAAGTGGGACGTTTCCGCAGGCCGTGTTGGGGCTGCCCGTATCTTGTCTGTCAGCCTGGCTTTTTATTTTTGCCTTCAAGGCAGAGACTAGCCTCACAAACACATTTATGTTGTCCTTGTTTTGATTTTTCCCTGCAAATACAGAAAACCAATCCACTAGGTTCACTTAATAGAATTGATATTAATTTGTAGGTCAAAGAAAACGCATGCAAGGACCGTTTCCAGGACAGGCAGAAGTAGGTAGGATGTGTTCTGGTCCTTGAGCTCAGGTAGTGGCGGTCCGGTTAGTCGCGGGAGCAAAGCCGCTTACCAGGAATGTCTTTTGGTCCTTTGGTAAATGACCCCTCCCCCCCTACTTTTTCTTTGTGGCTGGGGGCATGGCGGTCCGGTTAGTCGCAGGAGCAAAGCCGCTTACCAGGAATGTCTTTTGGTCCTTTGGTAAATGACCCCTCCCCCCCTACTTTTTCTTTGTGGCTGGGGGCACTGATTCGCTTTATTCATTTATTTTTTGGTCACACCTGTTTTGGGGTTACTCCTGGCTCATGCGCTCAGGAATTACTCCTGGCAGTGCTCGGGGGACCATTGCTGGGAATTGAACCCGGGTCAGCTGCGTGCAAGGCAAACGCCCTACCCGCTGTGCTATTGCTCCAGCCCCACTGATTCGCTTTAGTCAAGGTCCTTTACTCCTGTTTGCTTCTTTTATCTCACACATTAACTTTTATTTTTGCTTTTTGGGTCACACTCGGCGATGCTCAGGGGTTACTCCTGGCTCTGCACTCAGGAATCACTCCTGGCCGTGCTCAGGGGAGCCTATAGGATGCTGGGATTCGAACCTGGGTCAGCCGCGTGCAAGGCCAACGCCCTCCCCGCTGTGCTATCGCTCCAGCCCCCTCCCACGTTAACTTTCAGTTTGATGAACGCTTCTTCCCAGCTCGAAGTCTTGACCGCTTTGAGGTGGAGTGGATCTAGTGTAAAGGTCGCCGGTTTCAGTCTGCCCAGTGGTGAGCCTTAGTCACTGCCGGTCAGCTTCAGAGTAGCCTCCCGTGAGCCCCCTCCGCCCACTCACAGTCAGTCCCCTGCCATGTGTGTGCCCCTGGCCCCTGCCCTGCTGTTGCTGGGCACTGCACTTCCCTGGGGATTCGGGCTTTCTTGCTTCTGGGTATTTCCGGTGGCGTCCCTCTTTGAGCTTCAGCCGTTTCTCAGGTGCGTGTTCTCCCTTGAACGTGTTCCGTGCTTGTCTCTCTCTCTCTCCTCTGGTGCTCTCTCTCGAAAGCACGAACTTCTCTTTCTCACCCCTCCCATTTTTCTAAATGATTGCAGGAAAACCTCTTCTGCTTCGTCCCTCCCCCCATAGCACCTCCCCCCTCTTCAATAAAAAAAACTTATCTCACTTGTCCAGTTGTTTGGCGAGTTGCTCGAGCCGGCGCCAGTAACGTCTCCATCCGTCCCCGTCGCGTGCTAGCGTAGCCCAGTGGTGTATTGGGAGCTCTTTCAGGGTCAGGGGAATGAGACCCGTTATTGTTTTACTGTTTTTGGCAGATTGAATATGCCACGGGGAGCTTGCCAGGCTCTGCCGTGTGGGTGGGATACTCTTGCCGGGCTCTCCGAGAGGGGCGGAGGCTTCCGGGAGCTTTTGTTTCTTAGTCTCTGGATCTTGGCCGTTGAGATTACATGGTGCTTTTAAAAAATAAAATTTGGGGCCGGAGTGGCAGTACTCAGCAGGGAGTTGCCCGCCCGTGTTCAATCCCCGGCCCCCCATGTGGTCCCCCGAGCCTGTCCTGCGCCCCCATTGCCGTTGCTGTGTTACCACCCGGTCTGGGGGCAGTAGCTGTGTCTGTGTAGGGGGCCGCGGCGCTGGGGATCCTGTGGGTGGTGGGCAGGAGGGGTCCCGGGGATGGCAGGGGCCTGGGGGAGTTTGAGCATCATTTCGGGGGAGCTGGGCTGATCTGCATAGTGGTGCTGTGAACCTCTTGCAAGTGTTGCTTTTCTTTTTGTTGATGTTGTTAATACGATGATGGCAAAGCCTGCCAAACGGGAGAAATCCCCAGTTTATTCAGCACTGGTTGGAGTGCTAGCACAGCAGGTAGGGCATTTGCCTTGCGCGTGGCTGACCTGGCTGAGCCGGGTTCGATTCCTCCACCCCTCTCGGAGAGCCCGGCAAGCTACCGAGAGTATCTCGCCCGCACGGCAGGGGCTGGCAAGCTCCCCGTGACATATTCGATATGCCAAACACAGTAACAACAAAGTCTCCCAACGGAGACGTTACTGGACCTGCTCAAGCAAATTGATGAACAACAGGAGGACAGTGACAGGTGTGCGGGCCCAGCTGCACCGGGCCCGGGCCCTTGGCAGAGTGAGGGGCCGTCACACAGCTGTGTCGGGTGAGACGAGACATGCATTTTGTGAAGCTACGCCCAGATGCAGCTTCCTCTGACAGTGGGGCCAGGGGCCAGGCTGCCCTGCACTAGACTTGGGGTGGAATTGCTTGGTTCCTGCTAGAATTTCACCGTCTGTTTTTTGGGGGGAGCCCATCAAAGTTCCAAACTCATCATGTGGATCTCTCAACAAGACTCATTTTTCACTTGATTCCGAGTGTTGGACTGTTTCTCGACTCAGCTGGGCCGCGAAGTTAGTGCTGGAGGCCCACCGGTGCTTCATTTAATTCCTGGAGAGTGATGAGGTTCACATATGACTTGCGACTTTTCTTTCATAAAAAGCCCTTCCTTAGGAATTGCAGTTGGCTCTGCTTCTTGATGAGGCTTCCCTGTTATACAGAATGTTTACCCAACTCAAATGGAAACTATTAACGTCTGGCAACTTGTCAAAAGAACGAACTTCTGATGTACAACTTGTAATCCCTCCCCTCAGAAAATTATCGTTAAATGGAACTCCTTGATTTTTGTCACTGCAAGCTCTCCGTAGACGTTATTCCAAAGTGCTTTTTGAAGGGGGAAATAAAAAAAAAAGCCACTTTGGCAGAAGCTAGCTGTTTGCGTCCAGTACAGCCTTGAATGCCAAGATACGTTATCTGAGCAAAGCTGCTAGAGATGGTCGGTGTGGCCTTCCCTGCCCGTGGGCAGTGGTGAGTGCCCTGGGGTGTGCACTGCAGCTCATGAGGAAGGTGGGTTTAGTTTACGACCAGGCCCGGTCTTTAGAGTGCTCCTGAGTGCCTGCGGCTGCCCAGGGCGGGTGGCACAGCTTGTGGCTGGGTTGCTCTCCCCCGCCTCCCCCAGCCCAGCACTTCTTGCGGGTCCCAGTCGCCTGGCGGCCTCTGGGCGTTCACTGACTCAGCCCTTGCCGGCATCACCTTGGCGTGGCAGGTCCTCTATGCACAGCGCAGCGCTGCTGGTGCAGTTCCCGAGCCATGCTGGCAACGAACGCCTCCAGCTGCTGTGTGCTTGTGTACGAGGCTCTCGCCCTGGGGAGCACAGTGGGGGTGGGGTAGGGGGATAGTCCTCAATCAGCACATTGGCCAGGGAAACAGGTGCTGCCTCCCTGCAGTGTGTGACAGCAAGCAGGAGGCAGGTCTGAGTAACAGGACGCGGTTCTGGGTCCCGCCGGCTGGAGCCTTGGAAGAGCTGGGCCGAGCCAGAGGGAACACCAGGCGTGGTGGAGGTAGTGGGAGGAAACCCTGCTTCCTCTCACAGGTGCAGGGAGAGGAGACGCGTGTGCCCACCCGCTGAAGGAGGGCTGCGTCCAGCGGGGCAGCCCTGCGAGGAGGAAGTGGCTCTAGGTGGCATTTCTCGAACAGAATTGGAGTGTGTGGGGGGCCCAGGAATCTAGCTCGGAGGGGCGGGGAGTCTGTCCTGCCCGCAGAAGGCGCTGGGTTCATCCCGGCACTGCATGTGGCTGCTGAGGGCACAGCCCGGTGGGCCAGACCAAAGCAGGTGTCGGAAGCGCTTCACTTCACCCAACTCCTACTTCACCTTGCTTCACCGAACTCCTACTTCGATGTGCTCAGGACCCGATGTCGTGTCGGGCATTTAGATAAAAACCATGCGTGGGGTGGGGCGGGGGGGGCGGATAAAGGCACCACTTGGTGCAGATTGCGCTTGGGCACGCAGAATGTTACCGTGATGTGATTTGAGTTCGGGTTTTTCACCTTGGAGCCCCATCCCGTGTAGTGCTTGGAGCTTCTCACTCTTGGCTCTGCTCAGGAATGACGCGTGGGGACTCAGGGGACCAAATGCAGGGCTGGGGACTGCATGGCAGGCGCGTTGCCCTCTGGACTCTCTCTCCAGCCCCCAGTGTCTCTATTTGATGAAAGGAAGTCCCATAATGATAAGACTTTGAGAGACTGGGGGGCTGGAGTGATAGCACAGCGGGGAGGGCATTTGCCTTGCACTCAGCCGACCCGGGTTCGATTCCCAGCATCCCATAGGGTCCCCCGAGCACCGCCAGGAGGAATTCCTGAGTGCAGAGCCAGGAGGAACCCCTGTGCATCGCCGGGTGTGACCCAAAAAGCAAAAAAAAAAAAAGACTTAGAGAGACTGTATCGATACATAAGTACTGCCACTGTCCCTCCCTGTCCTCCCGTTGTTCATCGATTTGCTCGAGCGGGCCCAGTAACATAAGTACAGGCAAGTGACATACATGGAAAAGAAATTGGAGAGAACGTTTTTCCTTAGTTTGGCAGCCAGCAGATAAGGGATGTAATAGAGAAGTCCCAGTTCAGTGAGTCCAGCTATAAGGAAGTGGAGGCTGGTACACTAAGGAGGCCGTTTAACCTGGCATTAAGTAAACGCGGCGGCGACTTTTACAAGCAGCCTTTTATAGGTACCGAAGACTGTTAACGGGAGAGAGATGGTGGCCGCATCTGTGCAGAACCCTGTGAAGCAGTCGTTCCTGATTTACAGGCGAAGCTCGGGAAGGAACTGCACTGGGGCCAGTCGCCACGAGAACAGCAGGAGATGGTGGTCTGAGCAGACTTGGAAACGGGAGTAGCCAGCTTGCACCCTGGATGGGTTAGGAAGAAGCAGTCAGGTGGTTAAGTACCTTTTGCTCAAGGGACTTTGTGGCTTCTTGAAAAACATGTGATCCCCCACAGCTCACATAGGAACTGAAGTCCCGGCTCGCGTGTGGTTCCCTAGGCTTAACTAACTCTACACCGTGGCTTTGAGAGTCCTGCATGCAGTACGCGCGTCTCTGTTTCACTTCTGTTTTTATTTTCTGTTTTCGTTTTCAAATGTAATGAGTCGTGGACCTTTTGTGACACAGTGTTTGATCATTTTTTATTGAACGCACGGTGAGCGTAAAGAAAGCAGAGACTTAGACAAAAATAAACAGACTCCTGACGTAGATACGGCCTTGTCTGTTGGGTCCCTTAGACTGTGTCTGTATTATTTTTGTTCCTTCGTGGACTGCAGTGAATAAAAGGCTCATCCAGTATAGTTAATGAGTTTCCATTCTTCCGGTGTCTTCCGAGAGTGTTTGAGTTGAATGTCGCTGCCCTTTGCTGACGTGTGGGTGTCGATAATTTCACCTCTGGTTTTAAAATAGGTCCCCTTAAAAATTAGCTCTCCTTCCCCCCTCCCTCCCCCCCGCCCCCCACTACACCACGCTCACATGCCAACCCTTTCTCCTTTCCTTCAGTGCCAGGATTCAGCCCAGGGCCTTCTGTATGCAAGATGTGAACACTGCCACCAAGCCCCACCCTTGGCCTTAGTTTCAAAATAGATTCCTCGAGAAGGTTTCTTTGGATCCTGGTGTGTTGTTTTGTTTGGTCGGTGGTGCTTACAGATAGTGAAGTCTTTATCCTTGTGGATTTTTGTGGTGGTTTCAGAAGCCGAGAATCCACACTCTCTGCCTTTCAAAGTAACCCTTGCCTCTGCTCTGGTCAAGGGCCAAGGAAGCTGGTCAGCCCCAGGATGGGCCTGGGGCCTTGGGTGCCCGCCTAGCGATCTGCAGGCCGGGCTCGGGCCAAGTGCAGCTTTGCTTTGAGGCATCCCTCGCAAGAAGGGTTGGATAGGAGACGCAGGACTCAAAGCCAAGGGTCTGTGTCTCCTTGTCTGGGCCCCTGTGGGGGGCTGGGGAGAGCCCTCGCTGTGGACCCAGGGGATAGCTTTCCTCTCTGTCCTACTCGCATGCTCGGAGGCTTTCCGTGGATGTTTTCCTGAGTGCAGCTTTCAAGGTTGAGTGTTTTGTCAGTGCGGTGGCCTTTTTTCCTAAGGAAGGCTTCCCAACAAACTTAGGAAACCTCATCCTGTTTTTCAACCGTGTTAGAACAGGATTGCCGTGTCCTTTGTACATTTTTCACGAAATGGAAACGAGTGAGTGAGTGCCAGTGACTCCCGAGTCATTGGCCGGCCAGCTCTCGTTTCTCCTGGAGACATTGGAGGATTCCTGTCCGCCTCAGTTTCTCCAGAAAGAGGTCAAGTGTTTCTTCACTCTTGTCATAAGTGACTGCGCTATTATCCTACTCTGAGTAGGATCGTATTTCTGCGGTGACTTATACATCTGGCTCTGGGCAGGAACAGCGTTTTGTCTTCTCTGCTGCTGTTTTGCAGAGGGACAGATGAGACTTGTAGATTTTTTGTTGTTGTTGTTGTTGTTGGTTTGCTTTTTCTTTTGTGTTTTGACCACACCTCGTGATGCGCAGGGGATATTCCTGGCAGGCTTGGGGACCATATGGGGTGATCGTATCCAACCTGAGTCACTGCATCTGAGGCAAATGCCCTCCCCACTGTGCTCTGGCCCCAGCTTTAGATCTCATATTTAAATGCAGTGCTGAGCGTGCTCTGGGGAGGGTGCTCAGGAGGCTGGAGACCCCCCCCCCCCTCCCGGCAATCCCTGGGGAGTGTGGGGGAGGCAGCATTCAGTGAGAGGGCAGTGTGCTGTCACGTGCCTGGGGCTCCCTGGCCACCCCCACCCATGGTGTGCTGTGCTGTAGTGCCGGGACTCTGTGTTCCCAGGAATTGAGTCTGTTTAAAAGAAACAGAAACAGAAAGAACTCCCGCGCTGTTTTTCTGTTCGGTTGGCTTTTTGTTTTGTTTCGTGGCTCCGCCCAGAGGCGCTGGGGGCAGGGTGTATTGGCGCCCCAGATCAAACCTGGGCTTCCCGCGTGGAAAGTATGTGCACCAGCCCGTTGAGCGGGTAGGAGCAGGGCTGGAAACTGTACAAGGGAAAGCGTGCCCAGTTTCCTCCTCACTCACCGCCTTCCTCCTCAGAAGGGTCTGGAGCGAGGCACGTTCTGTCGGAGCGGCCGTGATATAAGGTGGGGATGAAGGTGGGGTGCAGCCTACACCCCGAGAGTTTTCACTCCCAGCGCCCAGCGGGTGGGGGCCAGAGACGTTGTCCTGGGGTGTAAGTTGACCGTGCATGCAGTCAACCCCATTTCAATCCCCGGCACCCCGCACCAGCTGTGCTCCTGGAGCACAGAGCCAAGAGTAAGCCTCAGGCACCACTGGGGTGACACCCTCTGCCCTCCCCAACAATGCCAGACCTTCAGGAGAGCCCTGGAAAGGGTGCCTTGGGGGGGCAGGGGTCAGCGCACGGCCTCCACTTGGCCTTCGGTGGGCGGAGGAGGGGGAAGGTCTGGGGACTTAGGAGGAGGATGTGGATGAAGCCAATTCCTTGGGGTATTTCTGTGGGTGCCGGGGGCCGGGTCTTACGGATGACTTGGCCTGTCTGAGCAGCGCCCAGTCCTGGGGTGTCCCTGCACGGTCTGTGTTGTGAGTCTGGACCTTGCATATTGGGTGCCAGCGGCCCCCCGGGCAGAAGTGATCGGCCTCACTGAGCAGATGAAGGACCTGTGGCTCACGGAGGTCCACCTGGGCACCCCGTGGCCCCCGAAGGCCAGGGGGTCCGTGAGAGAGGGGAGGAGAGAGGCTTTCGGGGGCCCATGGGGTTTCCTTTAGGAGAGAAACCCACAGGAGGGGAAGGTCCCATCCACCCGGGAAGCCCCTCCCGGCGCCCACAGCAGTGCTTTGAGGTGGGCTTTGAGGTGGCGGGAGTCTGGGGCTCCGCGGATATCTGGGTGAAAGACAGACGCTTCCGCTCCCTTTCTGGGTGTCTGATGCTGGGATCCCTGTGCCCCCCCCCCCCCCGAGCAGGCCCCCTACAGGGCCTGCCTCCCCTCTTCCTGCATGCTCTTCTCCTGCGAGACCCGCCTGAGTGCAGCGCTCTGTCACTCCTCTCCGATTGTGCAGGGAGATCTGGGGAGAGTGGCAGAGGAGTGCCACATCCCTGCTGCTGTGCTCAGCCCTGGGCCCGACTCCAGAGTCCCCGGCTCTGGGGGCCAGAGTGCAGCTGTGGGGTCGGGAGGGCCACGCGCGCCGTTTCTCCTCTTGTCTGGTGGGCGGCATCTGTCATGGCTGGGCATGGATGTGCTGCCAGTGACCGGGATTGAGCCCAAGTTTGGTTGGTTTTTTTTTTGGTCACACCCAGTGATGCTCAGGGGTTCCTCCTGGTTCTGCACTCTGCACTCAGGAATTACTCCTGGTCGTGCTTGGGGGACCATGTGGGATGCTGGGAATCGAACCCCGGTCGGCCACGTGCAAGGCAAACGCCCTCCCCGCTGTGCTCCAGCCCCGAGGCCGAGTTTCTGTCACCACGGTCCCCTCCCACATGTCCCCAGGACCTTAATTTCGGGTGAGGATGCCTGTGTATGGCCGTGCAGGGGGCAGTGCTGGTGGGGACTCAGCCTTCAGGCCTGATCCCAGTGGCAGCTCCCACTGGGGGTGCCTGTGAGCCCCCGACAGAAAGAAGCGTCGGCTTCCCCGGGTGTGGGGAAGGCAGGCGGCCTTGGAGCGGGGCAGAGGCGTGGCTGGCGCGGTGGCTGTGTTCAGGTGGGTCAGGGCTCGGTCCCTCCGCAGAGGCCTTGGCGGTCCTTCTCCCGTCACTGATGCTTCCCCAGCCCGTCATGGGGAGTCGCGTGCTTCCGTGATGACCAGCCCTCCGCCGGAACCGCTGACAGGACTGAGCTCGGGAACGCGGCTGGCTTACTGCACACATGCGCTTTTGCGTGGGGGCCCATCCCCCGTGTTGCCGAGACCACCGAAACCCTGTCCAGGCCAGCCTGGCTCCATCGCCTGGGCAGAGTGTGTGTTCAAAACCCTTCACGGGCACCAGAGCCTGTATGCATCGCTTTGCTGGACTCGTGCCCTGACCTGAGTGCTCTGTCCTTGGAGTATTAGCGCAGTGACTTCCATCTCGCTCAGGAGGAGGGGAGTGGCCGCCGCAGTCACTGCTTGGGGTCCTGGAGACACAGAGTGCTTGACCTGTGGCAGGAGTTGCTGGACAGACCTGCTCACCGTCCTCGGACAGCTGTTGAGCTGCAGTGTGGGCTCCAGAGGCCGGAGCGACTATTCCCAGGAGAGGATTCTGAGTGACTGGGTACCTACCACAGGAGCTTGGCTGCAGCACCATTGCGGGGTCGGCTGGGGCCATACCCTGTGGTGCTCAGGACTTACTCCTGGCTCTGTGCTCAGGGATCAGTTCTGGTGCACTTGGAAACCACACATGGGGCCCTGCTGGGGATTGAGCCGGGGTTGACTGCAGGCAAAGCACGTGCCCCACCCACTGTACTATCTTCCTGGCCCGGTGTAGCAGAGTTTGTAACTTCCTCAAGAGAGAAAACACAGAAAGTGACAAAGTATTGCGTAACCGATTTCTTTGTATCAGACAAGTTTCTATTATTACCTGGGAGTCCGGAGGGAGTGATGCTACTTTGGGGAGGGCGCTCGCCTTGCATGAGGGGGAAGCCAGGTCTGACCCCAGTTTCCCATAGGGTCCCCCGAGCACTGCCAGGAGTCATTCCTGAGTGCAGAGCCAGGAGGAACCCCTGAACATCGCTGGATGTCACCCCCCCCCCCCCGCTGCTTGCCCCCCCTCAAAAAAAACCCAAAGTAAATAAAAATCTGGGTCTTTTTAATTTTAGGCATAGAGTATAACTCTGATTTGGGAGGCTAGAACCAGAGCATCGGGCCCTCCTTTAGCCAACGCTTCCTTGCTTAAATCATTTTAGGGAAGGACCCCTAGGAAAATCACATTAACTGTGAAGAGGGAAGTGGGATTCGAGTGCTTCCTTTCTCGGGCACTAAATCAGTACGTGGGGAAAATTGGACATGAACTAGAGATGATTAATTTTCTGAAACCTCCCAGGCAGGCAGCCTCGGTCTTACAAGGGGGGAAAGCACGGGATTTTCTTCAAAGGTGAAGATCCCGGGAGGTCGGAGGGAAGGAGGAATGGTGCGGTCAGGGGGGCCCCCTGGAGAGCTTTCCAGGGGGAGAGCCGGAAAGTGTGCACCCGCGTGTCTCTCTAGCGCTTCCGAGCCTAGCGGCTGCAGAAACTGAAGCAAGGATGGGAAGGTGTGAGTGTGGTCCTGCGTGTGTGCCTACGCAAGGACGCTGAGTGTGTCTCAGGTTCAGGACCAGTGTCCAGTCCTCTCTAGGTGTGTGTGTGTGTTGTGTGTGTGTGTGTGTGCGCGCGCGCGCGCGCGCGTGACCTTCACAGGACCATGGCGGGTGCAGGGGGAGTTCTCTGTGCTCCTTCCGGGTGAAGAAGGCACACTGTGCTCTGCCCCTGACCCTGCTGGGCTGCCCGCTAGATCGGCTTCTGCTTCTAGAAGCTGCAGAGCTCACACAAAGGACTGGTGGCATGCTTCACATGCAGGAGCCCTGGGCTCAGCCCCTGGTTCCTCAGGGTACCCCCCCCAGCACCCCTGAGCACTGAATTGAGAGTCATCCCCAGCATCTCCAGGGGCCACCCCCACATGGTCATTCTTCTAAATTGGGCTTTTCTAATAAAACTTGGTTTGATTAGCGGTCTCTCCGTCGGCTGATGGAGGACTGTGGGATGCCAAGGGTGTGACCCCCGCCCTCCCCACTTTGAGATCCTTCCACCTTTACCACAAATTCCTGGGGGGTGCCCACCAACACCGTGCTAGGAAACGCTTCCGACATGCAGAGGAGTGGGGAGATTTTGTATTAGAAAGTGTTCGGCCCAGATAATCCTATTTGTTAGAATTGTGTCACCACATCCTCGTGCTTTGTTGCTTTGATCTGTTTCCTGAGTCACAGGTATCAATGTCATTGCCCCTGAATACTTTAGCTTGGGTGTCACTCAAGTCAAGTGATACTCGAGGATAAATGTGCAGGTCATCTTCTTCTTGTCATTAAATATAAATGCGGTGGAAGCACGGAGCTTAAGTGTGCACAGATTTATGTAACCAAAACCCTTAGGAAGATAGAGAACTCTTGGGGCCTTGGGGCCAGTGATGCTCAGTGCTGAGTCCTGGTTCTGCACTTGGGCATCAGTCTTGATGGGGGACCATCAGGGTGCCAGGGTTCCAGTCTGAATCAGCCACTTGCAAGGCAAGTACTTTTCCCACTGTCCTGTGCCTCCGTGCTAGGTGGATTCTTTGTTTGTTGTTGGGTTTTTTTTTGGGGGGGGGGTCATACCTGGTGATGCTCAGGGGTTACTCCTGGCTCTGCACTCAGGAATCACCCCTGGTGGTGCTCTGGGGACCATATGGGATGCTGGGAATCGAACCCGGGTTGGCCGTGTGCAAGGCAAACGCCCTACCTGCTGTGCTATTGCTCCAGCCCCGCGAGGTGAATTCTTGAGGTCCCAGACCAACACTGAGGATCATACATTTTTCTTCTCCTGAGTGTTGACCTTCCTGGAGTCAGAGCCATGAGTATCGTTTGGAAAATGACTTGTGCACAGGGTCAGGCAGGCAGTTCCGAAGGTCTGAAGGTCGTAGGCTGGCTGGAGGTCTCCCAAACTTCAGTTTCTTACGGGTCTTTCTTTACTAGGGGTGATGGTGACTGTGTTGTTCCTCTAAACAAGGAAACCCTTCTTGTTTTGGGGTCCTGTCTGGAGATGCTTAGGGGGCTCCTGACTCTGCCGGGGTGGGGGTAGGGTCCCTGGTGGCAGATCAGACCCTGGCCTCTCCAGGGAGCACAGCGGAGTGCTCCCCCCAGCACAGACCACCTGTGGTCACCAGGACCCGGGGTGGGCACCGGCCCTCAGTCCGGGGAAGCTGCTCCCTCTGTAAGGCGTGAGGCCTCGTGCCTGCGGGCCAGCCTGTCTGTCAGCTCGCACCTGGCCGGGGAGACTGCTGCCCGTGGGGCTTGTGGAGGCCCTGACAGAGAGTCCGGCACTTGGATGTTCTCCGAGTGACCACACCCCAAAACTTGAACAGCGTATCACCCGCCAAGGACTCTGTGCTCGTTCCTTTTCTCTATTCACTCTCTTACCCTTGGGATAAAGTCAGATGTGACCGTGTTTGCAGCAGAGTAGGCCACCCTCAGGTAATGAGGACCCAGTCACAGGGAAAGCTTCACTCTGGTCCTTCTCCCGTTTTGCCTGTGGGATGCTGGGCTTCACACCTGCGAGGCAAATGAGTCTAGCCCTGAACTCCATCCCTAGCCTGGCCTTGGTATTCTGGGTTGAGGGGGCGGGGCACACCTGGCCGTGCTCGGGACTTGCGCCTGACTCAGCATTCAGGAATCACTCCTGGCTGGACGTGGGGGATCGTATGGGCGCCAGGGATCAAACCCGGGGTGCCCATGTGCAAGGCAAGCACCCTGCCCTGTGTACTGCCTCTCCAGCCCCTCACCTTGGTTTTGAATCTGAAGCAATAAGACCTTAAAGGGTGTCCTCTACCCCCATTGAAGCTGTCGGCTTTATTAAGATGGTCAGTCGTAAGGGCCTGGGAAATAAGGCCATGTTTGCTCGCCTTCCACAAGGCCAGTCTGCCCAGCCCGGTACCCTGGTACCCCATCTGGTCCAGCGGAGGAGTCTGGGGTAAATACCGAGCAACCCCAGTGTATAACAAATAGTTAATAATAGGAATCAAATCATCGAAACAAACCAAGGGCTGTAAATCAGCTCAGTTCCATCCGCGATTGTACCGCCCGGTGTCCTGGCCTCAACGAAGGGTTCCGATCCAGCAGGGCCGGCTCCCTGCAGAGTTCTCGGAACCAGGACATTTAGGGAACAGTAAGTTCTGACCTTTCGTGGCAAGCCTGGCTGAGTTCTTCCTCTGTGCTGAAGGCCACGCCCGGCGGCTGGAGCTGGGAGCCCAGGCAGGCGGGGGACACCCTGTGCCGGGGTGGGTGTTGTCAGCCGGAGCTTTTTTTCTGAGTGTTCCTGCCCTGCACGTCCTGTCCTCTGGCACTGACTTCACCCCAAAATCACCGGGACCTTTATCCCACGTGAGGTGCAGTTGCTGGAATGCTTCTCAGGCCTCGCACCTCTGCCTAGACTCCCACCAAGATGCTCTCAAGAGTTTGGTGCCGTTGGCCGTTAGCCCGGAAAGGGGCAGGAAGGGGCAGTAGGAGACTCCGCAGAACATTCTGGGAGCGGCCTGCGGTGGCTTAAGGGCTTGGCCACTTCCCCGTAGCACCAGGAGCGCCCCTGCCTGTCCCCACCCTGGGACCCTCAGGCATCAGCCCACCAGAGCGGCCCCTACTTCCTCCTCCCGCCCTTTCCTCCCCACAGAACAACAGAACAAAACACTTTCTACCATTCCCCCCTGAAATCGGAAAAACTGTGATCCCGAGAAACTGTGGATCACTCAAAGATTCAGATATTCCAAAACAAAAGTCTTTTCAGAGGTACGCGTGCTGCCCGGCCTTCCAATGAAACGCTTCGAAAGGGTTTTAAGACTCTTCAGTTTTCTGAATAATTTAGGGGTCTAGTTTCCAGGGTTGAGAAGACTTTTCCGAAAGGGACAAGATAGCAGAATGTTAAGACTTGACCGCTTCCGTGGTCTTCGTTGCAATAATTACATTTCTGGATAGGAATCAGCCTCAGTGCGTCTGTGGAGAGGGGCGGGGCGTGTTTCAGGAAACCTTTTTTCACAGACTGAGGCAGTGTCAACCCCCTCCCCGACCCACACCTGGCTGTGATCAAGGATCAGTCGTGGTGGGCTTGGGGGGGGGGGGGGACCATCTGGGCTGTAGGGAATGAGCCTGGGCAGGGCATTTGCCAGCATGTGCCCGGCCACTGTACTCTCTCTGCAGCCCCTAGTTAGTGGTGTCTTAACCGCCCCCCCCCCCCCATCTTGGCTACTGGTCATCTTATTCTCCTTTAATTTTACGCAGAAATCTGAGATTTCGGATCCAAGTATGTCAGGAAATTAAATAGTTTGTGGTGGAGTAAATATTCAATAAATATCCATTTTATTCTCCCTACTTGGAGTTTTCTGGACCTGTTGATGGAGGTGTGTGTGTGGGGGGGCTGCTGGGGCTTGGGTGGGGGTACCCCTTGGCTCTGAGCCAGGGTCACACCCTGCCTCCGGCCTCCCGAGAGCTGACTCCAGCCTGTTCCTTTACGGTGTTGGCTAAATCTTTTTTAATCACGAAGTTGTGACCGTAGGCTGGGCAAGAGGTTGCAGTGGGAGGGCCGCCGGCCAATCAAGTCCCTTCTTGGGAGAGAGGAAGTTGGCCCCGCTCCACCGGAGAGCCCTGTGGGCAGCCGGGGGACAGCAGCAGATGGGCGAGGCCAACCCGGGCCTTCATGTCCAGTGCTGGGGCAGAGCCAGCCCCGCTGGTGGGGTTGGGGGAGGGGGGGTGGGTGGCGAACTTTGGCTGGGGGGAGCTTTGGGCCCAGCCCGGTGAGTGGGATCATCTCTGGGACTCTTGGGCTCCTTCCTGTGACTCATCTGGAGCTGGCGATTACAGGATGGTGAGGTGGTGCCAGCCCCCTTCCTCCCCCCGGGGACCAGTAGTCTGCCTGGATTGAAATGCTGGCTCACCGGGGTGCGGCCTGGCCCTGGCCGGGCCTCTTCAAGGGACTGTGTCCCGGGGCTTCATTAGATCATCCCAGCTTGCGAGTTTGCCCCCCTGACTCTCTCTGCGACTTCAGTTCTTCTGCAGTTCCCTTCCCTTCCCCTCCGTGATGTGTGTGTGTGTGTGTGTGTGTGTGTGTGTGTGTGTGTGTGTGTGTGTGTGTGTGTGTCCTCCCCCTTCCCCCCACCCCTGTGGAATTCTCTTATCTCTAGGTCTAGCACTGGGAGAGGGCGCTAGAGGAGTCAGCCCTTAGTTAACAAAAGACTTTTTCTGTTTTTAATTTTTTGATGCTTAAGGTTTTGAGTTAGACAAGTGACCCCCCCCCTCAAATTTTTTTTTAAATGTAATTCTGTTTTGGGGAAAATATTTTACTAGCAGGACCCACAGCAAGGGGTCTTGTCGAATGTACTTGTACTCGTATAAATAACCACAGTAAATTGGGTAGGATTTTGTTTGTTTGCTTTGGGGCTGGCTCCTGGCTCCTGGCTCTGTGCTGGGGGGACGGGCCGGGAGGGGGGGTGTGGATCCCTGCTGGCGGGTTTCGGCTCAGCCAGGTTCAGCCACATTCAGGGCAAATGCCCTAGGCCTGGGTTTTGGCAGTTTTGAAACTCTTATTGTTCTTAGACATGGCTATAAGCCTCTGCTTTTCCCCTAGTTCAAATGAGAAATTCTCAAGCATGGTGAAAAATCTCTATTTGGCAAATAAATAAATAAAAGCACCTCAAAGTATACTTCTTTTGTTTCTTTTTCAATTAAGTGTTCTCGTATTGAAGACAGCAGGGCAGCTTGGTAAGTTTGATCAACGCTCTTTGTTTTGTGCGAGGGGACTGACTGCCTGTTGGCAGGGAAGGGGTAGAGATTGTATATTCTGCATATAAAAAATGATGACGGGAGCCAAAAATCCAGCACGAAGAATTCTGACAAGCGTTGTAGGGCTCCTAGCACTGTTTCGCAGAGGTCAGAATGAAGGGGGCCTTCTCGAGAAAAACAAAGACTGACTGTTTCTCCTCAAGGAGATGCCAGTTATAGCAGGTGGTGGGAGGCGCACCGGGGTTAGGATGGGAACGAGAAGATTCAGAAACATAATTGTGGCTTGTTCTCATAAGAAATATCAATATGTTTCCAGCTTCTTTCTTCCCCGGCTCTGGGATGAGATGGGATAGAAGGATGATGTCCTCTGTAGTTTTGTGTTCGTTTTGGGGTCACGCCTGGTGCTGGGTTGGGGGGTGAGGCTGCCCACAGCTCTGGGAGGGGCCCCCTGGTGGTGCTCGGGGGCCATGTGGTGCCGGGGTGGATGTCCAGGGCTCCCAGTGCCAAGCTTGGATGCAGCCTGGCCTCTGGATGGTGACATTTAGCTTGTGAAAACACGGGCTGGGTACAGTTCAAGAACCCCAAGGCGGCAGACCTGCACGGCAGGATGAAGGAGAAAAACAAATAAATGTTTATGATTCCACAAAACCATTTATATGGACACTCTATTTTATGTTATTGTTGTCTGTTTTGCACACTATGCAAATAAGACTCCATACTTGGTTTTGAGCATTAAAAGAAAAAAAAAAAACCTCTTAGTTGTAGGATGGTTTTGGTCTGTCCACGGCACTCTGTTTAACTCGGCTCACCAGGTTTAAAATACAGTTGATGGTTGTGTCCTAAAGGGACTTTCTGGACCGTGGAGGAGCCTCGTGGAGTTTGGGGTGTTCTTCGTAAACGAAGGAGCTTCCTGGGTGAGCAGGAACCCTAAATAACTCAGTCGTTGAAAAATGTGTCTGGAGTTCTCTGTCCTCAAGCCGCAGAATAACTGTCGCTTATCATTTCTTCAGAGAAGTAAGCTGCATTGCACAGCTTCCTTTTGGTAACAAAAGGAAGACGGTGACCCAGTATTCCCTGCTATTGTTGTAAAAAAGCGTGGACCTAGCTTTTCCTTTCATTTTCCAAGTGAAGGCTTTTCCTGTCGCCTTTGGCTGTTGGGGAGTGAGTCTCAGAGCTGAGCATTTGTTCTAAATGGAGCGACAATGGGTCCATTGGCCCAGTGTCAAGCAGTTCTTAGTGTCAGTGCATTTGGGTGTCTGGACCGTGCCCGGAGCTCTGTGTCTGGGAGGGACTGTCCTTTCTGCAAGTGGAGGCGGCTCTTCACTCTGTCCTAGAGCTAGAAACTTGATTCGCTTGGTGGTGGTTTGTGACAAAAGACGTTTTTCACAAAATGTATTTGATCCTTTATGACTTGGTCTCATATCTCACACACACAAAAAAGTGTTTCTGGCTATTTTTTTTAATTTGGTGGGGCGTGGGGAGGCCTTTTGCCCCCACCCCTGGCTCCCCAGTTGGAGGGCCAGTGTCAGGAGCCGAGGATGGTCCATGGGACTCCCTGGTACGTGGGACCCCCTGGTGGGGCGGGGCCTTCCAGCCCTCAGGGCTGTGGGGATCAGGTGGTACTCAGGACAGACCTGCCATGTGCAGAGTGTGTACTTCTAGGTATCTTCTTGAAATATTCCCCCTTTTGCTTTAAAACCCCCTTGGGGGCATTTCAGCTGTCTTCTGAGACGATCAATTTGGAAATGCCTTGTTTTTCTCATGCCTTCTGTGTGCTACTTGAAATTTTGTATTAGTAAGTATGAATAAGTTATCCTCGAGGGTGTTCGCAGTGTCTGGTGTTCCAAGAGTTATGTATGTGCTAGCCTCGCTTGACCTCAGAATGTGTTTGTTTGTTTGTTTTTCAGTGGGATTGGGTCTTTAGTTCCATAGAGAGAAGGAAGCTGTTTTTACATATTGAGCAGATTTGCTTCTTATTTCTGTTTAATGATTGGGGTATGATGACTTAGCACTGTAGCACTGTCCTCCCATTTGTTCATCGATTTGCTTGAGCGGGCCCAGTAACGTTTCCATTGTGAGACGTGTTGTTACTGTGTTTGGCATATCGAATATGTCATGGGGAGCTTGCCGGGCTCTCCGAGAGGGGCGGAGGAATCGAACCTGCATCGACCGGGTCAGCCGTGTGCAAGGCAAATGCCCTACCCTCTGTGCTATCGCTCCTTCTCGTGATAATTTGCGGTAGTTATTAATGTGTGTACGTGGCTGTAGGCGTATGGCTTATGGTCTAGCTCCTCCACATTCACCCCTGAGTGAGGACGTTGGGTCTTCCTTCATTGCTGTCCCGACTCTCCTCACGCCGGATCACCCTCCCAGGCTGCCCTCTGCTCCCTGCAAGCTCTCTTGTGGCTTGCGGCCTCTCCGTCTGCTCACCACACGTCCACCTGTGAGGAATAGCCCCCAGGGCTGCTCAGCCTGGCCGCTTCCCGCTGTCCTGTGCTGTGTTAGTGTCACTGGCGTGAAGTGATGCTTTGTTTCCTGAGAACCCGGGATGACGGCTGCTTTCTTCCCGTATGTCTTTGGAGAGACAGCATGTCGTGTGTCTCCCCCAGATTCCCCCACGGGGTGGTTTGTTTTCTGGTTATTATTTTGTGAGTGCTTCCTCCGTCTTGGGTGCTGGTCCTTTAGCGCCTGTGTTCGCAAATTGTCGTCTGTGCTTTTCGGTCTGGTTTTGTCCTTGCCAATCTAGTGGTGGAACCCAGGGCTTGTGCACGTGTTTTCCCACCGGGCCACTCGGCCTCTCGGATGGAGCCCCAAACTGTTGGTTTCTCCCGTTTCCATGGTCCTGGCCGTTGGAACACCAAGAAGTCGGTGAAGTCAGTATCGTGGCGAGTTCTGGGCTTGCTGTGGTTCAGGTCCGAGAGCGCGGCCTCTGGGTCACTGTGCCGTGGTTTAGGCATGCCGTGTGTGCACAAGTCACAGTATCCCGATTCACGGTCGGCCTGTGGCTGTCCACTTCTCCCAGCACCATTCATTGCGCTGTCCTTGGGCTACTTCATCACCCGGCTCCGTTGTCAGATAAGCCTGGGAGCTTATCTCCCGACCCTCAATAACCCGCTGGTGTGCCAACACTACACCTTTCAGTGGCTGCAGCTCTTCTGGGGGGTGGAGGGTCTGCTGCTCCCTGCTCTGTGCTCATGGTCCCGTATGTGCAGTGGGGATCAAACCTGCACTGTCACTCTGGCTTTGGATCACAAGAGCTTTAGAGCTGCATTCCCCCTCAGAAGCACTTTGGTTATTCTGGGATTCTTCCTGCTCCTTACTTTTTTTTTTCTTTTCTTTTTGGGTCACACCCAGCGATGCACAGAGGTTACTCCTTGCTCTGCCCTCAGGAATTACTCCTGAAGGTGCTCGGGGGACTATGTGGGATGCTGGGAATTGAACCCGGGTTGGCCCCATGCAAGACAAATGCCCTACCTGCTGTGCTATCGCTCCGGCCCCAAATTTTGATTTATTTTTCTTGCTTCTTTGGGTTACACCCAGCGATGCACAGGGGTTACTCCTGGCTCTGCACTCAGGAACCACCCCTGGTGGTGCTCAGGGGACCATATGGGATGCTGGGAATCGAACCTGGGCTGGCCACGTGCAAGGCAAACGCCCTACCTGCTGTGCTCTTGCTCCAACCCCTCCTTACTATTTTTTGTTGTTGACCTGCCATACAGATTTTTCACAGTAGAAAACTAGACTTGTATTTGTGGTTGATTGTTTGGGTCTGTGGACCGTGAGGTGATGGATGGGTGGAACTCCTGCATGAGAGCCTGTTCGCTCACCTTTGAGACCGAGGATTTTTTTTTTTTTTGGTCTCAGTTTTTTTTTTTTACACCCCAAATAAAAACTGCCTCTCAAGTCCTTCCGGATATGAATGCTGAATCCTGTCTCTACACCCATGTGCATGTGACCTGAGTCCAGTCTATGTCAGGAGTGAAGGGCACGAATGCTTTTGCTGGGGGGAGCCTGGCCCACTGTAACAGACTCGTGACCAGGCAGGGTCATGGGAGATGGCACTCAGAAGTGATAAAGAGGTGACAGCCCCAGCACGCCCACAGGCTGGGGGCAGTACCACTGCTTAGAGCCCTGGCTGGGAGCCAGTGTGGAGCCCACACAGCTGGCGGACCTGCTCTGGGCTCTGCAGCAGGGTTGCGTCGATCTGCAAGGCTGTGACCGTGAGCCCACTCCTGGCTGGGATCCTGCATGCCCTGGGCAGCACCAGAGCCTTAATGGGCCCTCACCAGCATCTCTCTCGGTCTTACGTGGTTTTCCCATAATGCCTGGGCAGTGGAGAGATTTGCATTGTTGCTGCTAGAGGCAGCTTGTTAGAGTGGTTGCTTTAACACTGGCTATGTTGGGGGCTGGAGAGATAACACAGCAGGTGGGGCTTTTGCCTCGCACGCGGCCGACCCAGGTTCGATTCCCAGCATCCCATATGGTCCCCGAGCACCACCAGGAGTAACTCCTGAGTGCAGAGCCAGGAGGAACCCCTGTGCATCGCCGGGTATGACCCAAAAAGCAAAAACAAAAACAAACAAACAAAGCCACTGGCTATGTATTTGCTACGAAGACGTGTGTTTGTGTGCGCGCGCGTGTGCGTGTGCGTGACTACCACTTACTCCCTGCGTCACGCACGTAGGTCTTTCTGTTAAGATCAGTCCACGGCCAAGACCGTAGCTTTAGGTCAACACAATGTGGAGCGTGGCAGCGTGCGTTGCTCATCTAGGAAAGAGTGATGTCAGTTTCCTTCTAGGTTTGAGTCACTGCGTGGTTCGAACAATCTCGTAGAAGCAGTTTTAAGCTGCCCCACAACACGTCGCGTTTTGCCGTCAGCAATCAACAGGGCCAGCAGAATTCAGAACCCTGTGTTGTTTGAAAGTGAGTAATGCCTGAGTGCAACCGTTCTGTGCAGGGGTTTGTGTTTATGCATCACTTCTCGCTGAGCCCTGAGGCCTGCAGAAGTCTGTCTTTGGCTCACACAGCCTCCTGGGAAACGGCCGTGGGTGCAGTGGGAAACGTCGCCTGGGTTGGCAGGAGCAGACGCCGTGTCGTCGGGGAGAAGCAGAAGGAACATGCCCGTGGAAGATAAGGCCTAGGGGGTCTGGACCCGGGCACGGCTGGAACACCCAGAAAGCCGCATCCGGAACATGGAGAGGAACTGGAAGCCGGGTGGGAAAGGGCTTTGCGTGACCCACCCACTCGGGAGGTTCAGGCCTGCAGGCCACTCCAAGAGCGTGGCGGGAGTCCCCGCGGCCTCCCCCGCGAGCCGTGGCCAGTACAACCTCAGCTGGACTCGGAGCCGGCTTGTCTGCCTTCTCCCCCAGTGACCCCTGTGTGCTTGTTCTGCTGTTTCAAGGTTGGCCACTGTCACGGCCTCTCGTTCCACGGCCTGGGACAGTCCCCCAGGAACCAGGGGTGTGTCAGAGAGGGTCAGCGGCGTGGTCCTGAGGCTGCACCTCCCCTGAGCTCAGCCGTGTCCCTGGGACCCTGGACGTGCTGGCCCTCGTGTGGGGGCTGTGTCCCGGGCGCTCTGCTTGGGGCTTGCTTTCCATCTGGGGGCCGCGCCTGGCCTGTCAGTGCTCGGGGCCACTCCCTCTGCAGGCGCAGGGCAGGCGTTCCCGGCCCTCCCCTGCATGTTGGGAAACCGTTTCTGGCACGGTCGCTGGCACTGAGGAGCTCCCGTCTTACGTGACTTTCAAACGAGCATTTGAGGAGCCGATGGCTCTGGGCCTCGGCAGTCGCTGGGCTGTTTCTCGCTGCGGTGGGCTGTGGCTGTGGGTGCCTGGCCATCTCCTTCCCGTCCCCTACACACCTTTAAATCCCAGAGTGCAGCTTGGAGGCTAAAACACATGCCTGGCCTGCAGAGGTCCCAGTCCTGTTGCTGGCCCCAGGTGGACCTCTGAGCACTGTAGGGGTGGCTGTGGTGACCCCCCAGCGCCCTCTGTGCAGGGCCACTTTAACTAGGCCCAAGCCTGGCCAGCAGGGAGCCCCCACCCCAAATAAAACAAAATTCTTTCGCTTTTTTTCATGGAAACGGTAAAGAAATGTCTTTGAAATGATGTACTTCTGAGGCCTGTCAGGGAAACCCCGTGGGTAAGAGTGAGACTGCACGAAAGGACAGACTTGCAGCTGCAGGTGTTGGAACTTTGTGGGTTTTTTTCTTTCTTTCTTTCTTTTTTCTTTTTTTTTTTTTTTTTGCTTCTTGGGACACATCTGGCAATGCTCAGGGTTTACTCCTGGCTATGCACTCAGGAGTTGCTCGGGGGACCATATGGGATGCTGGGAATCGAACCCGAGTCAGCCACGTGCAAGGCAAGCGCCCTCCCCGCTGTGCTGTTCAATGCTCCAGCCCCAGCTGGTGGTAGAACTTTGAACGGTGGGTTCTGGTGCTGTGTTTGGTTTGGGGGTCGCACCTGGCAGTGATCAGGGGCTTCCCCTGCTCCGCACGCTCAAACCTGGGCCTTCTGCCTGCAGGTGTGTCTGTGATTATCTGGGGACTGTCTCCGATTGAGTCCAGGGGGCGGAGGGGGGGGAGGGGAGCAGAGAGAGAGAGAGACACACACACACAGACGAGGCAGAGACAGAATCAGAGAGACAGAGAGGAGAGAGAGAGAGAGAGAGAGAGAGAAATAGAAAGAGGAGAGAAGCTGCCCCTCCCCCCCACCCTGTTTTGGTCCTTGTCCGTAAGGAGAGTTGGCTGTTCAGTGCCAGCCTACCGCTACTCCTGGCTCGTCCTCAGGGGTCCCTCAGGGGTCGCTTCTGGCTGTGCTCACCGCTGAGCCCCTTTGTGGTTGATTTCCTGTGGTGTTAGTGGGAGTTTGAGACTAAGGAACAGTACCGCTGTGTGTGTGTGTGTGTGTGTGTGTGTGTGTGTGTGTGTGAGCGCGTGCTGTGTGGCCCCGGTGCTCTGCAGGGCCTCCCTCTGAGCCTGATTCCTGGTGAGAGGTTCTGGAGTTGTGTGTGTCTCTCCTCAGCCTTTGCTTCTGGTTAACAAAGTGCTTCAGAGATCCCCTTTGAAAGGGAAATTAAGTGGCTCTCCTGAGACTTGAAGTGCCTGGCGTGGGTGGTGGTGGCTGGGGTCGCTGCCAGCTCAGGACAGCTCTGCTGGGCGTGCCTTCAAGGTGACTTTCCCGGGAGGGGGGTTGATTCCGCCTCTGGAGTGTCCCTGCCTTCGCTGTGTCATCCACCAGCTGTGTCCCGGCCCCGCGCGCCTGCAGTGCCTTTAGAGAATCACTGGCTGCGATGTCGCCAGGCTCTTTGCAGTTCCCGAGACGGGTTTTCAACCGTTGTTCGTTTAGAAGACCTGGCTGTAAGATTTTTGCCTTACGATTAGGGCCCGGGGTTTTCTTTTCTTTCTGCTTGTTGTGTGTGTTGGATGGTGTGGGATTTATTAGCAGCCGACGTTCTTCACCAGCTCCTGTGAAATTTCCTCAAGCCAGAGAGAAACCGACTTTCATTCTCTGATGCATCGACCCCGCCTGCAGACAGGGGGGAGCCTCTGAGGTTTCTCACGCGGAGGGTCTTGTGTTGGGTGGCGCTGTTTTAGGAGGAAATCCGTCTTGTGCTCTGTAGTGTGCTGACGCCTGTCCCCGTGAAGCCAGTGTTGTCGCTGGGGTTGCGATGACAGACCTTGGGGACCGTGGAGACGGGGAGGCTGGAGGGGCGCCTTCCCCAGTGGACACAGACCCCGGGGCCCGCCCTGGCCTGGAGCCCTGTGCCCTGCCCTCCAGGAACCAGGCTCCGGGGGTGGCTCCCTGAGATGCAGAGATGCAGGGCACGGCTGCTCTGGGGGTCCCACCGCGGAGCGCTTCCTTGGGAGAAAGGGTCTGAGGGTGCCCACAGCCCTGGCCCATGCGACCTTCCTGTCATGCTTTGCTGCCCCCCCCCCCCCCCACCTCAGCCAGGAAGTTTCCATATCCTGGCAGGGGCTGCTCTGGGTGTTTCCCAGTTCCCGTGCTCCTGAGCCCAGTGCCGGCAGCCACCCCCCACCCTATGCCCCCAGCACCTCCAGTCTTTGCCCTGGACCGCCCAAGGGGGCTCTCACCACTCTAAGGGGGTCATGCACGGAGCCCGGGAGGTGCCCGCACCCCGCTCCCTCTGCCCGGAGCCCAGAGGGAAGCGCTTCCCTGCTTAAAAATAGACCCAGCACCTTTCACGGGCTCCATGCCCGCCCTGCACCCTGCAGCCTGCTGCATCACCCGCCCTGCGACTGTCAAGCAAGCTGGCCTTGAGACCCAGGACGCTGGGCTGCCAGACCCTGTGCAGAACCCTTGACCTGGGAGAGGCGGGGCCCGGGGCTCCCAGCCAGCCTGTCTCTGTGGCTGCAAGGCCCTGAGGTCGCCCCCAGCATGGCTGCTTCATCCCGGGGCCCTGCTGGTGCCTTCCTGGCGGCCTGGGCGGCTGCTGCTGGCCAGACAGACTCGGCCTGGCCCTGGCCACCATCACCCCCATGCCGCCAGCTCGGAGGGTCCACACCCACCCGGTAGGAACCACAAGTTAATCTTGGAATGGACAGGGTTGGCTTTTCCCCCCACCTGAACCCTCACTGAAGACCGAGGGTGTGCTCAGTACTGGGCCACACTGCCCAGCCCCCAGGGACCCCCACGGCCCTGGGCCTCCGCCGAGCTTCCCGGAACCACGAGGGGTCAGACTGCGCTCACCTGGCCAGGTCAGAGGTGCCGCCCACCCCAGGAGCACCCACTGCTGGGAGATCCTGAAGCCACCCCTTCCCCCCCCCCACACACCCCGCGCTGCAGCCCCTGGGTGCTCTGGAGCTCCTCTGCACCCCTCGGGGCCCGAAGGGTGTCTTGCTGCTGGAGGGCGACGCTGCGCGGGCCCAGGCGAGCTGACTCCACCTCGGGAGATGCCACCTTTGATTAAATGCAGTGATAGTCGGCTTGTAATCATTTCAGCGGTAATTACAGAGCCAGGCCGTGCAGGACGTGCTCTGCTTCCTAAAATCCCCCGTTTAAAAATCCTTCCCGCCATCCCCCCTCCCCCCACCCCGCCTGTGCCCGCGCTCCGGCTCGGCGGCACTGGGAGGTGCCCGCAGCGCCTGTCCTGGCCTGCTCGGGCCCCTGGCGTCAGGGGGAGGCGGTCCACGCTGCTGTGAGCAGCCACAAGCCCACGGCCAGCTTAATCTTGGCCTGGCCCTGGCCAGGGTGACAGCCTCCCGCACGGTCACCACCAGGAGGGGGCAGGCCGGCCGGGAGGGGCCCCTCCCGGCCGCTCACTCTCTGCTCCGCTGGGCTTTGGGACTTGTCCCAGCAGAACGTTGCATTTATCTGCTCGTGAAATCTTGGTGTGGCTCTCAGGCCTCTTCGCAGCGCAGAGATGAGCCCATGCTTTGCGTGTTGCTGCCCAGTCCCATCCTGTCCTGTCCCCAGCCACCACACGGCTCGCCGCCCCCGGCACTGCTGGCCGTGAGCCCCCAACAAGAAATGTGGATCCGTTTTCAGCGTCTGAAGTAGAACTCTCATTCCCCCCGGATTCTCTATCCAGCAGGATTTTCTCCCTGTGGGAAGCACTTCGGTTTTCGTTCACATCCCAATCAGTGCTGGGAATTTTGTAGATTGGACTTTTTTTTTTCCCCCTTTCTCTTGCTGCAGTACCAGTATTTTTTTTTTTTGGAATGAAAGTCTGGAGACGCGGTAAGACCGAATGAAGGATGAGATGCGGTTGGTAGATTTAGGAATATCGGAGTGACTTTACTCCATCTATTTTTGCTTTGTTGGTTTTGGGGGGGCTCCACGTGGGAGTGCTGCATGGGGTGGGTGGGAGGGTACTCCTCACTCTGTGCTCAGGAGCCACCTGGGGGAGCAGGCCATGCAGGGTGCAAACCCAGCCTTCTTGCACACAAAGCAAGTGGGCAGCCATGGTGTGTTTTCTGAGCCTCCCCTGCCATTGCCCCCCAGATCCGAAAGTCCAGGTCTCATTGCTTGGCCCGGAGTGCTCTGGGCCACTCACGTCACACCTGGTGGCTTGGGGGGTGGGGAGCGCTCAGGGATCACACTTGGTGTGATCCCTGTACTCACACCAAGTAAGCATATACTGTACTTGGTGTTCAGCATATACTCGGCCCCATGGGCCATTTCCCTGGCTCTTTCGTACTAGGGAGAGTGTGGGTTACACCTGAGAGTTGCCCAGGGGCTGGGGCCCGAACCTGGCTTCCTGCTCACAGGCTCCGTCTTAGCCCGCTGCCCTCTCTGACCCCGGGTAGGGGGGACGAGTAGCCGTGAGTGGCCGCTGAGCGAGGGTGCCCAGTTCCCAAGCTCCCTTGCTGGCCAGAGGCAGCAGAGCGGCAGGCCAGGCCAGAGGGACATCAGTGCCTTTCATGCCGGTGGCCACGCCGATGCCTGTAGATTTCTCTGGGCACCCCGTCTCTCGGCCGGCTGTGGCATGGACGCGGGACAGGGAGCCAGGAGGGGCTGCCGGGAGGGGCAGGTGCTGCTGGGGACACGTCTCCTGACCCAGGTTTGTAATCCTGGGAGGGGAATTCCCAAACCCTGGAATGCCCCAAGGAATTCCCGCCTGCCCCCTGCCACTGCACCTCCCCCGGGTGGAGCCGGTGAAGCCACTTCAGGCGATGCCAAAATGCTCCCAAGACCGGCCTCAGGGTGTCTGGGTTCTCACAGGCCAAGATTGTTCCCTCTTGGTACTATTTTGGTTCCCTTAAGATTTTTGGATCCCTTAGATCCCCCGAGATGTTGAGATGTTCGTCACCTCCAAGTGTTCGACGCATTTCGGATAAGCAGAGCTTTCCCACGAGGAAGGGGAGAGCACTGTAGCACTGTCCTCCCATTGTTCATCGACTTGCTCGAGCGGGCACCAGTAACGTCTCAACAACTTGTAAGACTTGTTACTGTGTTTGGCATATCGAGTGTGTCACAGGGAGCTTGCCAGGCTTTGCTGTGCAGGCTTGCCCGGGCTCTCCGAGAGGGGCAGAGGAATCAAACCTGGGTCGTCCGCGTGCAGGGCAAACACCCTACCGCTGTGCTGTTTTGTAAAAGGCAGAGACTAGTGACCAAGGGAGTCCGGTCAACTGCCAGGACGCACTATTAATAGGAGAGCTGTCTAAATTTTACTCAAGCCTCTCACAGTCATTGTTTCCAGATGAGACAAGGAAGCACACCCCGAGAAGGTGGCAGATCTGGGGTTCGAAGCTAGGCTGACAGTAAGTGTTGGCAGAGGCTCCACGCAGTGCCCTGGGTTTGCAAAGCACTTTGCCGGATGCTCACACATTATCTCATAGATTGATTCTGCTTTTCCGTTAAAAAGCAGAAGGGGATTTTCTAGATCAGCATCTCACAGCCGGTCCTGGGCACTGCTGGTGAGAATCGCATCCGTGGGAACCACAGGACAAAGCCCAGTCAGAAGGCTGACACATTTTTAGTTTTTTTCTTTTCTGGCATCTCTTCCAAGGATCCAAAAAAAAAAAAAATCCTAACTAATGGAGATAGTGAGGTGATGGGCAGAAGAGCGTGCCATGCAGGGGGGCCGGTGGAGCCCCTCGGACCCTGCACCCCACACGGCCCCCTGAACACCACCAGGGCTGCGTCAGGAAGAAAAGGGCAGCGAAGTTTATTGAAATACACTGTGTGCAGAGCGGGACTTTCTGTCAGACACAGTGACCTTCTGCGTGGCACCGGGTGTGAAGGCTTGGACACAGATGGGGAAGGGCTCCCTGGCTGGTGCTCAGGGGAGGAAAGGAGTGTGCCAACAGCCACGCGCTGATACACAGTGCGTCTGAGGCCTTCCGCACACGTGGCATCACACCTCTCTGGAGACAGGCACTTAGAAGCCGGGGACGGCGTGTCCAGGAGAGAGGCAGAGGGAGTTGGTGCGATGAGCATAGAGTGATTGGTTCAGAGCCCTGGTGTTGCCGAAGGGTGGGGTTGGCAGGGGCCCAGGGCCCATGAGGGCGGGTCATCATTTGGAGAAAAGGGTCCCCCGGGTGCCATGTTGCCAAGGAAACCTACACCTCGTTTGGAGACTAGCTCTGTTTCAGCTTGTGGGGGGCCTTGGAACGCCCAAGCGAAACTTGTTTTTGGAAGTGTGTTCTGCAAGGATAAGAAAATTGCCCCGCTTTTTTTTGGGGGGGGGGTCACACCTGGCGATGCACAGGGGTTACTCCTGGCTTTGCACTCAGGAATCACTCCTGGCGGTGCTCGGGGGACCATATGGAATGCTGGGGACGGAACCTGGGTTGGCCGTGTGCAAGGCAAACTCCCTACCTGCTGTGCTATTGCGAGGGTCGTGAGGGTCGTGCCCACTGGGGCCCTGGGTGCCGGGTCGGATTTCTGTTCAGAAGAAGCTCAGTTTGAGGGGAAGGTGAGGGGGAGTCAGGGAGACCCATGGGCTCTCGTTGGGAGGGAGGGAGAAGCCTCGGAAAGGCTGGCCCCATGGAGCTACCGAAGGTGCGTGCGGCTTGCGTGGCTTGCGAGACAACTGGATGTCTTCCTGTTGATTCCGAGAGCACTGGGAGCGAGCTGTGGCCAACCCGTCTCTGAGGACAAAACTCTTTTTGTCTTCTTATGTTCATTATTCTCCCTCTCCCTTCCATGGGGGACGGGAGGGACTCTCCAAAGCTTCCCCCTTTGCTGCACATGGGGCTGAATCTGATGTCTCCTCGGCGTCCAACTCTCTAGGGTCTGGGTTTTTGTTTTGTTTTGTTTTTCCCCCATGAACGCTTTTTTTTTTTTTAATTAGTGAAACCGTGAGTGTGTACAGTTGTAGACTTACGAACTTGGGTTTTTGTTTTGTTTTTCCCTCATGAACGCTTTTTTTTTTTTTAATTAGTGAAACACCGTGAGGTACGGTTGTAGACTTACATATTTTTGTGCTTGGGTTTCAGTTATACAATGATCAAGTACCCATCCCTCCACCAGCGCCCATCCTCTACCACCACGGGTCCCAGTATCCCTCCCACCCCCCCACCCCCTTCATCCCACCCTGCCTCTGTGGCAGGGCATTCCCCTTTGTTCTCTCTCTCCTTTTGGGTGCTGTGTTTTGCAAAAGAGGCATTGAGTGGCAATCATGCCCATGAATGTATTTTAACCTCTTGGTGCCAGGGCTGATCATTTAGGAATCGTTTTAATGTGGTCGAGAGTGGGGCAATCAGCCCCTGAGTCCTCTTCAGCAGGTGGAGCTGACATCTGAAATTGGGCTTTCCCGTCCTTGACATTTGAAGTGAGAAATAAAAAGTCTTTTTTTTTTTTTTTCGGTCTTGCATGCCAAGATCCTCCCAAGAGAGTTGGCTGAAAATAAAGTAAATGCTGTTTTGGGTCCCGGGTAATCTTTTAATGATGAAATCAAGCCTTTTGATTTTAATCTTCCAAAAGGTACAATACTGATCCAGGAGCGCGGCCTTTTCAAGTCCACATCCTGCCGAGTCCCGCAGATGAAAAGCTGCTCTCTCTACTCCGTATTTTGCAAACCAAAGTAAAAATATCATTAGTCTTGTCTCGGCCCCAGCGTGGCCTGGAAAATAAAGACTGTTTGGCGCGCAATCCGGAGGAAAAGCTGCTTTTCCGGGCTGAGACCCAGGACTGCTGGAGGCCTTGGGGGGGCGGGGGGGAGGGAGTCCCCCAAGTTTCTCTCTCTTGGGCTCATCTCGTGGTGTTGGTTCCTTTCACCCACATACCCCAACCCTGGGTTGATGGCGCCTATTGTTTCTGACAGCCTGTATAATGAAGACAGAAACCTGCTTCGGATCCGAGAGAAGGAACGGCGTAGCCAGGAGGCTCACCCGGAGAAAGAGACATTCCCCGAGAAGATCCCCCTCTTTGGAGAGCCCTACAAGGTACTTGTTGTGAACCGGAAGGCCCCCATCTTGATTTACCCCCATATTCAACTCTGTGATGGGGGAGTCACAGCTGTGCAAATAAGACCCCCCCCCCCCCCATCCTAGAGATTCTCAAAAATAAAATAAGGAGGGGCTGGAGTGATAGCACAGCGGGTAGGGCGTTTGCCTTGCACGCAGCCAACATGGCCAACACAGTTTCGATTCCCAGCATCCCATATGGTCCCCCGAGCACCGCCAGGAGCGATTCCTGAGTGCATGGGCCAGGAGTAACCCCTGAGCATCGCCGGGTGTGACCCAAAAAGCAAAATAAATAAATAAAATTAAATTAAATTAAAAAATAAAATAAGGAGAGTCTCTGAGGCTTGTTATTTCACTTTGCCCAGTCTCGCGTTTTCTTGGGTCATGCTACTTTCCTGTACTCGGTGCTGTGGGTCCCTGGTAGACTTCTCCACGGGGGGGGGGGGGGGGGGGGGGGGGGGGGGGGGTTGGGCTTTAAATCACACGTTTGCATTCCTCCGTGCTCCACGTTAACCTTGGGGTGTTTCTCCCCTTTTTGGATGGTCTTACGGAACCTGGTTTCTGAAGACGTGGTTTTCCTTAGACTGCTTGCGGCTGCCGGCACCAAACCCGGCAGAGCTCTGGGTGGCGGGGAGCAATGTGTCAGAGGTCGAACCTGGGTCCTCGGGTCAGTAAGGCCCCTGTTCTGGCAGCCTCGGCCACAGAGCTTTCCAAAGGTCATTTGGCCAGAGCAGGAAGGTTTGCACAAGGCCAGCCCCGGTTCGGACCCCCCCAACCCCCCATCCCATCTGGTCCTTGGAGCATCCCCCAGGTGCAGGAGTCACCCCTGAGCATCACCATGTGCTGTACCCAAACTGAAACAAAGTTTCATTAGATATCAGAGTTGGGCAACCCTGGATGTAGGTTTGCAGAGAAGTCCAGGAAAGGAGAGGAATGGGGCAGGGGTGGGGGCGAGGGCCCCGGGAGTATCAAGGCCAGCACCAGCTGCCCTGCAGGGGTCACCTGACCTCAGCGATTGTTCTGTGAGCCTCAGCAGAAGCGCTGGGAGGGAGGAGCCCCTGTTACTTTGTTGCAGAAGGAGCCAGGCGATGAGCTGCCCCTGTTACTTTGTTGCAGAAGGAGAAAGGCGATGAGCTGTCCAGCCGCATCCAGACCATGCTGGGGGCCTACGAGGAAGTGACGAAACTCCTCCGGCCCCGCGCCCAGCCCTGCCGCGCCCACTCGTCCGAGCTGCAGCCGGCCAAGCCACGGGCTCCAGAGAAGGGCAGCAGCCCCGGGGTCCAGCGCCATCCGCTCCTGGTGGCCCCCGTGAACCACACCTCGAAGATGCCACCGCCACGGGCCGACCCTCCGCCCGTCGTGCACGCCAGAGGTTGCGCGGCCCCCGACGGCCAGCATCGGACACAGGACCGTCTCGGCCCAGAGGGCTCTAGCCCTGGTACCCCCCGAAAGGGCGTCCGCCGGGCCGCCGGGAGCCAGTGCGCCGGGAGGGAGCTGCCCGCCCCGCTAACCTCGCTCTCGCCCGGGCACTGCGGCCAGGGCCGCGGCATGGGCATGTCCTCTCCGGGCCTGGCACTGCGGGCCCCGGACAAGGACGGCCCTCAGGACGGCATCCTGGCGCTCGCTGGCCCGGGGGTTGCCTTCCCGCCCCCGCCGCTGCCCTCCAAGAGCCTGGCCATGCAGCAGAAGCCCACGGCCTACGTCCGGCCCATGGACGGGCAGGACCAGGTGCCCAGCGTGTCGCCCACGCTGAAGCCGCTGCCCGAGGACTACCGGCCGCCGGCCTTCGAGAAAACGGACTTAAAAGTGCCTGCCAGGGCCAGGCTGGCCAAGCTGAAGATGCCCGCACAGTCCGTGGAGGTGAGTGAGTGGGACAGCCCTGGGGCAGGCCAGGGGCTCTCTTGGGGGCGGCGTCCGGGGTCCAGGGTCCGGGGTGGCGGGGCGAGGGAGGGAGAGGGAGCTTCTTTATGTTGGGGAGTGGTTGATGCCGGAGGCTGATGTCTGGGGTGACCCACCGAGGGCCTGCTGGTTTGCAGCGGGCACTTGGGCCCGGGAGGGCTCAGCTTCTGGCCTCTCAAGCGTGGGCATTTCGGGAGGGCATCTTGGAGGGCTTCTGAGTGGCCGTGGGTCCGTTGGTGGGGTGCCAGCCCCAGAAGCGGGCTCACCCCTGAGCCCCGCCTGTGGCTTCTTGGGAATCACGTGCCAGTGCAGAGGCTGCCCGAGCCCGTGTGCGCCTTGCGCCCACGTGGCCAAGCACATGTGGTTCCTGGGCACGTGTGTCGCCCACGTCTCCCCTCTTGAGATGCGGACTTTTACGCTTTCCTCTCTAATGCTGGGGTGTGTGTAGGGGGCTCTCTTCGCCGTTGGAGGGGCCCGCGTTCTCTCTTGAGTGCATTGCTCTGTCTCTCCTGTTTTGTTTTGTTTTGTTTTTTTTGGCCTTTTGGGTTACACCTGGCGATGCACAGGGGTTACTCCGAATCACGTGCCAGATCTGGGGCGATGCTTAAGCAGTTCAGATTACTGTGAGGTCCAGTGGGTGGGTCGGTTCCCTGCGCAGCGTACGGGCCTCTCCTCCCCACGGGCGGCGTCCCCCACCCAGACCCCAGGCGTTCCTAGGCCTGTCCTGGCGTTGGTCAGCTCGTCCCAGTGGCTGCTTCCTGTGCTAGAGACGGAGCCTGCACTGTCTCCCAGGCCCCCGGCTGGGCCGCTGCCGCCCCCCCCCACCCCTGGGCCTCTCTGGGTTCTCACCCGGGGACTCCCTGCCCCCTTCCCCACCCCCCAGGTGTCTGGCCCCCAGCAGGTGCGCGTGGGTGCGACCTGCTGTCCTGCTGCTTCTCTGGGTTGGTGCCAGGCACACAGTGCTCCCTGCCGGGCTGCTCTTTGCTCAGGTGCTCCCCCAGACAGCCCCTCCTTCTGTTACCTGATTGCACTGGAGACCTTTTGGGGGGACCAATGCACTAGTTTGTCTGGCACCCCATCACTGCTCCACCAGGTTCTGGCTGCTACTGCAACTTTGGTTAGTTTGGGAACCACCCCGGGTGATGCTCAGGGCTTACTCCTGGCTCTGTGCTCGGGGGCCATTCCTGGGAGGCTCAGGGACTCTGTTTGGTGCCCAGCATCGATCTTGGGAGACTAAGATGCTGAACTCTCTCTCTTGCTCTCTCACTCTCTCTCGTTTGTTCTCTCGCTCCGCTTCTCTCTTTCTTTGTCTCTCTGTCTCTCACTCTCTCTTCCTCTGACTCCAGCACTGGCTTCTTGAAAAGTGTAAAGGAAGACAGTTGTTAGTTCTCACCACACAGACATAACAAGTGAAAGCAAGGGGCCGCACTGTAAAAGACGGGGACTTGTTTGTGAAGATTGGATTACTGTAGGGGCCGGAGGCGCCTACAGCAGGGAGGGCCCTTGCCGTGCACAGGCTCACCTGGGTTCGATCCTGAGCAGCCCACCTGGTGTCCCCCCCCAACATCACCAGGGCTATTGTGCAGAGCCACGAGTAACTCCTGAGCATCTCCGGGGTTAAAAATGGGGGGGGGGGGGCGGGGAGAAAGATTGGCTCTCTCTAAAACATGTGAAGTACTTTGAAGGGAACCATTTGCTTCCCACTTGAAGAAGAGCAGGGGCATGTCGGGAGAGCGGGTCATGAATATGACACAGACGTATCTGAGGGAGGGCCCACGGGTTACTGCGTGGGGCATGGAGTCGTCCCACCGCCCCAGGGTTTGGGGAGCCGCAATTGCTCTCTGCGGGGAGGGAAGCTTGGTCCTGACCTCACACAGGCCCTGAAGGATCCTGCCCCCTTGGTAAAACAGAAAGAGGTCGTAATAGTGGAGTAGAAGAGTCACGGTTAAGGAGATTTACTTAGAGAAATGTCTGTGTGTGTGTGTGTGTCTGTGTCTGTGTCTGTGTGTCTGTGTGTGTTGGGGATAAGGGGGAGTGAGCTTGGCCTTCTCCAGAGTAGAGGAAGCAGAGGATGGATGGCTTTGGAGAGAAGGTTACATACAACTTTTCCCAATTGTGTTGGCCTGGACGTCTCTGCATACAGCAAAGTGAATCTGGGTGTCCCAGGGAAATCCCGGGCTGCTTGGAGGCCCTTTCCTGCCCTCCTCACAGTCTTTGGATCTCCCTGTAGCATCTTCCTTTCCGAAGGCCCAGAAGGGTGTGCAGAAAGGCACCTGGCCTTCTAACCAAGACAGCTACAGACACGGGGGAGCTTCCTAATCGAAGCAGACCTGTTTGTATTTCACTCCAGGTAAAGGGACTTCAAAAAAAAAAAAGTGGGGGCTGGAGCGATAACACAGTGGGGAGGGCGTTTGCTTTTCATGCGGCCAACCCGGGTTTGATTCCTGGCATCCCATAGGGTCCCCCGAGCACCACCAAGAAGTGATTCCTGAGTTCATGAGATAGGAGTAACCCCTGTGCATCACTGGGTGTGACCCAAAAAGGAAAAACAAAAACAAAACAAAACAAAAACCAACAACAAAAAGTGACATTGAAGCAGGGAGGAAAGAGTTGGACGTTAAAGGCTTGGACGCTTTTTAAACACAGTGAGTGGGTCCTCTTAGTGGCAGCCCACCGCCCAGCCACGTGGCCCCGAGCCCGGCGGGTGTGTGGGTGGGATGCGGCCCCGCTGGAGGCTGTGTGGGTGTGGGGAAGGCCAGCCTGGACTCTGTCTGATAGCGAGTCACGGCCACCGTGCACCTCCTGGCCCCCGGCCTCAGCCCCCAGCTTGAGAGCGACCGCCCTTCGCCGAGCCAGGATTCCGGGCAGCCTGTGCGCCTGCCCCGTGAGGGAGAGATAAGCGCTATTGAACTGTGTCCAAGGCCTCCAGCTCTGCAGGCTCCCAGCGTATCAGCCCCGGCACATAGTTTCCGAGTGACGCTCTTGCGATGAGCACAGGCCTCTCCCGGGACCAGACAAAGGGGTTTTCTCGGCACAGACGCTTCTCCGCCGCCCACCCTTGGGGTGCGCGGGAGCTGGGCCGTGTTGGCCCTCTCTGGGCGGCACTGGCCAGGTGAGAGGTGACACCCGGCTCCACCTACCCCAGTGTGTGAGGCGGGATCGGGACTCAGTGTCCTGGAGCGAAAAGAAGGAACCCGGGAGGAAGCGACCCACCCTTGAGCTCCCCGCGTGGGTTTCGGTTTTAGATGGCGGAACCCCCAAACCAGGGAAAGGATGGTCCTCTGGGGACCAGTGTAGGGGATGGGAGGGACACAGAGGTCTTTGGCTGCAGGGTTGGGGTGCTCAGGGCCAGTGCTCAGGAAACTGTGCCTTGTGGGCATCGAACCTGTGCTTCCTAAATGTGTTCCTTCCCCCTGAACCCCCAGGGCTCGAGGTGTGGAATTCGTTCGCTGTTGCTACACTTTGGCCCCGGCTGGGCCTTCCCTGAGCGCTCCGTCTTCCCCACGCTGCGAGGCAGGTCGTCAGGGGAGGGAAGCTCACTGCGTGACACTGAGTCACCCACCCCCGTGGGGGGGGACACGGGTTCCTGCTTCCATATTTAGCCCTTGTATCTGAAATCTCCGGGAGAGGAATTCCCCAAAGGTGCAACGACTGTCCCCCACACACTCCTGCAGGTCCCGGGACGTGCTCGCTCACTGCACCCCTTCCCCCCCACCCCCAACCCCACCACCCGCTGTCTGGGCCCAGCTCCCCCCACCACCCCCCCCAGATACTGTGTGTGTTTCTCCTGCAGGGAGCAACCCTGGCAGTGGGGGTGGGCGGACAGGAGGTGCCAGGGACTCAGCCTTGGCCTTGGTCCCGACCGAGCACTTCTGGCTCGATTGTTCCGAGCCTCTCCCGTGCTCATGGGGGTGACAGTGGCGGGTGGGAGTGACGGCCCTGGTGGTCTCGGTCTCTGTCGGGTCAGGGGCCACCTTCACTCCCGTGACCGCTGGGCTCAGTCCGCCGTGAAGGCACAAGAAGACGTCCCGATGAGCCAAGAGCAGATTTGAGCAGGCAGGAGCCGCGGGCTCAGAGCTCGGCAGCGGAAGCCCCCTCCCCACGGTACGGGTGCGAGCCTGGCTCTCCTGTGGCCGTGCTCCCAGCCCCGCCTGTGTGAACTCTCCACGGCTGCTATTATTGGGTCTTACTTGGGTTTGGGGCCACATCTTACAGTGCTCGGGGTCACAGCTGACAGTGCTGACGGCCTCTTCCTGGCTCTATGCTCGGGGTCATCCTTGGCAGGGCTTGGGGGCGGGGGCACAGTATTGGTGCCAGGAATTGAACCCAGGTCAGCAGCCTGCCAGGCACATGCGCTTTCTGCTGTGCCATCTCTCAGGCCTGGATTTATTATTATTATTATTGGCTGGAGCGATAGGACAGTGTGTAGGGCATTTGCCTTGCATGCGGCCGACCCAGATTTAATTTGATTCCTCCGTCCCTCCTGGAGAGCCTGACAAACTACTAAGAGTATCATGCCTGCACGGGAAAGCCTGGCAAGCTCCCCATGACATGTTGCATATGCCAAATACAGTAACAAGTCTCGATGGAGACGTTACTGGTGCCCGCTCGAGCAAATCGATGAACAAAAGGACAGTGCTACATTATTATTATTATTATTATTATTATTATTTATATGGGCCAGTCCCAAGCGTGAGGGTGGCTCCACCCTCAGGTCCCAGCTGTCCCCTAAAGGTCTGTCCTTCACCCTCATCTTTGGGGCTACGGTAGGACACCGGGGATCCCCATCGAGGCAACACCAATCTTTCAGCAGCACTGTTGCGTTCCACACGGTGTCCTGGGGGCCCGGGCATGAGTCATGTGCCGTCAGCCCCAGACTTGCCCTGCGACCTGCCAGGTGTCCCAGCCCAGAGGCGAAGCCGGTGTCCAGTGTCCCAGTCGGGCCCGAGTTCCAGCCCTGACTCTGCAAACCGGCGAAGGTGCAAACTCCCCAGAGGCAGCCGGCAGACCAGGGTGACAGCACCCAGCTGAGGAACAAAGCCCACAGGGGGCAGGTGGGAGCGAGACGCAGGCTTTGGGCCTCAGCAGGGCAGGGAGGCCACCCCCGTCCTGAGCCGTCCCGCATGCCTCCATCGCAGAAATGCAGGTGCAGCAGGTGGCTGGCGATCGGGACCCTCATGCTGACTTGGTGCTAGTTAGGTCTGCGTGCCTTTAAGGTTTACCTGAGCCGGCAGGTAGCTGGGGGCTGTGCCAGGTTTGCTGAAGCAGCGTAATTCCACTCTGGGAAACAAAGCGTAACTACGCGGAAGAACCAGAAAGGCCAAATATAGACTTTTTTTTTTTTTTTGCTTTTTTGGGTCACACCCAGGGCTCTGCACTCAGGAGTTACCCCTGGTGTTGCTCAGGGGACCCTATGGGATGCTGGGAATCGAACCCGGGTCGGCCACATGCAAGGCAAACGCCCTGCCCGCCGTGCTATCTCTCCAGCCCCCGACTTTTAAGAAAAGAAGAAGCAAACACTGGAAAGTGACTAAGGAGCTTCAGGATAAAAGTCAGAGACTGCCTTGTCTCGCGAGCTGGATTCGTGGCCACGACCTATTTTGTCCGTGTCCCGACCCTCCCCACCCCAACCCGTGTTTACAAACCAGAGAATTAACGAATAGGCACGATTCAGGTTTCGAGCCCGGTTGAACCTGCCACCCTTCCTTATCCCGATCCTGGAAACTTGTTGAATTTGAAGACACGCCTCAAGTCCTGAAGGAAACGTTTTTGGGTTGTTGTTTTTTTTTTTTTTAAACGATAGAAACAAAATATTCTTGAAAAGCTCTAACTGTGCTGGAAAATAACGCACAGAATTGACCTGCTCACGGAGGCCAAGGAGAAAAAGCTTCCAGTCGCCTCTTCAGAGCGCGCTGGGCGGGCCGTGTTGATTGGGGCTGTTTTCTGGGTCTGTTTGGCTTTCTCTTCCCGCTCCCAGCACCAGAAGTACATTCGGTACCAGGATGAGAAAGGCCTGTCCCTCCTTGTTGTGTTCACGCTGGGGATGTTTGTGGAGGGTTATTGGATCTCCCCCCTGGGTCCCGCGCGCGCCCTGCCTTGGCCAAGACGCAGACATGCAGCTCTTCCAGACGCCCCCCTGCCTGCACGTTCTCCCAGGCTCAGCCTGTGGCTCTCACAGCCCTTGCGTCTCTCCTCTAGATTAATCGTCTTTTATTTCGAGCCAGCTGATAATCTTTCGGGACAGAAGGCCAGCTATTCCAGGGGGCGGGGGTGGGGGTGGGTATCCAAGTCTGGCCGGCTCGTGGTCTGAGTGGGGGCGGCCGGCCCGGGGCAGATACCGGAGCAGAATCCCTGTTAGGAGCGCCCCCGGACCGCGTTATCAGAACAGCTTGCTCTGGGGTTGCCAGGAGACTTCTGAAAGTTGCTGTTTCTCAAGGTTAACTGCACTCCAGGCTCGCATTTTCCGAGCATGTTCTAAGCGGCTATTTTTTTGCACTGATGCCGTTTTCATTTTTAATTGCTGAAGTCATGAGGCTGGCGGCGGTGGGATCAGAGTCCGAACACACTGACTTGCTCTCCCGTTCCTGCGTGTCTTCCCCTTCCCCTAAGTTGTTGCTCTTTTGGGGGGTCTGGCGGGGGGGGGCTGCATTTCTCCTACAGGTTAGCTGCAGGGTCTCTGGGCTGTGCTCATAGGGGCCTTTGGGGTCTTTGTTTGTTTGTTTTTTTGCTTTTTGGGTCACACCCAGCGATGCTAAGGGGTTACTCAGGAATGACTCCTGGCGGTGCTCAGGGGACCATATGGGATGCTGGGAATCGAACCTGGGTTGGCCACGTGCAAGGCAAACGCCCTACCCGCTGTGCTATCGCTCCAGCCCCTCATGGGGGCTTTGTGCTGGGCACCTGTTCTGGTTCTGGGGGTCGTGCGGGCCCGCACTCGCCATGATAGTCTCACGGATGTCCCTAGCGGGTCCCCAGCTATGTGTGGCACAGCCTGTCTGTCTTCGGGTACTTTGGGGGGGATTCGCTCTGTGCCAGTGCTGTGCCCGGCCCACGGCGATGGCCTCGAGGGTCCAGCTTGTGTCCTTGCCATCCCGAGCTGCCCGAGGCGCTGACTCCTCACAATCTGTTCTCCCAGGAATCGCGGCCTGCTTGGCCCTGCTAGGTTTTTCTGACCCCGTGGTAATTCGTTTAATCCCTTTTAATCTCCTTAATCCCTGAATGTTTTAATCTAGGGACCTTGGTATTTAAGTAATTAGAGGTCGCATTTCTAGCTCTGTCCCCAAGATTTACTGTAGGTTTTTGTGTTGAGGTTTGTGGGTAGGGGGTGGGGGGCAGGGAGGGAAATCCCTCAGAAAATTCCCGTTGGACAAGGTTTTGAAGCCATGAGTTGAAACGGCATGAATTAAGGAAAACATTCTGATAATTCAGATTGCTTGCTGTTATTATACACTCAAGCTTTGTGGATTCTCCTTTTTTTTTTTTTATTTTTTATTTTTATAAGGCTCACATTCTGAGAGGCTCCGGGCCAAAGAAAATATTTGCTATTGCACGTTGGAACTTTTTTCTTTTTTCAGACTTTCTGCTGTAATTAGAGTTTCTTCTGTTACTTCCACCATTTGAAAAAAAAAAAGACAAAAAAAAAAGATGTTTTAGTTTAGAATAAATGTTTTAGTTGTGGGAACAAAATTCTTATTCCCACTATCAGATCGTCTGGATTTTCTTACGAAACGTTAAGTTCTTTCCTGTCAGGAGCAATTCTGTCATCAGAGGACTCAAGTTTTTTTCTCTCCTCGCCCTCTGCCCCCTGCAGCCGCCTAGTACTCGGGGGGCACTCGCCGTTGGTTCTCCTCGGTGCCCTCTCTGCTGTTTGCCTTACGCTAGAAGCTCATCTGCAGCTTCCAAGGATTCTTTCCACCCATTGGGGTCCCGAGTCACGGAGCACTGTCACCCAGAGTCTTTGTAGCCTCCCTCCGGTACCCCACCCGTCCTTGCTGGCGGGTTGAACGCGAGCCCACCCCAGGCGTGAGGTGTCCAGAGGTCCATTCGCTCAGCTGAACCCAGGCCCAAACAAACAGCCCGTGCCCTTAACTACGAAGCTGACTTCACGCGGTCTTTGAAAAGAGGAGACCACGCAAAAACCTCTGGAATGGTTTGTGTTTGCGGGGTGGAGTAGTAGGAGAAAGTGCCTTCCTTGGCTTTGGGGTGCTGGAGCGATAGCACAGCGGGGAGGGCGTTTGCTTTGCACGTGGCCGACCCGGGTTCGATTCCCAGCATCCCGTATGGTCCCCCGAGCACCGCCAGGAGTAATTCCTGAGTGCAGAGCCAGGAGGAACCCCTGTGCATTGCAACCCGTTCTCTGGGTTTTCTGTCCTTTGTGCTGGGCCCAGGGGTGCTAGGCAGAATGGGTCGCTGCAGCGCCATGCTTTCCTCTGCTCAAGCTCCTGAGTCGTGAGCCAACATGATGACAGACTCCGTTCTTCTTGCCAGGAAGGGTCCGCCCCCCCCTGTCTGCAGCCTTGGGGTGTCCCCAGGTCACGCTGGGCACTCGCGTGGGGCTGGACGCAGCCTCGTTCCTCATGTGACTGTCCTGCTCAGGAGTCCAGCCTCACGGCTGCTGTGCCTTCAAGCGGTGACCCCGGGGGTGAGTCTGATGGTGTCATGTGTCACTCGGGAATCATGATTTTTCTCTGATACCTGTTGACAGTTGCTTTGTAACATTACCGAGACACCAGATTTTCCCTTGGTCCGGATTTGAAAGACGAGATGCTTTTTTTTTTTTATAGCTTGTGCAAATAGTAACATGACTATTGATCTCAGAACAGCTAATTATTGGATAATTAGCAATGGGCTGTATCATACCTGGGGGACCGAGCCAACGGTATTCGGTAGGAACAGTAACTCCCCTGGACCACTGGGAAATTGTTAATTGGCGTCCTAGTAACTTAGGAAGTATTGACCCTGAAGGTGCCCGACTGGGTTGGGTCTCCAGTCAGCCAGACGGTCGAGTGAGACGCTGGTGCCCCTCACAGCGGCTCTTACTCTCTGCAGATGCCAGTGCCATCGCTGCTGGCTGGGGCAGACACTGGCTCGTTCAGAGGATCTGCGTCTCCTGTTTGTGGGGACCCCCCTTGCTGCTGGCCGAGTCCAGCTGCCTGGTCATGTGTCCCCTGGACTTGGGCCCTTTCTGAGACTGTGGGGCCTGTGCATGGGGCTGTCCTCCCTAGGGAAGACCCTTTCCCGGGGGACAGAGGGATGCTCAGAGCAGCTGGCCCCAGAGTGGCCTCACTTCTCACACTGTTGGCCTAGTGGCCAGTTCTCAGGGGCAGCAGGTTTGACATGGACTCCTGGAGTTGACTTTTTCTTTTCTTTTTTCTTTTTGGGTCACACCCGGCGATGCACAGGGGTTACACCTGGCTCTGCATTCAGGAATCACTCAGGCGGTGCTTGGAGGACCATATGGGATGCTGGGGATAGAACCCGGGTCGGGCCGTGTGCAAGGCAAACGCCCTTCCCGCTGTGCTGTTGCTCCGGCCTCAGAGTTGGCTTTTGATCCTTCTCCTCTCCCATTTTGCTGAAAAGCAGAGGCACCGGCAGCGCAGGGCGCGTTCCCACCAGGACACAAATCCCGACTTGTGCCAGCCCTCGAAGCTTTGGCCTTGGGGCCCCGTATCACACTCCCTCTGAATTCCAGCTTCTCTGGGCTTGGGATTGTTCTTCACTGGGGACCCAGGCCTGGAAGGGGCAGTGTGGCTTCTGACAGGCATCCTTACGGACTTCTCAGAGTCCCCCGCCCGCCTGCACTGCCTGAAGATAGCCACTTCTCAGCACGTCTAACACCCCCCACCACACACACACACACACACACACACACACACACACACTCCCCATCTCTCTGCTTTATCTGTGACCTTGTTTCCAAGACTGTTTTCCTACGAGTCTTTAAAGAAAAGGTGCTTATTTTTTTTAACTTACTCATATTTTATTTTATTTTATTTATTTTTTGCTTTTTGGATCACACCCGGCAATGCACAGGAGTTGATCCTGGCTCACGCACTCAGGAATTACTCCTGGTGGTGCTTGGGGGACCATATGGGACGCTGGGAATCGAACCCAGGTCAGCAGTGTGCAAGGCAAACACCCTCCCCGCTCTGCTATCCCTCCAGCCCCAACTTACTCATATTTTAAAGGGAAAAACCTCACAGTGTTAGTGGACTTGACAACTATTTTTTTTTTTAATTACATCTGTGTGTTGAATCACAGTAGACTCGACAACTTTGAAAGTCCAGGTCACGGTGGTTTGCACGCATGTCGAGGTGGGTGTTTTAGGGGCACGGTGTTGGCCCCCCCAGTGCCAGGGTCACTCCTGCACCCTGCCTGGGCCCCGCCCACCTGCCCCACTCCCCCCAGGGAATGCAGGTCCTGTTCGTGGGGTCATTCCTTGGCTGTTTCTCTGCATCCCATGCCCAGTGTGTCGTGTGCTAAGATCACCGGTATTTGTCTTTCCCCTAACTTGCTGCGCTTAATAAGATGCTCTCGGCGTTCCTCTGTGTTGTAGCGAGACACAAGAGTTCATTTTCTCACAGCCGAGTGGGTTTCCGTTGCGTACTCGAGCTAATTTCTTGATCCACTCAGCGGGTGCCAGGCATTCAACTCTTCCTGATCTTGGTTTTTGTGAGTAACTGTGACAAGCCTAGCTGGACACATTTCTGCATTCAGCTGTGTGAAGGGTCTCTGCACCCTCTTCCACGTAGACCAGGCCCTTGACAGCTCCCCCCCCCCCCCACCTCCCCCAGCAGGACCGAGCATTCTGCACACAGACACACACACACACAGACACACAGACACACAGACACACACACACACACACACACACACACACACACACACACACCCCTGCCTCAGCGCTGGAGGTTCTGTGCTCTTCGGAAGTGAAGTCGATCTCGTTTGGATTCCCATCTCTTGAATCATCCTCAGTGATGATGAAGTGCCCACAGGCCCCTTGACTTTGTGCGGACAGGACTTCCTGTCCTCGTCACCTAGACGCTTAGATGTCCATCTGGAACAAGGAGGTCACGAGTCACGCGGCTGTTGGCCCCACAGGTCGGATGCCCACCTTGCACACCACCAGCCCAGGTTTGGTCTCCGGCTCCCCCGTGTTCCAGCTCCTCATCCCTGCCGGGCGTGATCCCTGAGCACTGCAGGGCATGGCCCCGCACAGAACCTTCTCTGAGTGGAGACTGTGTTCCTGAGCCACTCTTGACACCGTTTGGTGCCTTGGAGCTTCCCGGGACAGTGAGTTTCTGGGCGGGTGGGACCCCGAGTCAGCCCCTTACCCCGCCTTGGGCCTTCTCCTCTGCACTCAGTCTCCCCGGCTTGCCTCGTCTCTCCTTGTGGCTCCCGAGGTGAGAAGCTGCAGAGAGCGTTGGCAGGCGAGGCTTCTAGGAGAGGCTCCGGAGGACCTTGGTGCGGCAGAGACATAGGCCCTGTCACCCGCATCCTCTGGTCTCCGGGGTGGGTTCTGTGGGTGTTTCCTCCAGGGCTGGCGTGCTAGGACAGCCCGTAGGGCACTTGCCTGCTCTCGGCCAGCCCAGGTTCCATCCCTGGCACCCCCTGTGATCCAGGAGCCCTCCAGGAGTGATCCCTGAGCATCCCCAGGTGTGGCCCCAAAACAGAAACAAAAGGGGAAAAAAAACCTTCAAAAACCAAATATAAATGTCCATGGAATAAAATTTGTGTTTTAGTGGGAGTAGATAGGCTTGGAATAATTTAATAGAGTGGAAGGGGGGAAAAAAAACCACGTTTCTGTGTTGCCATAAAAGTGCAGTAGAGGGGCTGGAGTGATAGCACAGCGGGTAGGGCGTTTGCCTTGCACGCAGCCGACCCGGGTTCAATTCCCAGCATCCCATAGGGTCCCCCGAGCACCGCCAGGAGTAATTCCTAAGTGCTTGAGCCAGGAGTAAGCCCTGTGCATCACCGGGCGTGACCCAAGAAACAAAAAAATTAAAAAAAAAATGTGCAGTGGAAATGCCCATTTTCTCGGGAGCCTGGGCCCAACCATGCTTATGCTGCCCCCCAGGGAGATTGTGGTGGTTGGGGGCGGGGGGGGGCACAGGCCGGGAGGGGCGCAGGCCCCTAGCGCTGAGGTCCTGATCACAACCTGTACCTGTGTTCTCCAGGAATCCTCACATTTGCTGTCTTTTCCATGTGCTGCGGTAAAACACTCCCCCCCCCCCCCACCCAGGGCCCGCCTGGCACCCAGAGCACATGCAAAGGCCCAGGGGCCCATCCCCGACATTCCCTCCAAGATCCCCTTCTGAGCAGAGAGTGCGTTGGGGGGCTTCTACAGGCTCAATCTCTTCTGCGCCTCCAAGCTCCCGTAATCCTGAGTGCAAGGACAGCCGCTGCCTCTGGAGCACATAGGCCCACCCCCTCCACACACACACACACACACACACACACACACACACACACACACACACACACACACACAAAGTGGCCTGCTTTGTTCAAAGGAACAGAATCATCTGCATGCCAAGTTTGAGTGTGCAGAGCACGGGTCAGTTCCCGACAGACATCTGATGCTTTTTATTACGCTGAGCTTTAGTTCAAATCAATGTGCTGGGCTCAAAAAAGTGAATTATAACATATCTACTACCCATCAAAGGGTTTGCTTTTTTTTTTTTTTAATGTGTGTGTTAGTTTTTTTTTTTTTTGTCTTTTATGTATAAAATTACAGTATTATGAAATCCCTGGTGTTGGGTAATTTCAGTAAAATACTAAGATGACTATGGTAGGGGATAAACACAGTTTGTCCTGAAGAGCATTGGTTCTGAAATTAATGTCGAGATTACTCCGTGAACACTTTCCCCCTTGGCTTTTTGGCTTCTTTGCCATTGTGCGTGTTGTTTTTGTGTGTTTATGTCTCTCTAGTCTTCTTTGGGGGGTGTGTGGGGGGGGGCGGTGAGTCGCACCCATCCATGCTCAGGACCCTGGCAGGCCTGGGAACCCTCCAAGCCTCCTAGCTGCAGGGCCAGCCCCTCCCGCCTGTGCTGTCACTCCAGCCCGTAGCTATAATCTTCTGTCCTTAAGGTTGGCCTTTGTGTCCTGTTTTACATACTTGACATCGTTTCTTTGCAAAGTCTGAAGATCAGTTGCTTGCCCTGACTGCCGCCAAGTTGCAGTACTTGGGTGTGGAATTAACCCCGAGAGAAAGCTCCCAGCTAAGTGAGATGCAGTGACCCAGCTGCCACCCTGCTGGGGTCTGCAGGGGTCTCTGGTGGCCGAGTGGTGTGGCCCTGTGCCTCGAGTCAGTCTGCCCGCCGCCTTGAACCCCGCCTAGTTTTCTTCCTCCCTTCCGCCCCCTTAAAAGCCTTTGAAATGAGAATGAAAGGGGCTGGAGCGATAGCACAGGGGTAGGGCGTTTGCCTTGCACGTGGCTGACCCGGGTTCGATTCGCACCATTCCATATGGTCCCCTGAGTACCGCCAGGGGTAATTCCCGAGTGCAGAGCCAGGAGGAACCCCTGAGCATCGCCGGGTATGACCCAGAAAGAAAAAAACAAATGAAGTGAGAATGAAGCAGTGTTGGGGGTGTTGGGTGCCCCGAGGAGGGTCCCCAGGCGGGCAGTGAGTGCCTCCGCTTGGATCCCGGTGCTGGGCACAGCCAGATGTTGCCCGTCGGAGCCGAGCCGGGGAAGGCGGTGATTGCCTAGCAACGGCCGGCTGGGAGCCCAGGGAGCCCTTGCCGCTGCCCGGGGCCAGGCTCGAGAGAGATGGAGAGATGGAGAGGCCTGTGTGCCTGCAGCCCGTGAGGACGGGCAGCCTAGCCTCTCCGCCGTGTGTGCGGGAGGCAGTGAGACGCGCTCCCCGAGGTAAGTGTCGGGCACAGCCCCCGGGAAGCTGGGGGTCGCCCCAGGCTGGGGTGGGGAGGCTGGGGGCAGGGCACCCCCACAGCCCTCTCGGCCCCCTGCCCCGTCCTGCCCTCCTGTCTCCTGTCTGGCCCTCCCCTACCTGCCTGACAGGTGACAGACACAGGCAGGCAACTCTCTCCCGCGTCTCCCTTTGGGCCGCCCCTGGTGACAGAGTCTCTTGGGATCTGCAGAGTTGTTACTTTGGATGGTGGCTCTTCCCTGTGTCCTCTTGAACGCTGGGTCCCCAGGCGGGGACACGGGGATGGTGGCTCTTCCTCGGCCCTCTCTCGAACGCTGGGTCCCCGGGGCGGGACGTGGGGGCTGGTCCTCGCTCCGCTGTCCGTCCTCGGAAGGCGTTTCCAAGGTTGCTGTTCCGTGATTTGAGCGATTCCTGTCCTTGCTCTCTTTGGCCCCTAGGTTCTAGAGCACTTAGGGAGGGAGCAGGAAGCACAGTAAGGCAGGAGGGCCCCTGTGGTTGCGTTCCACAGCCTAGAAGCTCCCAGCAGTGGGTCTGTGTGTGGGTCGGCGCTCTGGGTAAAGTGCAGAGGACACCGGCCGCTTCACTGTGTGTGTCTGCGTGAAGGGAGAGTGAGTGTGTGTGTGTCCCGGCCGGTAGTCCAGTAAATCGGTTTCGAAGCAAGGTGTGTTTTGATGGAAGTTTGATGGAATCTGCCGCCGCTTCCAGGCCTGACTTGCAGACAAAGATAAAAGGCAGGACAAGGAGGAAAATCATCAGGACGTCACCCTGAGCAACCGCGAAACCGCTTTTTCTTAACAAAAGCATCGCTCTCTGCGCGTGTGTCGCGGGCCCGTAGAAACGCAGAGAAATTGCGGCCATAAATGTAATCCCAGCCCATGAGTGTACCTTCCTGGAATGACCCTTGGCCCTTCCCCCCCCCCCCCCCCCCCCCCCCCTCCGAGCCTGGCGGTGATGGGCTGTTGGTGACCGCGGAGTATTGTGGATTGGTCGAGGCCTTTTTCCACACACACACACACACACACACAGGCAGGCGGGCTGTGCTTCTCCAGGGGCCCGTGTTTGTTAGCGTCCTGGTAATCCCCAGGGCAGTTGGATGTCCTCGGAGTCTGCAGCCTACGCCTAGCTAATTTTCTCCCTGACCCCTCCTTCCTGTTTTTTTTTTTAATGCCAGGAGACTGACCCCCCCCCCCCCCCCCCAAGCACCTAGCCCAGAGGGGCCTGTTGAGGTTACCCCTGGAGTAAACCCACGATCAGATCTCGCCGTCTTTTCAGACAAAGTGTGGATTAAATGTCTTATTTTATTCACATGACTTCAGTCTCTTTTAACTTTATCCAGGAACTGCTTTAGAGGTGTTTTTTTTTTTCTTTTTCCTTTTTTTCTGGCGCCTCTGTAGTCTTAGTGTATTCCCAGCTCTGCAAAAAGAAAAGAAAGGGAAAAAAAAGTCCAGGCTGATAGACTTGAGTCTGACAGACACCTGCCTAGGCTCAGAGAGGGGCAAGTCCTGCAGCTGGACTTGGCCATGAATCCAGCCGGGCTGGCCTTGGCCTTGTCCGAGTTGTTTCAGCCCAAGGATCGTCAGTGGGAGAAGAGGGTGGCGGAGCCCTTGCCTGGGGCCTGTCTGCGCCCTCGCCACTTCGGGCTGCTCCTGCCCTACAGAGTCTCGGGTACCCAAAAATCAAATTGAATTGCTCCCCCGCAAGAGAAAATCTACAAGTTTTGCCAGGTAGAGTTGATGGTGAAGGGGAGCTAGACCACTGGGACTTGTGTGGGTATTGTGCTGGGAAGGTTCCTGCGTCTAGATCCGGCCGTTGGGTCCCCCTTCCCCTTTTAAGCAGCCTTTTTTCCAGACTCCCCGAACCGGGGTGGGCTCCTCAGCCCCTCGGGGGTGATGCAGGGCCTCACAGTCAGAGTGAGGGTGCTGGGGGGAGCACTGTCAGGTGAGCAGTGGCACTTCCTGGATGTTTGTTTGCATCCCAGTTTTATTTTATTTTTGCTTTTGGGGTCACACCCAGCGAGGCACAGGGTTTACTCCCGGATCTGCACTCAAATTACTCCCGGCGGTGCTCAGGGACCATTTGGGATGCCGGGAATCGAACCCGGGTCGGTTTGCATGCCAGGCAAACGCCCTCCCCTCTGTGCTATCGCTCCAGCCCCTGGGTCTTTGAGCCTTTTGGCGTGTTCTGGTTCTGCTTGTGATTCTCTTCAGGTAACCGCGTGGCTGTGGCCCTGCTAATTAGTACTCAGGGAGGAGCCAGTCTCGGCAGCTCCTCCCACCTGAGCTCCTGCCGAGACTCTGTTTCCCCCTGAACTTCCACACCCGGACACTAGGCCCCACGCGCGTGATTACCTCCAGACATGTCTGTGTGTCCGTGGAAGCGGCAGCAATAAGGAGTATTTTTTTGTCTGTGAAAAGCTGCTGTTTTTGTTTTGTTTTTACTTTTTGGGTCACACCCAGCGATGCTCGGGTTCCTCCTGGCTCTGCACTCAGGAATCACTCCTGGCGGTGCTTGGGGGACCCTATGGGATGCTGGGAATCGAACCCAGGTCAGCCGCGTGCAAGGCAAACACCCTCCCCGCTGTGCTATTGCTCCAACCCCAAAAAGCTGCTGTTTTTTGTTTTTAAAAAAGGACTGTAGAAATCTTGGAGGAGCATATCAGGAATTCAGGCCTTTATCTAATCTCAGGAAACACCGGAGTAACCGGGCAAAGGCACCAGGCGTTTTATGACACCCCCCCCCCCCCATATCTGCTGGGGTGTTTATAGCAGTTAAGTGCTTATAATTAATTATGTGGAGGACGGCTGCTCACACTTGGATTTCTGTTCATTTTAAAGGAGAGATTCGGAGCCAGAGTCTAGGTTCCTTCATTAAAAGGTGACTTCTTTTAATAAAATCAACAACCTTTTCAATGCTCTTATAAGGAGCATAGTTCGTGTATATTAGGAGCTCTAAATCATTTTATACTTAGGGGATTACTTTTGCGACACCAACTAGGAAATTGCTTCACGGGTTTGGTTATTCATATCGAGCTGCAAGTTACTGTTTCGCTCAAAAGACTTCTTCCTGTGAAGGTTCCTAAGTTTCGGTTCGGGGGAGGGTTTTGTCTTGTTTTCATCAAGTTGTGTTGTCGTTGTCGTTGGTTTGTTTTGACACCCCTAGACCCACTTTGGTTGGTGAAAGTCAAAAGAGACGTCAGTAATGTCATTTGCCTCTGGGAGAACATCTTACCTGCTGGTGACCCTTCACCTGCAGGTGGGAAGCTCTGGTCAGGTCAACTTCCCTCTGGTGAGGGGCCTGCAGGTGCCAAATAAACGAACGACTAGGAATTAAGGGATTAGGGCAATGGCAGAGCGGGTAGGGCACTTGCCTTGCACGTGACCAACTGGGGTTCGATCCCGGCACCCGGGACATCCCTGGAGTCGCACCAGGAGGGAAGCCCGGGCCCAGGGAAAGCCCCGAGCACCGCCGGGTGTGGCCTCAAAATAACAACTAGGAACTTGGCTTCCATGTGCCCCAGCAGTTCCACCGTCCGGCGTCTAGTCCAAGGGCCGAAAAACTGTTCCGAAAAGCTGCCTGTACTCCGGTGCCCACTGCAGGCAGACCGGACGGGCGCTCGCTCACCAGGCGCCAGGCAGACACGGGACAACCTCCCTCGCGTGGCATAGAGAGGAGTGGGCAGGGACCCCGTCTGGGAGAGCGTGGGGGGTGGTCTGCAGGCCGGAGGGAGGAGCCTGTGTTGCGGGGTGACTGCCCGTTTCTTCCCACACGCGCCCGGCCAGTGCTGTGGCCGGCTGTCCACATCAAAGCTGCCTTGGGCACTTGCGGCCAGTGACCTGGGGCTTCCTGGTGGCCGTGAATAAGCCTGTCCCTCTCCGTCTCTTTCCGGGCAGCAGCGTTTATTTGCGGAATGCAAGGAGACTCCTGCAGCTCGCCCCGGGCCCCAGATGCTAGCCTTCCCTTCTGCCGGCAGTCGGGGGTTGAGAACAGGCCTCAGTGGGCCGAGCCCGTGTGGCAGCCGTTTCACAATCTCTGGGAATCAGACGGCCGCGGTCTGCCGTCGCGGTATGAGTCAGTTATTGACGAGAACTCAAAGGGAAAGAAGCTGCCGGAGAATTTGTGTTCCTTTGCTGCACATGGAATCTTTTCACCTGCGGTTCTGTTTGGTTTGTTTTGGGGCCACACCCAGCGATGCTCAGGGCTTCCCCCTGGCTCTGTACTCAGGAATTTCTCCGGGTGGTGCTCAGGGAATGCCGGGCTCGAACCCAGGTCGGCCGCGAGCAAGGCGAAAGCACCTTACCCGCTGTGCTATTGCTCCGGCCCTTCCCCTTCACAAAGCTCCGAAAGCCTTAACTGAAGTCTTCACACTCACACTGGGGGCCCAGCCCCTAGCTGTGTGTCTGCACCACGCTGGGGTCCCAGCCCTTACTCTCTCCTGCCGGCTGTGCCTCTGGGGGCTGCTTTGGTGGGCACATTGCTCGCGGGGCTCCCCGTGGCACTGGGACTTGCGTATGTCCCTGGGGCTCGGAACCCTCCCGCCTACGAGGCAGGCACGTTTGCTGTTGTCGCAGTGGGGCCCGCGTGAGCCGTTTCGCTCTGACTGTGTCTGCAGAGAGCCTCGTGTCAGGGCACGTTTCCTGCCAGCCCCGCCCGGCCCCGCCCGCGGCATAGCTGCTGGTGAGGGGCAGCGGGGAGCCAGCAAGGACAGCTGAGTTGGCTCAGTGCCAGTGTGTGCGTGTGTGGGCGTGTGTGTGTGTCTGTGTGCATGTGTGCATGTGTGTAAGTGTGTGTATAGGCGAGTGTGTGTGAGTATATGTGTATATGTGCACATGTGTGCGAGTATGTGTGCAAGTGTGTGCAAGCGTGTGTGTGTGCATGCATGTGTGTGCATGTGTGTGAGTGTGTGCGTGTGGGTGTGCAAGAATGTGCATGTGTGGGTATATGTGTACATGTGCACATGTGTGTGAATGTGTGTGCATGTTTGCGAGTATACATGTGTGTGCGTGTGTGTGCCTGTGTATGCCCACGTGTGTGGTGTGTGTGTGTGTGTGTGTGTGTGTGTGTGTGTGTGTGTGTGTGTGTGCACGCACGCAGATGCAGGTGGGGGTGCTGCCGTTTTCCCTGGTGGCCGGAGTCGCCCTTCCTGCGGGCAGTGCAGCCCTGACAGTTGGTGGCGGGGAGCCAGGGCGTGCGAGGCCTCTCCTGGCGCGTGGCCCGGCCGTGCTCTGCCGTGGTTTGCCCGGGTCCCTGGCGGAAGTCCTGCCTGCCGCGGCCGTGCTGAGCAGGGCCCTGGGTGAGCGGCAGGAAGGGTGGGCGGGGGGGACAGGGTGGCGGGGGGGGACGGGGCGGGAGGCCTCCCACAGCGGCCTCTGGCCCTGCTGACTCGCTGCCGGCGGCAGTGTCCGGGGGACCGGCGTTTCTCTGTCAGTGGGATCTCTGCCTTGAGTCTGGGGCCCCCAGCATCTCCCACCGGGCCCTGGTGGCCTCCTTCTCCACGTGCCTCCTGGGTGGGGGTGCAGGCCCTGCCCCCTGGAGGTGCGACCATCCCACCCAGCTGCCGGGAAACCCCCAGCAAGTAGCCGGCCCGTGCTGGAGCCTTGGGCTCGTTCTGGGTGCCAGACTCTCAGTCTGTCTGGGACTCGTCCCAGAGTCGGTCCCGACTCCTCGCCGGCCCGAAGGAGATGGATTGGGTCAGTTCCGGGGATTCTCACCTCACGTGAGAACTAGAAACTTTGGGCTTTGGTGATGATCCGACATTGTGACTCGGCCTTGACCACTGACTCGTGAAAGCCAAGAAGCCTTTGGTTCCCCTGACGCCGTGGCGCTCTGGCCGGCTCTCCGGGAGACAGTGGACAGATGGCCTCTTCTGCTCACCCCAACCTGCTCCCGAGTCTCTGTGCTCGCTCGGTAGATTGATCAGATTCCTGGTCTCGTTCCAGCAGCGTCGCAGGAAGGGGAGTTTGAGCACAGTGAGTCTGATCCTGCGCTCTGTCCCGCGGGTTCAACCTTAACCTGCAGTTCTCTCGGATGGTGCATGGCAAGAGCAGGGCCGTGCAGAACGGGGTCTCACCCACAAGCAGACCAGAGCATTTGCTTCTCTCTGCCGTGGCTCTCCAGGGCTCGGTCCCGAAGGTTCGCTCTGGGTTTTCCCGGCTCTCCGTGTCGGTTCTGAGATGCCCGAGGGCGAGCGGGTAGATCCTGTTGCTCTCTGCGCAGGGCCTGCCGCTGCTCTGATCATGGACAAGCTTGGTGTTTGGGTTAAATGTACACTGACCGGACTCTTCTCCCAAAGTCACAGCCGTGAACTGTTTAGTGTCACACACGAGGAACATGATCCCGGGCCGGGGTGGGACTCAGGCGCTAGGGCACGTCCGGGGCATGTCGGAGGCCCTGGGCCGGGTCCCGCCTCCCTGCTCCCAATTCTCACCCCCCCCCCCACACACACACACCACCCTCCCTGCCCTACAGCCCGGCCCACCCCCAAAGCCTGAGTGTTGCCTTTGCCGAATCCTTTCAGTTCCACCCAGAGCACTATGTGTGTGTAAGTGTGTGTGTGTGAGTGTGTGTGTGTGTGTGTGTGTGGTGTGTAAGAGTGAGTGTGTGTATATGTGTATGCTTGTGTGAGTGTGTGTGAGTGTGTGAGAGACAGTTTGTATGAGTGTTTGTGTGTGTGTATGTGTGTGTGAGTGTGTGTTTGTGTGTGCGTGCGCGTGCGTTCAAAGGGTTGTCTCCTTTGAAAACCACTTTGTGGGCTGTGTTCCTTGTGTCCGGCGCAGGGAGAACGATCAGACGTACCATAGTAAGACTCAGAGGAGTCCCCGTGCAGTGAGACAGTCCGGCACATTCCTTAGGCCCTGTGGTCATGGAGGAACAGGGAGGAAGAGATAAGATGTGGCCGCCCCAAGCCCCTCGGGGAAGGTGTGGTGTGTGTGTCTGTGTGCGCGTCTGCTTGTGAGCACGTCTGCACGTGTCACACGCGGGAGGTTACGGGGGCAGAGCCGATAGGCCCAGAGATACGGGAGAACTTGCCTGCTTCCACTTCTGCGCTGTCTGCCCTTCCCTTCCACTCGCCGCTGTTCCGATTTTCCCGAACACAGTTGGGGTAGCTGGTTCGCCTTGGCTCCCGGCCGAACCTTGCACCCCCACAGTTCCGCCCGTGGGCTTGGCTTCGGTTCGATCTCGTCCAGCAGCAGGAAAGGTGGGCCCTGGGGGTGGTCCCGCCTCGGAGCGTGTTCCCGCGTGGTCTCTGCTGCCCCGTGAGCTAACCCTGCCTCTCTCCCTTGCAGCTGACCTACTCCAATGAAGCGCATTGCGTCGAAGAAATCCTGAAGGTAAGTTCCTTGGCACGGCCCCTCCCTGCTGAAGGCAGACCCGCTCTAAAGTGCTCTCGGCGCTCCCAGGGCCAAGTAAAGGACGATGCTCTCCAAGAGGGGGTCTGGGGAGGGTCGGTAGCGACAGAGGAGGGAGCCATCTCAGCTTCTCGGGTCAAGCCCCGCGCCGGGCCGGTCAGGCGGTGTGGAAACCCCTTAGTGTCCAGGCAGGGACACCCCATAGCGGCCTCGTCTTCAGAGATCAGGAGTCTCGGAAGGGGTCAGGAGCGGCGGTCCGTGTTGGCCCAGAAGGGTCGTCTGTGCCGCCCCGAGCAGCGTCCCCGGACCTGTCACCCACTTGTTGGGCTTTTCTTGCACAAGAATGGCCATTTTCTTCTCGAATTTCCTTTCTACGGGGAGCTGCTCTCAGGCATCATGAATCAGCAGGGCTTTGTTTGTTTGTTTTGGGGCCCTGCCCGGGGCTGAGTCCCGGCTCTGTGTTGGGGCGTCTCTTCTGTGTTGCCCAGGACCTGACGGCGGGGTGTAGGGGTCAGCAGGTTGGCAGGGCAAGCCCCCAGCCCCCTGCACTGTTCTTCCACCACCTGGAGCCTCCATTTTTCCATCAGAAGAATTTCATAAGCTGTTCTGTTCCCCCCTCCTTTTTTTTTTTCTTTTTTAATTTTCAAGCATTCTAGAACTAAATGTAAAGCTTCAGGTGGCTGGAGCGATAGCACAGCGGGTAGGGCGTTTGCCTTGCACGTGGCCGACCCGGGTTCGATTCCCGGCATCCCATAGGGTCCCCCGAGCGCCGCCAGGCAGGAGTGATTCCTGAGAGCATCTCCAAGTATTACCCCCCCCCAAATGTAAGGCTTCAGTACAGTCCTGTGATAACTGAGGGGTCTGCTTCTAACTCCTCTGCTATGGCTCTTCCTTTTCTCCTGTCACGTGGCCCAACACGCCCGGCCTCCACCCTGAGCTCCCGCCCTGTGGAAGCGGCTGTGACGTGTGTCACCGTAGGCCCGTCTGGCCGCTGCTCCTGCCCTTCCCCCGACCCTGAGTCCCCGCTGGAATATGTGGGTTTCCTTCTCCTTGATGAGGTTTTTGACAAAAGCTGTGTGTCGCCAGATTCTGGGAAGCAATTGAAGAAGTAACTAAGGGTAAAGCAAGTTCTCGGCGATCAGACTTTTGTCTCATCCTTTCCCCCTGCTATTTCTGAAAGAGTTTGGTAGGAAAAGTCATAAAAAAAAAAAAAACCAAAAGGTAGTTTTAAAGTACAGGCTTCGCATTTTCTCCTTCTGTCGATTGTTCTGTACTTTTTTTTTTCCCAAAGTGAATGGAAGCGTGGGTTTGTCGTCTTCTGCTTGCATCAAACGGTCCGCTAGGGTTTTGATGGGCGTTTAATGGATAACCCGTCAACCCCGGGATTGACGTAAGGAGGTCACGGCAGCAGACAGGCATGGGGGAAGGGTCGCGCCACCCCACTGGTGTCCACAGGCTGCTCCTGACGTGGTGCTCTGGGACGGAACAGGGATCAGCCGCCAGTGTCCTGCCCCCTCCCGACTCTCTCTCTTTCTCTCTCTCTCTCTCTCTCTCTCTCTCTCTCTCTCTCTCTCTCTCTCTCTCTCTCTCTCGCCCCAGACAAGCATTTTCACTTGGATAGATTCGCTCCTCACCCAGCCAGCTGCATTTTGATGCTTTGTTGCTCTCCTGGAAATGCTTGAAAGCAAATATTAATGCAACAAAGGGATGCTATTTTCTTTGGAAATCACAAATTGGGAAAGCAAATAGAGGATGTCCCGGGTAGGGACCAGCGCGTGAGGGCACGAGTCAGCCCCCGGCTCTCCGTCTGTGCCTCGGGGACGTGGGCGGTCCAGCTGCCCAGACGCTGAACAGAGGCCCTGGCACAGGCCGTTTTATCTAGCACTCTCTCTCTCCCTCCCTCCCTCTTTTTCTCCTTCCCTCCCTCCATCCCTCTCCCTCACTTCCTTCTTCCTCCCTCTTTTTCTCCTTCCTTCCCTTCCTTTCTCTCCTCCCCTCCCCTCCCTCCCTCCCCCACCTCCTCTCTCTCCCCCCTCCGGTCATTCCAGCAGAGAGAGTCGGTTCTAGTTCCTGTTCTTATCTGTACCAGCAATCTGTAAGTTTTACCCGGACTTCAGGCACGGCCCCGTGATGAGCAGTAGAGACAGGAGCCAGTTCTGTAGAGACGGGCTCCAGCAGAGACCACCCTGCCCCGTTCTCTGCAGCACCGCAGCTAAGGTGCCCGGGTTTCTGTTTGTTGTTTCTGGGCCACACCCCCCCGGCGGTGTGCAGGGCTGAACGCTCACTCAGCTCAGTGCTCGGGGGATTCCTAGCAGGTCGGCGTTCTTCCTGGCCGTGCTCTGTCCCGGCCCCTGGGGACAGTGTTTCCATGGACGGGACAGAAGGCTCGGCTGGGGATGGGCAAGCGCAGACCCTCGGCCGTGTCAGGTGGCCCCTGTGTGGGCGAGGCCACGCGTGGCTGTGATGTGGGCACTGGTCCAGGTCAGAGTGACACAGCAGGGGGCCTCAAAGGGGAGGCCAGAGGCAGAGGCAGAGACAGAGACAGACAGAGGCAGAGAGACAGAGACAGAGAGACAGAGAGAGTCAGAGGCAGAGACAGAGACAGACCAAGGCAGAGATAGAGACAGATCGAGGCATTCCAGCCTTTCCCCGCTGGGCACCGTCCGGCAGCTGCAGGTGGGCAGCCCGGCCGCCGCTTCTCTGTCTTTGCCCACACCGAGCCGGCAGCTGCAGGGCACTGTGACAGGTGAGCTGGATGGAGGGTCCGGCTCTTCCTCGCCCCGGCTGCCGAGGCCTTGAGTGTGTGTGACGTGTGGCGAGTGTCCGCCGGCCACTGAGGGCCATGGCAAGTGCGTGGATTCGCAGCTGGATGAGCCGCAGTCCTGAGGGGACCTGGGGTGTCGGAGCCCCTGGGAAGTGCGGGACAGCGATGCCCACCGCTCCATGTCCTCGCGGCACGTGCCTGGCCGTCTGCGCTGGCCCCAGATGCCCTGTTGCTTGGGCAGGCTGACCCCGCCCACACTGCACTGAGGGCACATCCGCCAGGCCATGGGTCCCCCGAGTGGCCTGTGGCCACCTCCCTATGTGCCACGGTCTGGCGCCTCGACCAGCGGTCTCTGTGCTGCGGTCATTGGGCGTGGGGCAGGCCCCGCTCTTGGCTCCCCGTGAGGGGACAGGGACCCAGCACAGCCGCTGGGCGGGATCCCACCCTGACGCGAAGGACAGGGAAAGCCTCAGTTTGCTTCCTCTGCTTCTCGTTGTGCTGGTGGTGCGTGTGTGTATGTGTGTGTTCGTGTGTGTGTTTGTGTGTGTCTATGTGTGGTTCCTTTGCTTCTCACTGTGCCAGTGGTTCGTGTGTGTGTGTGTGTGTGTGTGTGTATGGATGCGTGTGCATTTGTCTGGGGGTGTGTGTATGTGTCTGGTTCCTTTGCTTCTTGCTGTGCTTGTGTGTGTGTGTGTGTGTGTGTGTGTGTGTGTGGTTCCTTTCCTTCTCATTGTGCTGGTGGTGCGTGTGTGTATGTGTGTGTTCGTGTGTGTGTGTTTGTGTGTGTCTATGTGTGGTTCCTTTGCTTCTCACTGTGCCAGTGGTTCGTGTGTGTGTGTGTGTGTGTGTGTGTATGGATGTGTGTGCATTTGTCTGGGGGGTGTGTGTATGTCTGGTTCCTTTGCTTCTTGCTGTGCGTGTGTGTGTGTGTGTGTGTGTGGTTCCTTTCCTTCTCATTGTGCTGGTGGTTCGTGTGTATGGGTGCGTGTGCATGAACATGTGTGTGTGTGCATTTGTCTGGGGGTGTGGATGTGTCTGGTTCCTTTGCTTCTCACTGTGCTGGTGGTTCATGTGTGTGTGTGTGTGTGTGAGTGTGTGCGTGTGTGTGTCCGTCTGTGTGTGTGTTCGGGGGCTCTTGTGAGAAACACAAGGACAGGCTTTGCCGGGACCCCTCCGTGGGTGAAGGAGGGCGGGCGGCCCCAGCGGGGACTGCAGCCGCCCGGGGCATGGCCTGCTGCTGGTCCCCCTCGGGGTCTGTGGCCTGTTCTCTTTTGCACCTGGCAGTGCTGGGCTTGAGCCCAGGCTGGCCTCGCCCACGCCACGCTCTCTCCAGCCCTGTGAACTGTTTGCTCCCTGGATTCTCTGCTTCTGTTTTGGGGCCACCTCGTGGTGCCATGTTTGTGCTCGGGCGTTACTCCTTGTGGGGACTCGACCCTGGGGGATGTCTGGGTGGGCCGCAGCCAGGGCAGGTGCCTCCCACCTGGACCGTCTCCCCCGTCCACCTGCACGGATCGGGGAGGCCCAGCCTCTGCCTCGCAGCACTGGACTTTGGGCTTCTCATCTCCGGAACTCACGGAGGTGACAGTCTTCAGCTCTTCAGAACGGGGCGTGTGGGTAGGGAGAGCCCAGGGCTGGCACCAGCCCCCCCAAAACCGGCCGCTGACCCTGCTCGGGCCGTGGCCAGAGGCCTGTCGTGGACGTGCTGTTCTGTCAGTCTTTAGTCTGCCCCTTTTTAGGGAAAGCAGAATGCAGCTCGTGAATGGGGCTAGGTGAAAAATCAAAGTCGAGGTAAAAAGACTCATTTCTAGATTTCAGAAATCTTGCTTTCCGGAAGATCGAGGGGCTAGAGATTCCGTCTCATTTCACGGCGAGGCGAGGCGCTGTTGTTTCGAGGCCCGCTCCTCCACAATGGTTCTTCGGGCCTAATAATGTGGATCAGGGAAGGGTCAAGTCCATTAAGATTCTCCCAAGTGGAACAAGTGACCTGAATTACTTGTTTGCTTAAGTCAAACAGGAAGGCTGTTCTTCCTTTGAACTTAAATAATTCCAGGAAATGCAATAAAGAAGTTGAGCGAGAAAGAAAGCCCTGAGTGGAGGCTGGGTTTTCAGTTACAGAAGTTCTGGAAATGTTTCTCACAGCCTCCATCCGCTCCCGGGGTTCGGTTCAGAGGGTTGGAACTGCCCGTGCTTGCCTACCCTGCGCTTGTGCCCTGCGCCCACTGGTGTCTGTCTGTCAGGGGGAGATCTGGAGCCTTTCAACAGAGTACGTTAAAGTTGTTGACTTTTTAAAAAAATGCATTGCGTCTTTTTTTTTTTTTTTGGCTTTTTGGGTCACACCCAGTGATGCTCAAGGGTTCCTCCTGACTCTGCACTCAGGAATGACTCCTGGTGGTGCTCGGGGGGCCCTATGGGATGCTGGGAATCGAACCCCGGTCGACTGCGTGCAAGGCGAACGCCCTACCCGCTGTGCTATCGCTCCAGCCCCACGTTGCATCTTTTTTAAATAAATGAAGTTGCATGGTTTTACATTTTATTCACCAGTGGTTTTAAAAGTTAGGTCTTAATAAATGATAGACATAAAACTGACATTTTTCTTCTCTTTCCACGTCTCTTTCCAGGAAATGACCCACTCCTGGCCTCCCCCTCTGACAGCAATACACACGCCGAGTACGGCGGAGCCGTCCAAATTCCCTTTTCCCACGAAGGTAACTAACTGCACGGGGCGGCCACCCTGCGCCTTTGCCAGGCGGAAGTCAGAAGTTTTTGCTCCGAGTCCGATGACTCAACTAACGCTGGTCAAAATCTTTGGAGATTTAGGCTGAAGTTTTTGGGAATTTCGTCTCTGCAGGAATTCATGGTGTTTTCAAAAGCCTTGTCTTCCAGGTTGTGTCAGCAAGAATTTCTTTTTTGACGTCAAGACATTTTATGGAAAGGGAGGGGGCGGAGAGAGAAACCTAACCCATCGGAGAGCCGGGGCAGAGTTCCCCTGAGGAGAGCAAGAGAGAGCCCCGTGAAATAAAGGGAAAATCGGAATTAAGCTCCCGCGTGTGGGCGCATCTGCTCCCGATGCAGTGCAGGGCTAGTCAGTGCGGGCAGGCCGCTGTGATGCCGTGTCAGTTCTCATCTGCCCCAGAGAAGGGTCTCTGGTTGCCGAGTTTGGAGATCAGGCTGGAAAGAGGCAAGACGGTGGGCGGGGCCATGCCCAGACCCCACCCCAGTACTGGCTGAAGTTCCCCCCTTCAGGCAAAAACCCAGATACGGACACACACACACACACACACACACACACACACGCACACGCACACGCACACAGACACACACACAGGCACATACACACAGACAGACACACACACGGAGAGACACACACACACACACACACATGCACACAGACACACACACAGGCACATACACACAGACAGACACACACACGGAGAGACACACACACATGCACACAGACACACACACAGGCACATACACACAGACAGAGACACACACACACACATACCCACACAACTTTTCAAACCTCTAAATTTTTCTCTTTTCTTTTTAAAAAAAAACACCATGATGGTTGATAATAGGGTTCCAGGCGTTTCGGGGCTCCAACACCGCACCGCACCCTCGGCCCTTCTGCACCCCTGGCTCTCCCCGCCCCTCCCCCCCCCATGGTCAGCCCTGTAGGCCTGTCCTCGGGTTCCACCGACCGTGGCCTCTTGTTCCCTTCCTGCCTTTCTTTAGAGCCCACGTCGGCGAGAGATCAGGCTTGGGTTTGGTTTTTGTGGCAGCGCCGGCCGTGCTCAGGACTCACTCCTGGCTCTGTGTCCAGGGGTCCGTCCTGGCCGTGCTCGGGGGCCACATGCGGTGCCAGGAGTGACCGGGTGCCGCCTTTGTGGCTCTTCAGCCCCTGCACTGGCCCTGGCCGTGGCGCTGGCTCATGGCACGAGGAGCAGCTCTGACGGCGTGCTCGTGAGCGTGTGCTAGACGCACTGCCATCCTCTGTGTTGTGTCTGCCTCGGGTGTGTAAGGGCACCCGGTGGCCAGCTCTCTCACGTGTGTTACGCTAAGGAGCATCGATCCCGTAACTTCCTGAAGGAGGTTATGTGTCATCCGGGCCCAGGACTGTCACGTTCAGTACCTTCTGCGTTGTCTCTGATAGGTTTTCTGGCAGGCTACCGAATGTAACTTGCCCACACGGCAGAGTCTGGCAAACTCCCCGTGGCGTACCCAATATGCCAAATACCAGTAACAATGAAGGGTCTCATTCTCCTAACTCTGAAAGAGCCTTGAATATGGCACTTTTAAAAAAAATCTCAGGGCTAGGACGAAGGAGACGTTACCGGGGCCTGCTCGAGGCAATCGTCGTGATCGTCGTGATCGTGAGGTTTTCTTCATTGCCGGTTACGTAGAATATCATACTTCATTTTTTCTAAATAAATAAATCAATCAATCCCTGTGCTGCTTCAGGGAAAGAAAGAAACGTAGGAAAGAACCAGAGCAAAAGAATCGTGTTTTAGGTCAGAATTCAGCTGCGTCCTACCTGACCCGAGCAGCAGTGCGGTCCCCTGAATAGAATTTTTCTTCTCTCTAGGATTCTCAGCACATCAAGTCTGCAACCCAGAACCAAAGTAAGTGAAGACCAAAAACTGATGCGGGGGTGACCGGCGGCGCGTGGCTCTGGTCCCTGTGGGAGCGTCCTGGCCTGTCCCTGAGGCTGCCGCTTTGTGTGGGGTCTAGGAGAACCTCGCTGACGTTCTCGGGCCTCGGTGGGGTCTAGACACTCCTCTGGGCAGGATGCCATGGGGGAGGGGATCACGAGAAACCGAGCGGGCATGTCACACTGTATCCACAGGGAGTCTCACTCGCATCCTGCTTGTGGGCACTCGCCCCTGCAGGTTGCAGCTTGTCCCCAAGGTCGGGGGGAGAGGGGTGTCTCGCACCCTCTGGCCTAGACTGGCTGTCACTCACTAGCCCCAACGAAGTGCTGAGTATCACATACGAGCTGCTGCCACCGTGAGGACCAGCTGTTAATTGCACGTGGCCGGGACTCCCCGTGTTGCTGGTGGCAGCCCTCCTTCCCACAGGTCTCTGCCAGCCTCTCCGGCTCTGGGGCTCACGCCAGGCCTCTGCCCCTAGGCCCGCCCGGCTGCCCTTCCTGGGGAGTCCAGTTGCACCCCATGAGTCTTCCTGAGAAGCGAGCGGGTCCTGTTCCGGCCTTTCCTGCTCCCTGCTGATAAACGAGGCCAAGGCGCTCCGTCCTGGCTCCCACAGTTCATGTCCATCTCACGTGGTGTCCACCCGGCCCGACCCCGAGAGCCGCCCCCCTGCAGGGCCCACGGGAGGGGGCCCAGAGCAAGACCCAGCCCGGCTTGTCCTTTCTCTAGCAGTGGCTGGTAGTTGGTAGCTGGGCCTGGTGGGGTGCGGGGGCAGTGGGTGGGAGTGGACAGCGGCCAGGGGGCCTCATGCCCAGTAACCTGTCGTTCATGCTGTTCCCCTTCCCTCCTCACCCCTACAGAGCGCTATGACACGTCTTCACAAACCCACCCCAGTTCTCAGCAGGGAACATCGTAAGTAGAGTGTTTTCTACTTGTCAAAGATTTTTAATTTAACTGTTTTTCAAGTAAATCTGTTGCTTAGTTTTTTTTTTTCTTTTTCTTTTTGAACTTGCTTTCAAGTAGTGACTTTCATAAAACACTGCTGCATCACAAATTGGGAGACATCTCCGTACTCGGGTTAAATTTCTTTACCGCAGGGGAAGGTGGCTGAAGGTTTGGGCATGCTGAGAGAGTTTGCTGAGGGGTTTCTGAAGAGAAAGGCATCTGAGCTATTGTTCCCATTCTTCCCGTGCATTCTGAATGGTAGAAAATAGGAGTTTGACTTTCAGAATTTACGTCTTGCCTGGTTTTAGCTTTTCAAAGCGCACAAATGGAAACTTCCTGCCGCTTCTGTTGGGGGTGGTGTCCAGGGCATGGTGGCGTTGGGGGGAGGGTGGGGGCTCGGTCAGGGCTTCTGCAGGACAGCCCCGTCCCTGGCACTGCGTGGTTCCCTCAGCTCTGCTGGAAGCAGGCCCAAGCACCAAGCTAGGAGTAGCCCCTGAGAACCATCAGGCCCCCTACCAAAATAGACCAACTTCAAGAAAGAAAACAGAGACCAGTGTGGATGGATTGCAAGGAGGGCACTTGCCTGGCACACGGCCGACCCGGTGCCACCCCCCACCCGATCCCATCCCAGATTCACCGGGAATGGTCCTGCACTCACAGCCAGGAGTAGGCCCTGAGCACAGCCAGCATGGCCCAGAGACCAACCAACCAAAACATTCCCATAAAAACAGAAAGCCCAAACCCATGTTTATTTATTTTTTGTTTTTTTATTAGTGAGACATCATGAGGTACAGTTGTAGACTTACAAATTTTTGTGCTTGGGTTTCAATTATACAATGATCAAATACCCATCCCTCCACCAGTGCCCATTTCCCACCACCATGGATCCCAGTATCCCTCCCACCCCCCCATCCCCCCCATCCCACCCTGCCTCTGTGGCAGGGCATTCCCTTTTGTTCTCTCTCTCCTTTTGGGTTTTGTGGTTTGCAAAAGAGACAGTGAGTAGCAATCATGTTCGGTCCATAGTCTACTTTCAGCATGCTTCTCCCATCCTGGGGGGATCCTCCCAACACCTTTATTTGGTGCTCCCTTCTCTGTCTGAGCTCCCTTTTCCCCTAGCGTGTGTCCAAACCCATGTTTGTTGCTTGAGTCAAACTCTCCTGGAACCACCCCCTAGGTAATACGAGTGTGTTTGCTCATAGATGGAAGGTCAGGTGAGAGGGACATGAAGAAGAAAAAAATTGATCAGGTTCCTGTTGTATCATCGTTAATTGTTAAGTAGATGACTCTCCGCTTAGGTTCTACAAAAGAAAAATGCCTTGCACCCCTCTCTCACATGCTTTCCCATCCAATTATATAAATATTATTCTCCCGGCCTGGCTCCAGGTAACTTAAGGATGTTTCCAAACCTTCCCTCCATTCATGCTTCAGCGCATAATTACCGAGCACACGTGCCCGCCGGGCACTGAGCAAGTGGAGAGGTGGGCCTTGGGGATGCCCGGTGGTAAGGGGCTTGCCTTACGCCTCGCTCACCCCCGCTGAGTCCCTGGCACTGCAGAAGGTTTCCCCCGGGTGCCCCCAGGAGTGGTCTCCGAGCACAGAGCCAGGAGTAAGCCCTAAGCACTGCTAGGTGTGGGAAAAGGGTCCATCGAGTCGGACACGTGCCTGGCAGGCGCCAACCTTAGTTTGATGCCCAGCAGCCCTGTTAATCCTCGGCCCCGGTGCCACACCAGGAAGCCCTGAGCAGGTCCGGTGCCCCTCAGCACAGCCCCGAGCCTTAAAGTGGAGGAACTGCATCCTCAGGGAGGCCGTGTCTGTCGCTCGCATTCTGTGACTGGACGTGGGCAGTGTGTCCCAGGAGGAAGTAGAGTGACCGCGGCAGGCAGGAGGAGGACTTGGCGGTCCTGCGGATCCTTGGGTGGGGAGGTGGTCGGGAACGGCCTCCCAGGGGAGAGGGTGCTTTGTTCAGGCCTCGGTGATGAGGGAAGGAGGGAAGCACGTCCCCTTCCCGGGTCACGCGGCAGGAAGGGGTGGCTGGAGAGCCTAGTGGGCGGCATCCTTTCTGGAGCGTTTGTGCGTGGGCACCCTCGAGCGGCATCTTTGGTCAGGAGTCTAACTGTGCTGGAAGCATTGACCCCGGACTGACCCCACGGGCGGCTGAAAGACGGCGAGGCCGGTCCTGTGCTCTTGAGTCCCTTGGGTCCCGAAGACAGTCGCTCGCTCCACCCTGCCCGGGCTCGCTGCCGCTGACTCAGAGGGCAGGAGCGCTGCGGGCAGGGTGTGGCCCGCAGACAGAGCACCTTTGTTCCCTGCCCTGAGGGAGGCCCCCCTGGCCCCCCTCCCCCGCTCACGGCCCTCGTGTCCACCTGCTGTTCCAGGCCCCATTGCTGCTTCGCTCTTCGCCTCATCCTGCAGTCCTGACCGTCCACACTGACCCTTGTCCATCAGCATTTCCCCCCCCCCCCCACCCCTCAGGGGAGCAGATCTGTCCTCATCTCGGGGGCAGACGTGAGGGCTGGCCAGTTCCCAGAGACAGGAGGCAGTGGACGGGGCAGACGCCCGTCCCCCTCACGGAGCCCCAGCCCCCTGCGTCCCTTTGATGGCGCTGCCACTGAGGCTTGCTCCTGTCTCTCCGTGGGCACCCCCCCGCATCCATCAGTTACTTGCATCCCAGCCCGTCATTGAGATGTGGGATTCTAGCCAGTCAGTTTCCTTATGGTCCCCCGGGCTCTACCTTGGCCGGATATTGCTTTTTTTTTTTTTTTTGCTTTTTTGGGGGGGTCACACCTGGCGATGCTCAGGGGTTCCTCCTGGCTCTGCACTCAGGAATCACTCCTGCACTCCTGGCGGTGCTCGGAGACCCTATGGGATGCTGGGAATCGAACCCAGGTCGGCCAAGTGCAACGCAAACGCCCAACCCGCTGTGCTATCGCTCCAGCCCTGGGACGTTGCTTTCGGGTTCCTTTTGGAGGGCCTCCCCGATAGGCTTGGGGGTCCCAGTGCACCTTGGTGCTCATGTGTTCTGCCACCTGCCGCAGGCTCTGGCTGGGTGGGGGCTTCTGGAACCAGGGGCCACTTGGTTCCTGGCTCCAGCGCTGGGCGTCCCGACCCACCGACTGACCAACTGACTGACCAACTGAGGCCCCTGGACTGTTCTGGGGGCCACAGCAGGAGACCAGAGGTGGGGCAGTGGCAGGGAACCAGGCTGGCGGGGGCCACGGTCGGCAGATGACTCAAGCACTGGCCTCGGTCGGGGCCTCCTCATGCTCCTTTGTTCCTAGTTTTACTCAGGGGCTGCAGCTGGCTGCTGGGAGCCACTACCGACTCACGAGGGGCAGAGATGCAGAGTCACTGCTCTGTCCCTGAGCTCGCTCTGCCCATGGAACCTGGTCCTTGCGTGTTTCCCATGGGGGATGTGCTGCGAGGGGTCCCGGGGAAGGTGAGTGCTCAGGGCTCGGTGCTCTCCTCGCCAGGGAGCCTGGTGGGATCCCGTGGCGACTGATGTTTCAGGACCCGAAGGCCCGTCACGCTTGCAGAAAGGCCAGCCCTGGGCTGAGAGACAGAGGCCCATGGCTGGTACCTTTGTTGCTGGGGGTGAAGATTGCGATCATTGACCAGGTTTCCATGGGAGTCGCCTTATGCCTCGCGTTGATGCCACGTAGACGCCTTCGACTTTTCGTCTGTGTGCCCCCCCCCCCCCCATCCGGGCCAGTGCTTTCCTGCAAGCTGTCTCGGGACACTTTCATGCCTTTATGGCTGCGCCTGTGGGGGTCCTGCCTTCAAGGCTATGTTGGCCACCCCCCGCCAAGACCAGAGCTCGACTTGCACTAGCTAAACGGTGAAGATGGTCCCGCTTTTGTGAGGAGCTAATGGTTTGGGCTGTTTCCCCGCTAGTAACTATCAGAGGGTATTGTTAGGACATTTCTCAGGAAAAGTTGTTCTTGGCAGAATAACAGCATTCTTTTTTTTTTTTTTTTTTTTTTTTTTTTTTGCTTTTTGGGTCACACCCAGCGATGCACAGGGGTTCTTCCTGGCTCTGCACTCAGAAATTACTCCTGGCAGTGCTCAGGGGACCCTATGGGATACTGGGAATCGAACCTGGGTTGGCCGTGGCAAGGCAGACGCCCTCCCTGCTGTGCTGTCATTCCAGCCCGGTGACAGCATTCTTATTGGCGGTCATTATTTAATTTCTTTGGGAAAACGGCAGTTTTTACCAGGGATTCCCCCAATAACCCTGCTTTGCAGCTGGCAAGTTATCAACACAAGTATTTTTGGGTGAACTGCATCATCGTAACTGCTCACTCCTTTGGAGAATCAGTAATGCTCAAGTAACTTTATTTCGTTTTCATTTTCACTTGGTATGTTTCTGCAGGCATGTTCGTAATCTGGGGGAGAAATGGGAGGAAACCGCGATTGGCTTATTCCTTCAATATTTGGGAGGATATGAGGGGGAAAGAGGGACAGAACAAGGCCAAGACACCAGTGAAGACTGCGGGCTGGGGAATGCTTGGTTTTCAGCATCAGGCTCTTCGCGAGCGAGGGTGCTGAGAGCTCAGTGTTAACAGAACCTGGAGAAAGCCAACTTTATTTTCACCAGAATGATCAACCTCAATTTCTCAACAACAATATTACTCGTGTTACTACCTTTTCTCACGGCAAAGCCTGGCAAGCTCCCCGTGGCGTATTCGACATGCCAAACACAGTAACCACGAGTCTCACAATGGAGACGTTACTGGGCCCGCTCGAGCAAATCGATGAACAACGGGAGCACCGTGCTACCGTGCACCGTGCTACTACCCTTTCTACTCACTAATGCCCAAGCAGACAAAAGAGAGGATTTTGTGTGTGTGAAAAATAGACCAGCAACATTAATTACAGTGATGTTTATGCCCTTTGGATAGAAACATATAAAGTACTGAGTGCCTGACAGTTAAGCCATTGAAAGCGCTTTACAAAGTCATCCATTCAGTATTTAACTTTTATAATGTTTAGAAGTTTATTCTGGTTATTATGCTAGAGAAAGAAATCGAGTGCCTCTTATGCGTTTTTTTTTTTTGGCTTTGCGCACGCATGTGTGTGTGTGTGTGTGTGTGTGTGTGTGTGTGTGTTTTCTCTGCATGCCCTGTCTTCAAATCGTCAGGGTCCAGAGCTGGTGCTGAGCTAGTTTCTGCGTTCTATTCGCAAGACTTAAGTTCCTGAGAAATAGGGTTTTGGGCTGAAAGCATACGCCTCGCTCCCCACCCCTCCTCTGTTCCGTGAAGCATATAGCATCTGTGCATGTCTCCCCCCTCCCCGCCCCCCCTGAAGCATTCTGAGTGGTTCTGTGCTCTGTGACATCTCTGTACCTGCCTTCTCTAGCATGCTGGAAGATGACCTTCAGCTTAGTGACAGTGAGGATAGCAGCAGTGAACACGTAAGCACGGCCCGCCCCGCCCCGCCCCGCCCCAGCCCGCCCCCCAGCCTGGCGCCCGCCCCGAGCTGCGGATCCTAACCTGTTTTTCCTTCTCTCCCTGGCCCAGGCCTCTGAGAAGCCTCCCTCCTCATCTCCACCACCAAGGTACTGTGTCCCGCCTCCCCCAGCCCCGCTCACGTTTGCTTCTTTCAAACGAATGGGGAAATGCAGCCGCTCCTCATGGGAGAGGAGGAGGAGGGTCACAGTAAGAAGGTCTGTCTCCCGTCTTAGAAGCTTACGTCAGCCACGGAACGGTGGTTGACTCTAGAGAAGCCAGAGATCCCTGGCATCCACTGAAATCCACCCGTTTGGCCCATTTTTATGACGTTTTGAGAGTTTTCAAAGGAAACTGGTTCACATGGACCAGTGTCATGTCACCAGCATTTGATAAGATAGACTGGAGAGCCCCGTGTTTTCACAGAAGTGACAGTTCGACTGTTTTCCAAATGGTTCAGGCTGAATTACTATCTCTAGGAATTCCTTTCCATCACTCAATTGTTGTTGTTTTTTTTTCTTTTTGGGTCACATCTGGCAATGCACAGGGGTTCCTCCTGGCTCATGCACTCAGGAATGACTCCTGGCGGTGCTCAGGGGACCCTATGGGATGCGGGGAATCGAACCCGGGTTGGCCGCGTGCAAGGCCAACGCCCTCCCCGCTATGCTATCACTCCAGCCCCCATCACTCATGTTTTGAGTGATGGGAACGTTCAATCAGACAAATCATGTCTCAGCTTAGACTGATCTCTGGTGCGGCTAGAGCGTGCCGGCACGAGGCCCTGATCCTGGGAGCAGCTAGTCGCATCTTAGGACGTGGAACTTTCAGACTCGCCGAGGGAAACTCGGTGAAACTACCTTTATCATTTCCTTTCGTGCCGGAGTTCATGGTGTAGCACTCAGATGCACTCAAGCTGTTTGACTTCCTTGAGATGGACACACATCCGTTCCCAGACTGACTCCATTAAAAAAAAAAAAATCCTTCCTGTTAAGCCAGCAAGGCCACCGTTACTGCAGAGGAAATTCTCATAGCTCTTCGAGGTCTCACAGCCAAAAGGACCCACTCACTTGTTTATAACCCATTTCATGCCATAATGTGTGGCAACCTATGAAATGTCAAAGTAGCCTGAAAATGGGGGGGTGGGGAGGAGAAAAAAGTAGGGCCAGGACCAATTAAAGGAAAGAAGATCAAAAGCACCCCTCCACCCAGTGTGAAAGAAGTGCTGACTCAGAGTTTAGGTGGGGGGTGGGGTTGTCACACTATGGTGTGTACGTTTTAAGATTGCCTCAACATCTTTTACTCATTATTACCCAGATTTTATTATTCTGGAAAAGGTTTTGGGTGGATTTGCAGGCTTATTGCATGGTCAGAGTTACTGATCATTTTTTGGGCTAACACCATCTAAGGCAAAGGTGTTTTTTTGTTTGTTTGTTTTTGTTTTTTGCCTTTATTTTGCTTTTTGGGTCACACCTGGCGAAGCACAGGGGTTACTCCTGGCTCTGCACTCAGGACCTACTCCTGGCAGTGCTCAGGGGACCATATGGGATGCTGGGAATCGAACCCAGCTTGGCTACATGCAAGGCAAACGCCCTCCCTGCTGTGCTATCTCTCCAGCCCCCTAAGGCAAAGTTGTTTTGGTTTTTTTTTTAATTTTTTAATTTTTATTAGTGAGACGCCATGAGGTACAGTTGTAGACTTAAAATTTTTGTGCTTGGGTTTCAATTATACAATGGCAAAGTTTTTAAGCTAGGCTTTGGAAGTTTATATAGATGGTTCAGCCGTGCAGTCAGTGTGATTTTTTTTTTTCCCCTGGCCTGGATTTGGTGGCCTCTTTTTGTGCAGGGGTTGGGGGGGGGGGGCGGTTGAAGAGGGGCCTGGTGCATTGGGGCCACTCCTTGGGGTACTCGGGGCTTCCTCCTGGGTTTCCTCAGCACCCCGGGGTCCACGCAGGGTCAGCTGCATGCAAGGCAAGCACCTCACATCTGTATTTCCCCAGTGGCCTGTTCTTAGCAAATGCAGAAGCTCATCTCTACTGGAGCCCATGGGGCAGCTGGGCCTAACCCTCTTGTCAAAGACTCACCCAGGTTCGAATTCTGGCCCCAAATCGTGTCTGAACTGAGGTTCCCTTTACAGCAGAACAGCACTAAGAGCTGTGTTGGGCCTCGTGGGGTTCTGTGACAGGGCAGGGCAGTGGCCAGGCCAGCCCTGGGCTGCTCCCCTCCCTCTGGGCTCAGGGCTGCTCTCAGCCGTGCTCTGGGGACTGCGGGATGCCAGGGGCCCTGCCCAGGCCCCCAGGATGGGGACGTCGTCGGCACGTTGGCTACGCTCTCATAGACCAACTGCTCTCAGCTATGTGTGCCGAGGCCGCAGAATCACTCAGTGGGCCGTGTGGCCGTATCTGTGAGCCGTTGGAGAGGGAAGAAGACACGTGTGTCCAAGGAAGTCGGGTGTGGTCTCTGCCAAGAAAACTTTCTTCAGAAACACAAGCCTGTGGCCTGATAAGAAAGTGCCCTAAAGTGCCCGCCGGGCGCCACGCCTCCTTCAGGAGCCAAACGGGCTTCCCCCTGTGGCGGCCAGTGCCCAGGGGTGTCCAGGCTCTGGTGTGGGCAGGCAGGCAGGCAGGCAGGAGGATGAGGAAGGCCACCGGGGGGTGGGGGAGGGGATGTCCCTGCCATCCTCGGAAGCACAGGTGCCGAATGGCAGGACGCAGGGTGGGGGGCCGGGGCCTGACCCACCCATCTGCCCCGCAGCGCCCCACAGACGGTTCCCACAGCGCCCGCCTCTACCCCGGCCGCGACCCGGGCCAGCAGCGTCGAGTCCGAGAGCACCAGCGACTCGGACAGCTCGTCGGACTCGGAGAGCGAGAGCAGCTCCAGCGACAGCGAGGAGAACGAGCCCCCAGAACCGGCCCCCGAGGTATGTCGGGGCGGGGGGGGGGGGGTGGTTCCGGAGAAGGGAGGCCAGGGCAGAGACCGCCGAGAATCTTCCAGAGCTTGAGGGCTGGCAGGTTCAGGTGGGCCAAAGGAGGCAGCCGGACTCCAGCAGGGCGGGAGGAGAAACCACCCAGTCCTCAGGGGTCACTCAAAGCTGCACGTTGGGGCTGGGGCGATAGCACCGCGGGGAGGGCGTTTGCCTTGCACATGACCGACCACCCCGGTTCGATCCCCGGCATCCCATATGGTCCCCCAAGCACCGCCAGGAGTAATTCCTGAGTGCAGAGCCAGGTGGAGCTTGGTGTGACCCAAAAAAAAACCAAAAACAAACAAAAAATCCAAAGCTGCAGGTTCAGGGGTACAAGGGATATTGTTGTTCTGCTCTGGCCCCAGATAGACTGGGAGGGACAGAGAGGAACAGAGGCCAGGGTCTTCCGAGCACTGCTTCCCGCCTCCTGCCTGACTGCTGTGTAGCAGAAGAAATCATTCCCAACAGCCTCAAGGTCACCGAGGGCTGGGGGAATGTTTCCCATCGCTGAGGATACCGTGGAGTGCCCTGGTAGAACTGTCTACGCACCAGCTTAGCGCTGTGCTTTGATCCTTTCCATCGGGGGACCTGCACTCCTGTTTCCTGAAAGGAACTATGTCACTTAGAAAATAACACGTGCATGCGTGTACTGGAGTTGTGGCGTAGTGAGGAGGGGAAGAGCTTCTGGGCCAGGGAGCGAGTGGGCAAAGCGTTTCTTGGCGCACCGCCAAGCCTGGCTCCAGCCCCGGGGCCACGTAAGATCTAGCCCCAGGCTCTGTCGCGCCTGACCCCCACAAAGGAAGGAAAAAGGTCAGGCATTTCTGGGCAACTGGACATCCTGTACTGACCTTGCTCCCGTTTCAGTCCGGAGGACTGGGAAACCTTTCTGGTGAGGGCACAGTTGCTTCACCCGGAGACACTGCTACTTAGGAAGTAAGGCAGCTCCGCGGGGCATTCACCCACATCCATCTGGGGACAGTGCAGCGAAGCTGAGTGATTATCTTACTAAGTTAAGTTGTGCGCCCTGCTTGGGAGCTGGAGAGAGAGAGCGCAGTGGGCAGGGCACTTGGCCTTGCACACCGTCCACCCAAGTTCAGTCCTCAGGACCACGCATGGTCCTCCAAACCCCACCGGATCACGGCGGGATTCCTGAGCGCAACGCCAGGAATGAGCCCTGAGCACCGATGGGGGGTCGGGGGGCGGGGGGAGCAGGCGGGGTGGCCCCCAAACCAGAAACTTTGAAAAATCTTTAATCTTTGCTTTATATCTCAACTTTACTAAGGAATAGGAAACAATAGCTGTTATTCAGTGACTGATACGGGGAGGCAGGTGATTTTGGTTTTTTATTTTTATTTATTTATTTATTTATTTTGCTTTTTGGGTCACACCCAGCGATGCACAGGGCTCACTCCTGGCTCTGCACTCAGGAGTTACTCCTGGCGGTGCTCAGGGGACCCTATGGGATGCTGGGAATCGAACCCCAGTCGGCCGCGTGCAAGGCAAACGCCCTACCCTGCACGCGGCTGACCTGGGTTCGATTCCCAGCATCCCATAGGGTCCCCCCAAGCACCGCCAGGAGTAATTCCTGAATGCAGAGCCAGGAGTAACCCCTGAGCATCGCTGGGTGCAACCCAAAAACCAAAACTAAATAAATAAATAAAAAGGAGGATTGGTTCCAAGTTGGCATCAATGAAACTCAAAAAAGAAAGATTGAATTCGTATTAGCGGGATGTTCTGAAGCCCGGGTTAGACTCAGGAGCCTGAGGGCAAGCACCAGTTTCCATTCCTGTCCCCCCTCCCCCGCCCTGAAAATTAAACTCCTGCCACTTCCTGCCCTTGGCTGCCGCTGTGCTGGCCCCAGCGATCACACTTGCCAGGTGCAGTGTCGTGGCAGGGGACCGTGGCACTAGAACTTCAGTGGGACAGCAGTTCCCTCACCATACAGAGGGGGAAAGTTTCCCCCCGTCCGTGAATTCCTGTGGTAGTGTAAACCGGTGATGGTCTAAAGTAGAATTTTCACTTGAGAAACAGCCACATCTTGGTGGAAAAAGTGGAGGGTGGAACTCCCCTCCCAGGGACTCCAGACTCAGGGTAGGAGGAAGTGACCCATTCTTTATGTGCTGGGGGGGCCACTGGCCAGTGGGAGGGTCGGGCCTGTTGTCCAGCTCTCCAGCGCCCCTGGCCCTGTGTATGTGTTTAACTGCCTTCCTAAGAGAGCCTGCAAATGTCTATTAGGGTAGATGTACAGGTGAAGCGAGACTCGGTGGATTTGTTTGTTGCGTACGACGGTTAAGCTTCCCAGAAACATTTCTCCTTAGTCTGGATTTTAAAACTTTCAAGATGTTCTCGGGGTATCTGACTCCTTTTCCTTCCTTTCAAAACAAGCTCCTGCCCTATCGTAAGTCTGTGTTGGTTGAGAGTCACAGGATCTGGTAGCTCTTGTTCTGGGGTCACTCGGTGTTGCGTGCTTGGGGTTTCCTCCCACCGGAGCTGGGCTCCCTGGGGTGCCAGGAACACAGGCGTGTCGCCCTGCTGCCAAGTCCAGCCCTGGCCCTGTCGTCTCTAGGGTTTGCTTCCTTGTCTTTTATTTATCTTGATTTTTTTTTTTTCCTCATTTGGTTTTGAGGTCATACTGACTGATGCTCAGGGCCTGCTCCTGGCTCTGCGCTCAGGGATCACTCCCGGCAGACCTGGGGGAACGTACGGGGTGCTGGGGTTCGAACCAAGGTCAGCCGTGTGCAAGACCACACACAGCTCCACCCACTGGGCTCTCTCTCCAGCCCCCGCCACTTATTTTTTTTTGCTTTTGCTTTTTGGGTCACACCCAGCAATGCTCAGGGGTTCTTCCTGGCTCTGCACTCAGGAATCACTCCTGGCGGTGCTCAGGGGACCATATGGGATGCCGGGGGTTGAACCCGGGTCGGCCAAGAGCTAGGCAAACGCCCTACCCGCTGTGCTATTGCTCAGGCCCCCCCGCCACTTATTTTGAATGCTGGCAGATCTGTTCTTTTTTTTTTTTTTTTAATTAGTGAAACACCCTCCCGTTGATCGTCGATTTGCTCGAGCGGGCCCAGTAACGTCTCCATTGGAGACTTTGTTGTTACTGTACCATGAGGTACAGTTGTAGACTTGCAAATTTTTGTGCTTGGGTTTCAATTATACAATGATCAACTACCCATCCCTCCACCAGAGCCCATCCTCCACCACCACGGATCCCAGTATCCCTCTCACCCCCCCATCCCCCCCATCCCCCCCATCCCACCCTACCTCTGTGGCAGGGCATTCCCCCTTGTTCTCTCTCTCTCCTTTGGGTGTTGTAGTTTAGATTTGCTCTTTTTTATGGCTTCTACTTGGGCTGGAGCGATAGCACAGCGGGTAGGGCGTTCGCCTTACAAGCGGCCAACATGGCCGACCCGAGTTCGATTCCTCTGCCCCTCTCGGAGAGCCCGGCAAGCTACCGAGAGTATTCGATATGCCAGACACAGTAACAACAAAGTCTCCAATGGAGACGTTACTGGGCCCGCTCGAGCAAATCGACGATCAGCGGGAGGGCCTTTACCTTTACCTTTACTTGGGCTGCAGCAATAGCAAGGCGCCTTCCCTGAAGAGCTCCAGCAGGTAGAGCTCACAGGTAGCTTGCCAGGCTCTACTGTGCGGGCGAGATACCCTCAGTAGCTTGCCAGGCTCTCTGCGAGGGGCGGAGGAATCGAACCTGGGTCGGCCGGGTATGCCACGTGCAAGGCGAACGCCCTCCCCGCTGTGCTGTCGCTCCAGCCCTAGGTGCTCGGTCTTGCAGAATAGAGCGGCGTGAAGCACAGCTTTCTCGGCGGTGGTGGTCATTAACCCTTTCTCCTGGTCTTTGCTCGCAGCCCGAGCCGCCCTCCACCAACAAATGGCAGCTGGACAACTGGTTGATCAAAGTCAGCCAGCCTGCAGCGCCCCCAGAGGCCCTGGCGGGGAGCCAGGGCAAGGACAGAGGGGACAGCGCCCCTGCCCGCTCAGAATCCAAAGAGGCTCCCCCGAAGAGCTCCAGCAGAGCCCCCCGCGCCCCGTCCGAAGGCCCCCACGCCGGCAAGAGGAGCTGCCCGAAGGCCCCTGGCCAGCAGGAGCCGACCAAGAGGCAGACGGTGGGAACCAAACAGCCCAAGAGACCGTGCAAGGGCCCGGGGGCCGCGCGGCCCAGCCTGCAGGTGGAGACCGAGGTGCCGCCCGCCCCCTGCACCCCCGGCCCGCAGCCGTCCAAGGACAAGCCCAAGGTGAAGACGAAAGGCAGGCCGCGGGCCGGGGAGGCCAGGGAGCCCAGGGAGCCGGCCCCCAGGGAGCGGAAGAAGCACAAGGATGGACCCCCGGCCCCCCTGGACACGCCCGCGGGGCCGGAGCCCGCCAAGGACCTCGTGGGCAGCGGGCACTTGACGCTGGTGGCCCCCCTGCCCGGGGCCCGCAGCAGGACGAGTGGCGGCCGGAGGGACCCCAAGGCGCCCTCCCAGCTCAGGGACCCGTCCCCGCCCAACCAGCTGCTGGTGAGGATCACGCTCGACCTCCTCTCCCGGGTGCCCCGGCCGCCGGCCAAGGGGGGCCGCCCCAAGCACCCCGACGACAGGCAGCCCTCTGCGGGGAGGAGGCCGGACGGCGAGAAGAAGAGCTCGGACCGGGGCACCAAGCGCAGTAAGGTGAGGCTGTGTGGCGGCAAGGATGCCCAGGGGGTGGGGGGCACCCCCGTGGCTACGTGCTTGTTTGCTCTGATGATGTTGGACTTCGTTTATTTTCTTTTGGGGCCACAACCCGGCGATGCTCAGGGGTTCCTTCTGGCTCTGCACTCAGGAATCACCCCTGGCGGTGCTCGGGGGACCCTATGGGATGCTGGGAATCGAACCCGGGTTGGCCGCGGGCAAGGCAAACACCCTACCCCGCTGGGCTGTCGCTCCCAGGTCTGTTCGCTTCTGGTGGAAAATGCAGCAAATTATGTCTAAATCTAAAATCTAAATGGATTTTCGGTTTAGAAGTCCAGGGACAGGAAGGCAGAGAGCGGCCGTGGTGAGTGAGTGCCTTAGACGTGTGAGTGTGAGGAGAGCTGGCGAGACCGGGGTGCTCCGTGGGCGTGAGCCCGCGTTGGCCCCCTTCCAGGAGCAGGAGAACTTTCTCGCCTCACCCCTGCCCTCAGCTCCACCCTGTTCTGGAGTGGCCAGCCCTGGGCAGGCGGGCGCTGCCGATCTCCTGGCCTTCACGACCACCCACTGGGCAGGTCTCAGAACTGCCTGCTTATTCTTCAGGATTCAAAAGGAGACTGTCTGCTTTCTCTTACATAAGGTTTAAGGGCTAGAGCGATAGCACAGCGGGTAGGGCATTTGCCTTGCACGTGGCTGACATGGCCGACCCGGGTTCGATTCCTCCGCCCCTCTTGGAGAGCCCAGCAGGCTACTGAGAGGATCTCGCTCCCACGGCAAAGCCTGGCAAGCTCCCCGTGACGCATTCAATGTGCCAAACACAGTAACAACAAGTCTAATGATTTGTTGTGAGACGGTACTGGTGCCCGCTCGAGCAAATCGATGGACAACGGGAGGACAGTGCTACAGTGCTAAGGTTTAAGTCCAGTTTATGCTTTCTGGACTTGGGGGGAGCAGAGTATGGCTGAGCACCCCTCAATGCACCCAGGCGGTCGCAGTGGTTTGGGAGGGTCGCCTAGGCCCTGTGTGGGACACGCTGTCGGCCTCAGCCCCTTGGATCTGGGGTCGCATTGAATGACCCGAGCTCCTTAAACGTGGGGGCAGCATCGCTAAATGTAGGGGTCCCAGAAGACTCAGCTGCATTGACGAAAGGTTTCTGGGCCCGGGTCCGGCTGGTTCTCAGGCGGCTGGGGTGGGGGTCGGGGGGCAGCGGCCAGGGCGTCTGCGCTGCTTTCCTCAGTGCAGAGGTCACGCGTGAGAAGGGTCGCGAAGCCCTGGTGTCGACAGGTCACTGGAACTCTCCATCTGATCTGGCTGTTTCTTGCTGGGGACGTTCCCGACCTGGTTCCCCAAGCGTTGCCGGTGCTGCTGTGCCCTGAAGGGGGGACGGTGTGTGCCGGGGTCTGCGGACTCTTACCCCTCACCCCGGCTTGCTCTTGGCCTGGGGGTTTCTTCACTCCCTGCCATCAGGGTCGAAGATCTGAGCCGCGCCCCCCCCATCCTCCCGGAAGCTCACAGTGGAGTGCTCACAGTGGAGTGCTCACAGCCCGGAGGGAGAAAGTGGCCGGCGCACCTTCCCGTCTTCTCTGAGCCTTGCACTCAGCTGTGCGGTGCAGACGCAGGTCCTGGGAAAGTCGCCAGCTTCTATCCAGCCACCTCTTTCCTGTCCCCGAGGGAACACAGTGGGGTCTTGGCGGGGTCTCGGCTGGAAGGAGGCTGCTCGGGCATGCCGCCGCCCCCAGTGTTGGGGGCCGGAACCTCAGACCTGGCGCTCTGCTGGATTGGGCCAAGAGGGTCCCGGGGCAGAGGCCTCAAGTCCACTTCAGCTCGTCCTGCACTGGGGACCCCTTGTCCGTGTTTCCCCCATCCCTCCCCCTTGGGGCAGCCCTGGACTCTGGTCTCAAGAGAGCTCACTTCTGCGGCCACTGCCCGCTTCTCCCCCACCCCCCACCCAGGCCTGGACGTGCAGCTCCCTGGACAGGCCGTGCCCGGCTCACATTCTCTCCCTCCCTGTGCCTCACCCCTGCCCTCGGCTCCACCCTGTTCTGGGACAGCCTGACCCAGTGGCTTCAGCAGAGCAAACAGCCCTGGCAGGCGGGCGCTGCCGACCTCCCGGCCTTCAAGACCACCCTCTGGGCAGGTCTCGGAACAGGCTTGACCCTGGGTACGGCACAGGCACAGGAGGATTGCTGGACCCCGAAAAATCTCCACACGGCTGCTCCCCGCCCTCTTGCCTTCTGTTTTCCTTCTTGCAATCCAAATTCGGCCTTTGCTGCCAGCAGAACGGCCCGGCCCTCTTGACTGGCGCTTCCTGGACCCATCCCTCGCATGTCCTGCCACCCTGGTCCTCGGCCCTGCCCCTTGGCCGCCGCACCCCTTGGCCACTCAGCTGAAGGTCCCTGGCCGCTGACACTTGCACTAAGGGCCCGGGGCAGACAGGCGAGGACAGGCTTCCAGGTCACAGTGTCCGGACTCGCTGACCGCAGGCCTGGACTCGGTGAAGCAGAATCAACACTTTTTTTGTTTGTTTGTTTGTTTGTTTGTCTGGTGTTTGTTCGGTGACTCACTTTCTGCCAGCTCCCGTAATCTCAGGAGCTTCTCAGTTGCCCCCTGTTTGGGGAGGGGGACCCAGCAGTGGCCCTGTAAAGGGTGTTTTTCTAGCACGTGCCAGGGGCTGTGGAGGATGGCAGGTTTGGAGTTCGGGTTTGGTGGTTTCTCGGTCAGTACGGTGCTGTTCTTTTCTCGTGCACAGCAGTGTGGGGGTGGGCTGGAGGGATATTTCCATGTGTGGTCAGCACGGGCGGCCACTTGGTTGTAACTAGCGTGGACAGACACAAAGAAAGATGGACTCTCCTCCCACCTCGGGCTCTGGCGTTTGCGTTTGCGTTTGCAATGGGAAGTAATCTTGTGGGTGATTCACGCTCACCTCTGCCTCGGGGACTTAGCTGTGTGTCACTAACTGCTCGGAAACTAACTTGCTTCCTTAAAAAAAAAAAACAGAAAAAAAGAAAGAAATTGATTATTTTCAAGCAGCGTGTCACACATACACATTCTGCCTCTGAACTTGTGGTTCTGTGGCTTTCCAGCTGGCTGTGGGCGAGAGGGACTCTCTGGACCCCTCAAGCAGAGCCCCTGGGGCACGTGGCCTCTTCACGCCAGAGATGGGCAGAGGGAGACCCGGCAGTGGCCTCTCTGACACCGTCACTTGATTTTTCTCTGCCAACATTGCCTCTCCCCCCAGTGCACGCTTTTTTGTTTGTTTGTTTTTGTCTGGGGCCACACCCGGCTCTGCTCAGGGTCACTCCTAGTGGGGTGCAGCAGACCCCCTGCGGGGATTGAACCCAGATGGACTTCGTGCGAGGCAGGTGCCTTCCCTGCTCTGCCTCCATGCCTGTGTGTCACCAAAGGCCCTGCACCGTTCTTCACACGCTGGGTCTCTGCTCACTCCTGGGCCCCCAGGCGTGTCCCCTGTTTCTGCAGCACGGGGGTCCCTCGACTGTGGGACAGACCCTGCCTCTCCAGTGTGGCTGGAGGATGTGCTTGTTTCCATCACGTTTTCCTTCCTTGTCAGCTTTGCAAGGCGGTAGTTCCCAGGGCCTGGGGTGATGGGGGCCCCTTGTCCTTGGGTGCAGCCCGGGCCCCAGCACAGACGGAAGGACACGCGCCCGCCCTCTGATGACCAGCTCTTGTGTCCGGGCAGCTGACGGGGCTTCTTACCTTATCTACATCCACATTCCCTAGCGTTCCCTTTCTGCTGCAGTTCACTGGGAGTTCTGATTCCAAGTCGCAGGTCGTGTCTAGGAAAGTGTGGCGTGGTGCTCGCTTCGGCAGCACATTCGCTAAAATTGGAAGGAGACAGAGAAGATCAGCGTGGCCCCTGCGTAAGGATGACACGCAAATGCTTGAAGCGTTCCATACATTTTGCGCAGCCGGTGGAGGGTCGGGTGTTCGATCAGGGTATGACTGAAACTCAAACGTGAACGTTTGGTAACCGTTGCTACGGTGATTCAATTAAAAAACAAAAAAAAAAAAGAGAAAAATGTGGTGTGGGGACAGTGGTGCCCAGTAGAGAACTAATAAAAGCCACACAGGATTATTTTTTGGGGGGTCACACCCAGTGATGCACAGGAGTTACTCCTGGTTCCTGCACTCAGGAATTACCCCTGTTGGTGCTCGGGGAACCCTATGGGATGCTGGGAATCGAAGCTAGGTCGGCTGCGTGCAAAGCAAACGCCCTACCCACTGTGCTATCGCTCCAGCCCCCACACAGGATTTTCATCTAATCGTCACATGAAGAATATTAAGAGAGGCAAAAAATAAAACCCACCAGTGAGAATCGCTTTCAGACTCAGTACAGGGGCTGGAGAGAGAGAGAGGGGGAGGGGGGGCACACCCCTTGCCTCCTTGCCTGAGTGTCTCCCGGCGGGTCCCCAGAGCTGTGCCTGCTGGGTGAGGATGCAGATCACCTGGCCTCTGGAAGGGTCTGGGGTCGCCCTCCCTCGGAAGGGGTCTTCCCTGCCCACGTTCTCCCACCTTCGTGTTCCACCTGGACTTGCTCTGCCGAGCGCCAGGAGAGGGAAAGGGGGTCGTGTGTCCCGCCTGATTTCTTCCAGGGAGTGCCAGAGTGCTTATTAGTCTGGGCAGAGACTGAAACGACACGTCTTAATTTATTCTTTTTTTTTTTCCTGGAGAAATGCAAGGAATGAGGGGCCGTGGAAACCAGGGCCTCCCACGATTAGCTGACTGGAAGTCGGCTCTGCTTGTCTTGCCGACTCGGTGAAGGATGTAGGTTCTCCTCACACCGCCCTCCCCTCCCCCAGCCTCCCAGGATTGTCCTAGATTGACTGGGGGTGTCCCAGATTCCTCCTGCTGAGCTGACAGTGGGGGGAGTTTCCTTCCAAACAAGCGTCAGGTTCATTGCGGGACCTCACGTGTCACTTCGCCCGTGGCCCTGAGCCCGGTCTGCAGCAGGGGCATGAAGTCTCTGCTCTGCGTGTTAAACCGTGTGTAAACCTGAGCGCCTCGGAGCTGGTGGAGCACAAGAACGTCGGGAAGACTTCTCCTTGTGAAGCCTTCTTTGTTCTCTTAAGAACGATGCACCTTGGGGCTGGAGCAATAGCACAGCGGGTAGGGCATTTGCCTTGCACGCGGCCAACCCAGGTTCGATTCCCAGCATCCCATATCGTCCCCTGAGCACCGCCAGGAGTGATTCCTGAGTGCATGAACCAGGAGTAACCCCTGTGCATCGCCGGGGGTGACCCAAAAAGCAAAAAAAAAAAAAAAAAGAATGATGCACCTTAATGACATTATATACTGTGCTTCAGCTGGTATTATCCTGTGCTTCTGTGGTACTTACTTCCTGTAGGGGTCGATGGCCCTTCTCTGTCATTTCCCTCTCTGAACTCACGTGTACAGCCCTTTGTTCTCTCTCTCCTCTCTCTCTCTCTCTCTCTCTCTCTCTCTTTCTTTTCTTCTTTTTGGGTCACAGCTGATGATACACAGGGGTTCCTCGTAGCTCTGCACTCAGGAATTACGCCTGGTGGTGCTTGGGGGACCATATGGGATGCTGGGAATCGAACCTGGGTCGGCCGCGCACAAGGCAAACACCCTCCCCGCTGTGCTATCGCTCCAGCCCCAATCCTTTTATTTTCTTTTGAATTTTTGGAAAATGAGAAACGGCCGCTTCTCGAAGAGCATACAGGCATACATGTGTATGCTGACATATAGAAACAGTGGTTTCCTAGGCAATCGCTGAGAGGGGGTTTTTCCGTCTGTTTCCTTCTTCTTCAACGGCGTTCTGATTTTCCATTAGGAAATACCTTTAAGTGCACCGTTACTCAGTTTACCATTTCTGTTCTCGAGGCTGAGGCTGGAACTTGGCCTCGCTCAGCCGAGACGGTGGTCTCCGGAGCCATTTCCCTGGTCACTGACTCCCCCCAGGAAGCAGACCAGACTGGGCAGGAGGTGGCCTCACCCCGGGAACCACCTGAGGCTGCCTGGTGCGAGTCTGCATTGGTGCTGGCTCTGAAACTTGGTGTCAAGGTCTGCTTCTTCGTCCTGTCAGGCCGGGGAGGCCTCAGCCCCTCATCTCAGGGGGCTGGACGCAGCCCCCTCGCCCTGATACTACATGGGGTGGCTGCCCAGAGCTTCTCTGCACATTGCGATGTCTCCCAGGAGCCGATTTGTCTTATCGCTTTACTGGATTTTTCTGTCTTTTTTTCTCTGTAAGTTTATGTATGACAGAGATATAGTTTTTGTTGAAATTTACTTGGATGTGGATGTAAGCAATAACACAGCGGGTAGGGCATTTGCCTGGCATGCGGCCGACCTGAGTTCGATTCCTTCACCCCTCTCAGATGGCCCTTAATCTGTCATTTCCCTCTCTGAACTTGGGCTCAGCAAGCTGCCGAGAGTATCTCGCCCACATGGTAAAGCCTGGCAAGCTCCCCGTGACGTGTTCGATATGCCAAACACAGTAACAACAAAGTCTCACAATGAAGACGTTACTGGGCCCGCTCGAGCAAATCGATGAACAACGGGAGGACAGTGCTACAGTGCTACTTGGATGTGAGGGGAAGTGCGTGTTTGAGACAGCCCGGCCTCCTCCGGAGTGGAGAGAGCAGGAGACCGTGTCAGAGGAGAACACGGCCGGTGGACCAGGCCACTGCACCGGGGGCTTCTTGCTCTTACGGTTGTGTTGGTGACAGTCTGTCTTGCTCTGCTGTGTGACAGGGTGAAGGAGAACGTGACCATGACAGCAAGAGAGTCAGGCTGGAGAAGGAAGTGAAGCCACAGTCATCCTCCTCAGTGTCCAGCAAGGAGTCTTCCAAAGCGAAGTGAGTGTGAGGAGGAGCACCCGGAGAGGGGGCGGGTCTCCCGGCCTGAGGAACAGCAGTCGGGTGGTCGCTCGTCGGTGGGCTCTCAGACTCCTTCCTTAGGGGGGTAGATGGCATGACTGGGGTGCCCCTGTGGGGACCCTTCTGTGGAGGCTGGCAGTGGGTGGAGTCACAGGCCGCATTTGATTCGTGGCCGTTTTCCCAGACCGCTGGCGTTAGCTTCGTTCTAAAGGAACATCCCAGGGGGCTGGAGCGACAGCACAGCGGGGAGGGCGTGTGCCTTGCATGTGGCCGACCCGTGTTCAGTTCCCAGCATCCCATATGGTCCCCTGAGCACCACCAGGGGTGATTCCTGAGCGCAGCAGAGCCAGGAGTGACCCCTGAGCATCGCCAGGTGTGATCCAAAGAGATTTAAAAAATTAAAAAATAAAAAATAAACAAAATAAAATAAAGGAACATCCCAGAACCCGAAGGAAACCAGGAGGGCCTGGCCCGTGTGCTGTGGCACAGACTCCCCCCGTTTCTGGGGTCGGCACTCGCACTCAGGGACTGAGTCGGAACCCGCAGGGCCCCGGGCATGGTGGCTCCCCAGGAGAGAGTGTCAGGGAGGCGTGAGTGGGACAGTCGCCTGTCCTACTCTGACTCGGGAGAAGTCGCTTCCTGAAGTGGCTTGGCTACCGTGCGAGGTGGCAGAGGTGGGGAAAGCCGTGGGCGTAGAGAGCAGGGCTGAGGTGGAGCGAGGCCGCCGTGTGTGCCTGTGTTATCCGCGGAGCGCAGGGCAGCTCTCGCTCTCCTGGGCCCGGGCCTCAGCCCTGCCCTCGCCGTTTTCCAGAGCGCCCCGGGCCCCCTCCGAGAGCTCCCGCCAGGACGCGCTCCCCGCTGCGCCCCGGACCTCGCCCTCCCCGCACAAGCCCGCCAAGCACGCCCAGAAGCGCTCCCGGCGGGACGCAGAGCCCGGCGGCCAGGACACATCCCGGAGTGCCAGCAGTGCCAAGGGCGGCCACAAGGACCCTACCGTCCCCAAGCACAGGAAGGTGGAGGCCAGGGGCCCCGGGAGCGCCGCGGAGCACAAGGTGAGCACAGCTGCCCCGCCCGCAGCCCCGGGAATCGTCTCGAAGGGGCCCTGGGCAGGAAGGGCGCTTGCCATGGGGCGGCCGGCCCAGGTTCTGCATGGGTGCCCTGAGCACGGCCACGCACCACACACACGTGCACACACACACACACACACACATACGCACCATATGCACAGATACACACATGCACACAGGCACATGCACACACACAATTTTTTTTAATTAAAAACTATATAATTCTCACTATATAATTGCAACTATATAATTGCTTTTTCAGGGCTGGAGTGATAGCACAGTAGTAGGGCATTTGCCTTGCACGCGGCCGGCCCAGCAGAGCCAGGTTCGATTCCTCCGCCCCTCTCAGAGAGCCTGGCAAGCTACCGAGAGTATCTCATCCGCTGCCAAACACAGTAACAACAACAATGTCTCACAATGGAGACTTTGTTACTGGGCCCGCTCGAGCAAATCGATAAACAACGGGAGGGCAGTGCAGTGCTACAGTGCTTTTTCAGAGCTGGTTGTTTTCAATAAGACAAAATCCAGTTGTTTGTTTTTAAAGGGCGTGTAAGATAGTTCATAATATGACGGTTTTAGATGTTGGTTGACTCCTAAAGTGGGTCAGGGACTGGTGAAAAATTTAAATAGATTTCCGTATTAAATTTCTGTTAGTTTCCTTTTCTGTTTTCTTTTTTTCTTTTTTTTTTTTTCTCTTTTCTTTTTGCAAGGGCTGATTACATTGGCTAGTTGCAGTGGTTACACTACAGGGATCACACTGGCTGGTTCTTGGTTTGAATGTTTGATCTGGTTCTTGGTTTGAATGTTTGATCTCAACTTCGATTATTGGCTGTAGGTGTGTATGGACGTGTGTGTGTGTGTGTGTGTATGTGTGTGTGTGTGTGTGTCTGTGTCTGTGTGTCTATGTGTGTCTAAGGGCTGGAGCGTGCACTTAGCGTGCAGGAACCCGGGGTTGGATTCCCAGCTCTGCATGATCCCCCAACACCCGGACATCACAGGACAGTACAAGAGCTGGCCCCTGGGCCCCGGGTGGGGGTCTGTTCTCGGGGTCCCCAGGACAAGCCCAGCCCGCAGCATCAGCTGACTCTTAACTCCTGGGCGAGGGCTGGCCAGGGGGACAGCTAGCTCGGTGGGACGGTGCCCCCGGGTGTGTCTCCTCTGATCCATGTGGCTGTCTTCCCAGGGTTCCTCTGCGGACACAACGAGCCCTTTCCCAGTGCCTTCTCTGCCCAACGGGAACCCCAAGCCAGGGAGGCCCCCCGTGAAGCAGGAAAAGTGAGTCTGCCTGTGCCCCCATCCCGTTCCCTCCCTTCCCCTCCCCTCCTATCCTTCTGTCTCTTCTCTTCTCCTCTCCTCCCCTCCCCTCTCCTGCTGGGCCTCGGAAGCCAGCCCGCCTGACCAAGCCCTTCCAGGGCCCTGAGCTCTGAGTGTTTCTTCCCTTTCAGACAACAAGCTGACGCCCACATGAAGGAGGCCAGGAGGCTGAAGCAGAAAGCAGAGGCCGCGGTGAGTCCGGCCGGGCGCTGAGAGTCCTGCCAGCCCACGGGGCGCCCTCGAACGTCCTCTCCCGGGCCGGGAGGCGGGTGGTCTTCCCTGGGTGGATTTTGGTTTTCTGTTGCTGGTCTTGTTGGCTCCCTGGGGGGTCTCCTTATCCTGCTGCGTGGCCTCTTTGCTCGGGGAAAGCAGCTTCTGATACCGTAAGTGTGTGGGTTTGCACTCACCGCCGAGCATTCTGAAAGTGGGTGGGGGTAGCCTGCAGACAGCCTAAGGTGACCTTAAGGCCCCTGGAGGACCAGTCCGAGTGAATGATGGCCACCCAGTGGCGGGGGGGTCCCCGGCTGTCGGGGCTTTCAGACTCCACCCCGGCACAGTCAGCTCCGCGGCCTGGGGCCCACCCCGACGCCCCAGAGGCCCACCCGGCCCTGCCAGGTGTGACTCCAAAGCCCCTTCTCTCCCCCTCCCCACCTGCCCGATAAACAGACTTCTTCTGTGGCGCGCAGGCTTGGAAAACCAGCTTTCTGGCAGGGGGTGGTTTGGCTGTCGCTTCGTGATTGGCCTACGGGATTGAACCCACTTGTGGGTCTCTGCGACCGTATAAGCACTTTGCCCTTGGTCCCGCTCAAATGGGCTTTGGTTTACCTCAGGCGGCCTCCAAAACTGGCACGTGTGGCGCTTGGGGCCCCGCAAGGAGCATGGGGGGCCCAACCCCCGCGGCCGTCACTGACCCTCTCAGCCTGGTTGCACAGAAGGAGCCCGTGTGTCCATCACCCGCTGCCGTGTGATGCAGCTTCAAGGCCGAGTCTCACGCAGCTGGGCAGTGCACAGGGCGGTCTGTCTGCCCATCTTTGGGCAGAGCAGGGGGTCTGAGTGCGGTGAGGGGAGGGCGCCCCCGTGTCGGGCCCCCAGAGCTCGCCATCCCCCACTCCAGGGACTCTCCAACAGTCCCCATTGTCTCTGGGGATGGACTGCCACGCTCAGCCCCGACTTCCCGGGAAATATACACAAGTGACCCCTGTTGGGTGTGAGACCCGAGGCATCTGCATGCAGGGTGTAATGCTTCCTGCCACTGCACCAGCAGGTCAGCACCCGCCAGATACTGTGTCCTCATCCTGCCGTGTGGAGTAGGGCTCTGTGCTTGGGAGAATGATGGGATCTGTCCTGCCCTGAGCGCGTGTCAGGGCTAGACCCGGGGGAATGCTCACATTCCTCCCGCCCCAAACGTGGGTCAGGGCTGGACTCGGGGGAATGATCACGTCTCCCATCCCGAGTGCGGGTCAGGGCTGGCTTCCTGTGTAGCCTGTATTGGAACTTTTGCGGGACTGTGGGGCCGTGCTCCAGACAGGGTGTTTCTCTCCTTCTCACTGAGTGTCTGTGACGAGCTGGCCCGGGTTCTCATCCTGAGGTCACTCGTCGTCCCCCCGACGGCGCTAGGCCTTGAAGTCAGAGGGTGGTGGCGCCCCGCCCGAGCCCGTGCGTGACTGCAAACGCTTCTCTCCTGCAGAAGGACAAGGTCGCCAAGGCCTTCAGGCTCCTGGAGGCCGCGCTGTCCCTCATCGAGGGCGGGATGGCCATGGAGTCCGACGCGCCCGCGTCCAAGGCGGCTCACGCCGTGTACGCCGAGGCCCTAGAGCTCGTGGGGTGAGTCCTGCCCCACTCCCAGGACCCTGGCCTGGCCCCGGGCTCCTTGGGGGCTGCTGCTGGTGTGCACAGGCGTGCGAGTTCCCCAAAACAAGGCCCCCGGCAGCACGGGCATCTGCCAGCCCGGCCCGGCCCGGTTCCTGGGCGCTGACCCGCCCTTGTCCTGCTCGCTGGCCCCGTTTCCTTTGATCTGGACTCCCGCGCCGTCGGGAACGCCAGACCCCCAAGGATGCGGTGGCCCGGGGTGGGCCCTCCTGCCCCTCCCCTCCCACCTGACACCCGCTCTCTTCCTGACAGTGTCGCCATGGCGTTAAAGGCCCTCCCCAGCGCCAGCTCCACGCAGGAGAAGGCGTTCGCTATTCTGTGGTACGTGCTTTCTTCTTTGGCTCTACACCACATCGGCCTTCTCATCTCGTCCACGCCGTCCCCACAATGCTCAGCGGGCCCCGTTGTCTGCAAGGCAGGCCAGGGGCTCCGTCAGGCCTTCCCGGGACTTGGGTTTTGCTGAGGGCTTGCTCGGGCTGTCCTGTGACGGGTTGCAGTCACTCTTTTTTCTTTTTGGGCCACACCCAGCGATGCACAGGGCTTACTCCTGACTCTGCAATCAGGAATCACTCCTGGCGGTGCTCGGGGGACCATATGGGATGCTGGGAATCGAACCTGGGTCGGCCACATGCAAGGCAAATGCCCTACCCGCGGTGCTATCACTCCAGCCCCTGTTTGGGTTTTTTTTCAAACAGGAAAATTTTCGTGAACGCTTCGGTACTCTGCATGGTCCGTCCCTGAGCTAGTTAATCGCGAAACGGCCCCATGGCGTGTCTCACCCCCTGGGCTCGCCGCTCCCTCTCGTGGCGTCGTTAAACCGAACCCTTGTTCGCATGCGGCTTCCCACCTCGACACCCCTCATGCGACTGACCTGACGTGTGGTCCTCCAGATGCCCCTCGTCCGCTCAGCAAGGGTTCTCCGGCGGCCTTGGTGGGGGGCTGGCGGGCCCTGCGTCCCGGCCCCCGGGAGGCCAGAGGCTCCCTCCCCCGCAGAGACGCTGCCCCGGGCCACCGTGACTTCATTCTCCCCCGTTCCCCCACAGCCTGCGGTGCCAGTCCCTCTTGAACATGGCGATGTTCCGCTGTAAGAAGGACACCGTCCTCAAGTACTCGCGCGCCCTGAACGAACACTTCCAGAGCTCCTCCAAGGCCGCGCGGGCTCCCTCTCCCTGCATCGCCAGGTAACGGGCAAGCTGACCGAGGTCCCTCCCGAAACGGAGCCGCTTCTTCACTCGCTCCTGGCCTTTGTGATCATTCGTGACGTTAACGTCATGGCTTTCGTGTGCGACCTTGTCGACACGCGTTCATGCGCCGACTTGCAGCTTCAACCCTTTCTGCCTTAACGCCACAAGGCGTCTGCTGTTGCGGCCTCACAGAGAGAGAGAGAGAGAGAGAGAGAGAGAGAGAGAGAGAGAGAGAGAGAGAGACACTGCCCTGAGCTAGGCCTTGTGTAGCAGCCGGAGACCAGAGCTCTTTCTGCACCTCAGTAAACTTTCAGGGTGGTTCCTTAAACCATAACTTTCAAGGCTGGAGCGATAGCACAGGGGGTAGGGCGTTCGCCTTGCATGCAGCCAATCCGGGTTCGAGTCCCAGTATCCCATATGGTCCCCTGAGCACCGCCAGGAGTAACTCCTGAGTGCAGAGCCAGGAGGAACCCCTGAGCATCACAAGGTATGACCCAAAAAAGCAAAAAAACAAACAAACAACAAACCCAGAACTTCCCAGACGCATGTGACGGGCCATTTCTTTGGGGGCCTTGTGGGCTTGCAGTCCAGTTTGTCCTTCCACGTGGGCAGGAGACCGGGCCACAGAGAAGGAAACTCTTGGGACACTTGGCTGACTTTCTCCTCGCACACAGCCGGCCCGAGCTCCATCTCCAGCAGCCCTGGTCGGCCCCTGAGCACCGCTGGCTGTGTCCCCCAAATGAAAAGGAAGCTGAAGAACCGGTTCGCACTCCTTGAAGAGTGCCTGGTTCTGCCTGGTTCTGGTGGGCCTCGTCTTCTACGCACATGCCCGCCAAGACAAGCCCGCGGGAAAGAAGGAATTCCGCCTGGCCGGCCCAGGGAGTACTGGCTGTGAGCTGGCTTCTCGCTTCCAAGACCTCTCCCCACCGAACTTGGGGACCGAACTGGAAACCGGCAGCTTGTTGGCGTCCCTCTCTCCGGGCTGCCGCCAGAGGGTGTGGTGGGCGGTGGAGGTGGAGCTGTTGTGTTCCCGGCCCGCTTGCAGGGGACATGGAACGCCCAACTCACAGCCGCTGTAGCCCAGAGCTGTTTGGTTTCCCGTCACGGACAGGTGCCTACACAGGACACTGGCCTGCAGCCTCCGCAGCGCTTCTGCATCTTTAGGCAAACCCAGGCAGTGCCCCCGGGCACACCCAAGGCTCCCCCCACCCACCCCCGTGGTCCCCATACCCCTGGGGCCACGCTGGTCTAGGCACTTGCACTCGTCTCCTTTGCCGCCCACCAAGCTCGTCAGTAGCTGCAGTGCCGGGTTTTCCTCGGAGGAGAGAGCACAGCCGGCCCGGCAGCTCTGTCAGGGGAAGGTCCGGGCCCCCTGCCCATCTTTCCCCGCAAGGCTGACAGGAGCCTGCTCTGTGGGGCAGAGAGTGACGGGCACCCAGTGGGGCGGGCAGGACAGAGGCTGGCCGCTGGGTCCCGGTGTCTGGGAAAGTCGGGGGCGCAGACCCAGGGCCCCCTCCATGGCGCTGGGCGAACGTGGGGTGGCGGCAGGAGCGATCTGGCCGTAACCACGGGCGAAGGCGGGTCTCAGCAGCTGGGTAGGCCGTGCATGCATGGGGACGTGTGTGTGTGTGTGTGTGTGTGTGTGTGTGTGTGTGTGTGTGCGTGCATGGATGGGAATGTGTGTGTGCGCATGCATGCATGGACGGGGATGTATGTGTGCGTGTGTGTATGCATGTGTGCATGCCTGCACGGATGGGGACGTGTGTGTGTGTGTGTGTGTGTGTGTGTGTGCGCGCGTGCGTGCATGGATGGGGACATGTATGTGTGCGTGCATGCATGAATGGATGGATGTGTGTGTGTGCCTGCGTGCATGGATGGGGGCGTGTGTGTATGTGTGTGCATGCGTGCGTGCATGGATGGGGACATGTGTGCGTGAGTGTGTGCATGCATGCATGCATGAATGGGGATGTGTGTGCATGCGTGCGTAGATGGGGACGTGTGTTTGTGCGTGTGTGCATGGATGGGGACGCGTGTGTGCGTGTGTGTGTGCGTGTGTGCATGCAAGCACGGATGGGAACGTGTGTGTGTGTGTGTACAGGCCTGCCAGCCTGCCCTGTGCGGCCAGGGGCCAAGGCCAGCCTCTAACGCTGAAGGCCAGATGTTCTAGCCTCATGTTGCCACTCCCGGGGCAGCTTTGGGACTCGGAGGCGGGAGACCCGTGCCTGCGGCCACTGACCACGTCTCTCCTCCTGCCTCCCTCCCAGAAACACGGGCGCCCCCTCGCCCCTCTCTCCGATGCCGTCTCCTGCCAGCGCTGGCGGGGTGGGGACCAGCGGGATGCCCGTCACCATCCAGAACATGACGTCGTCCTATGTCACCATCACTTCCCACGTCCTCACTGCCTTCGAGCTCTGGGAACAGGCGGAGGGCCTCACCCGGAAGAATAAAGGTGACCTGGCCTGGGGGGGCGGCCCGGGTGTCTCTGCACCTTTCCCGGGGTCTGCGGTCTGCTCTAGCCCACAGTGCTCCGGCATCACTGCCCTTCACTGAGTCCCCGGGCCCTGCAACACTGTCCCGAAGGCCTTCACTGTCCCCCGCCCCAGAGCCCGCAGTTCTGTTCACAGGGGTGAAGGCTTGCTTTTCTTTCTTTAGTTATTTCTTTTGAAAAATTATAGTTCAGTGGGTGGAGAGATAGTACAGTGAGTAAGGCGCTTGCCTGGCACACGGTCAACCCAGGTTCGATCCCCGGCATCCTACATGGTCCCTCAAGCACCGCCAGGAGTGATTCCTGAGTAAGAGCCAGAAGTCAGCCCTGAGCACCACCGTGTGTGACCCCTAAACAAACAACAAAAAAATGATAGTTTCAGTGATGTGTCCTGCTTAGTTCTCCTGAGAAATGGATTGTATTGTCTCCGTTCTGCTTCACAACTTTGACACAGTTCTTTCTTGGGCTCCTTGGCATGAAGGCAGATTTTCGTTCTCAATCTCAGAGAACCCACAAAGTAGGTCTCGAGTACTTGCCTCTTGAAAGCAGGATGACCCACCCAAGGGTGGAATCCCATGGGTGTGTTTCTCCTCTCCTTGTCCAACAAACATCTGAACATTCATAATATTAATCATTTTGTATGGACACAGTAAGAGATACATTATGCTTATAGAATTGCTCTCCTAGGGCCATCTTGATCTCGGACTACAGTGCTCAGGCCAGATTAGTCTTTCCTATCCCTAGCAGGGTCCTAGTCTCGTCATTGTTTTTGGATCATGACAGCATCTGTCCATGATCAAGCTCTTAAGAATCGTGGCACTTTTGCCTGGCCCATTTCGATGCCAGGGTAGCTCACAGCTTGCCCTCGGTCCATTCAGTCCCTCGTTGAGACCCTGCTATTGCGTCGCTAGGATCTAAGGGCAACTGAGGCTTAAGTCGAGAAAACAGATGCCCAGGGATAAATAAGATTCAAAGCCTAAGTTACAAAAGCATAATATTAATTGTCTTCCTGTATCTATACAACAAGGACATTGTTTTAAAGTAAACTATTCATAAGATGTAAGGAGAGGAGAAAGGCGATAGTAACTTACAAGTTCAATATCCTAGAAGGATCTGACCTTGCAAATTAACAGATTCTGATTAGGGGGAAAGCTGATGAACTGGTTGGGGAAGAGAGCATAGAGAAAAGATTACAGATAAAAAAAGGAATAGGAGAGACTTGGAAACACTGTGATGGGTGTAACCTGATAAACCTAAGCTCCTTGTGGCAAGGGAGAAAGGACAAATCAGTTGTCATCCCATAGCACCTAAATGCTGAGTGTTTGATGTGGGATTTGTTTGTTTTGTAATCAGTACCTTCAGGACACTAAAGTCGAAATGTTGTGTTTTCCAGTGCCAGCCACAGAGCTAAAAAGCACAAACCTCATAGCACCCCTGCCCCTAATAGCAGAGGGCTACGGAGACGTATAATCGCGGGGCATTATAACAGATCGAGAAAAGCTTGCTGTGATTAGTGAATTGCAGGCAACCCGTAGTAGCTCACACAACCGAAAGTAAAATTCATGCAGATAGTTTCCTTGATGTGTGTGTGTGTGTGTGTGTGTGTGTTTATCTTTGTGTGTGCACGTATGTTTACCTGGTTCCCGTTTTCGTCTTGCAGATGTTCTTGCTCAGCTTGGCACGAACGCGTGTGCCTTGGCACTCAACAGCAGCTTGGCCGACCTGGTACAGCACGCCAGGCAGAGCCTCCAGCACCTGAAGCCGTGAGCGGGCGCCTGGAGGCTGCGGTGATGGAACGCCTTGGGGACTCTTTGCACATTGGAAGCCTCTGAAACGGTCTCATGTTGTCTCGCCAGTTTACCCGGCCCCAGAGAAGCCCCGAGGTGGCCGGTGCGCTCGTCCGTGCCAACTCGGAGCTGTGCGCCCGGCACAGAAGACCCAGCGGGGGCAGGGGACGGAGGGCCCACCCCACGGCCACCTCGCTCCCGGAGTCAACGGACAAAAGTGCCGCGGCACCTCGGGGGCCTTGGGAAGGGAATGGTCTAGAAACATTTCCGCCACGTGCGAACCAGCAGGACGCGTTGCAGGTGGGATGAGGCTTCCAAAGCCACGTCATCCCATCTCTGTGCGGCCGTGCTGGTCCACTCCTGGGGTCAACATTTTTAACAGCAGATTTTGTTGCAGGGTTTTGTGAGCAATTTTTTTTTTCTGTTTCCTTCCTTTCAGAAAGTTCTGGGTGAAATACTTGTTTTATGAACTCTTAGCGGTCATCTGTAAAACATGTGTTACGAGAGGCTCCCTCGCACCCCACTTTCTGGTCTTGATAACAGAGTCAAGCAGAGGTCCAGGCCCCCCCCCCGTTGCCCAAGGCCCACCACAGGGAGACTTTCTGTCCCCCCAGATACCCGGAGGCCCCACCGCAGGGAGGAGCCAGCAGGCAGGGGATGGAGCTCCGAGAGGTCTGGTCTTGGGTCTCAGGGGCACTGAGCTCTGGCCGACGGTTCTGTGGTAACTCACTAAAGCCAACGCAGTTTTGTCAGTGAACAAAGGAAAATGAAATCTACTTTCTAGAGAGGCTATATTTTTCTGCTACAAATCCTTTTATATTTATAGAAAAACTAGACCCTCAGAGCCCTTAATTGTCTAGAAGAAATAAACTCACTGAGAAGATGTGGGGATTTGGGGTGGTTAATTAGACTTTAAAAAAAAAACGGGGGGAGGGGGGGTTGGGGGAGAGACAAAAAAAAAAAAAAGACCCATCACCACATGCCTTCATTCCGGAGTATTTTCAGTCAGCCAGACTCGGCAGGGAGAAAGAGCTGCGTGGGTCCCCCTCGGTCACGAGGGCCGTGGCCGGGGTGCGCCAAACGGATTCATTTTGAGTGCGCGGAAGTGAACTAATGCAATCCGAATTCCCACAGGCACACGCTCACCTGCTTTCTCCTTGAGGCACGGGAGTTTTTTTTTTTTTTTTCTCGGAAGCATTATTTTGAGTGCAGTGTTTTTTGATCCCTTTCAAGAAAGAGGTAGTAGCATTTGCACTTGGATTCAAGTGGAGGGTGGGGTGTGCCCCCTCCCCATTGGCTCGTCCTCCTTCCTCCCCTGGGCTTGGTTGCTCTCCAAATGCTGCAGGGGTGCCGAGCGCGTGAGTCTCAGGACCACCGGCACTCGGGGAAGAGGGTCTTCTCTCCCCGTCGCATGTCTGACACCCGCGTGACGCGTGGAACAACTCCGATGAGCAGATCAAGTGTGGCAGGGGCCAGGTGTAGGCTTCACCCCGTGAGAGGTGCCGGCGTGGGCTGCTTCCTTGCCACTTAGCCAGCCTGTCCCCAGGGACGATGGCAGCCTTGGTGCCCCAGCTGCCCAGTGGTGCCACTGTCCCTTTCCCTACTCGGGGCAGGGGCGACCGGGTGCAGCCCAGCACCCCCAAGCACACACGATTGAAAAAGACGTTTCCCCGTCCACACCCCAGACAGGCCTGGAGAGCGGGTCGCTTCCTCCCCGGCCTGGTCCGAGGGCTTCCGGTTTTCCTGTTTCATTGATTGCTTGAGACGTGAGTGGCTCTCCAGAGGTCGATTTGTGCTCTTGGATGGTGCAATAGTTCCTGTCCTTCTGCCACATGCATTGAGCCTGCAGGAGAATTCCTGACGGCCGCCTTGGGGACGGAGTGTGGGGAGGGAGTGGATGAATCCTTGGCGTCCACGCAGCCTTCCCGCTGTTGCAGCTGTACATAGGAAGCTATTGGATCTTTGCACTTTCGTCACTGTGTGCTGGGGTGGGGGGAGGGTCACTGGGAGGACTTGGACATGCCAGGTTCTTATGGCAACAGTATCAGCACATACTTCACCAGTGAGGCAACAAACACGGAATTCCTTGAGTGAAAACTGAGCATAAAACCTTGCCTGGCCTTTGCCACTACAGCTTCGCCTGTGTGTGTGTGTGTGTGTGTGTGTGTGTGTGTGTGTGTGTGTGTGTGTGCGCGCGCGCGCGCGCGTGTGTGTACGCGCGTGTGTTTTTTGCGTGTGTCTCCTAGGAAGTGACGATACACTTCTGTGCTCTCACAGTGGTGTTTTCCCGCGTTCTGGAAGTGGTTAAAATGTGAATCGTGGAACTTGCATTTCCGAATGCAGAGAGTGAGACGGCGACAGGCAAAGGGTGTTGTTCCAGCCAGAGCGGCGGCCAGAGCTGGTCTGATGTTAACGCTTACTCCAGCACTGCAATGGAAAAGCATCTGATTCCTTTTTTGTTTTGTTTTGTTTTTGTTTTGTAATGAAAGCACCTTTACTTTATAGACCCATTTGACCAAACATTAAGCCTATTTTCCTCGACGAATTGGACCACACTTCTCTCCCTGTGTCTATCCTCTAGTTCAAGGATGTTTGGAAGCAAACCAACTGTGTTTCTAGCTAAAAACTTGCCTTAATCGGTACCTTAAATACTAATGTTGGGGACCAGAGGGCTAGTACAGGGGTCGGCGCGGACGACCCGACTCTAATCCCTGGCAACCACGTCGGTCCCCAGGAGTGAGCCCTGAGCACCGCCGGTGGGAGCCAAATTCAATACTCACGTTGGTGAGAGCAGGAGTTTGCTCTTCGTTATGATTCCTGCTCAGTAAGTTTCGAATTCAAAACCACTGTGCCCTCCAAAGTGAACAGAACTCTTTATCTCTGATGTGTAGAAGTGCTGTGTGTGTGTGTGGGTGGGTGGGTGGGTGTGGGTGTGTGTGTGCGCGCGCGCTCACTTGCACATAGACCAAGAGACAGATAAATGATGATTTGACTGTGCCTTTTTTGACCAGCTCTAACTTAGAAATAACGCTGTATTTATTTTTGCTGTGGCTTTGAGATTGGCTCTCGCACCTTGTGTCCTTCGGATTCCTTAAGTTGAGGCGTATTTGTGCGTGTGAAGGTAACTCATCGGGAGAGGCTTGATGCCGGCCCTTCGTGTTCTCCCCTCGTCCCAAGGCTTTATTTTCTCAGACACTACTCAGACTCTGACAAACTTTGCCTCTGCCCCTCGGGGTCCCCTTTGTCTTTCTGCTCCTCCGAGGGGCCGTCGGCTCCCGGCAGAGGGCTGGGGGTGCCCGCCCGGGTTCCCTCCCTCTTTCCCCCAACCCCCTTGTCTCTGGGTTCCTCTCCTTCGCCTTTGGTCCTGTGTCGAGCTGACGGATGCTGAGTGTTTTCCTGTGCCTTCTTCATTGTCTGTCATTTTGCTTGGTGGCCGCAGCCCCTCCCCACGGCCCTGGGGTTTCCCATCAGACGGTGTTGGGGGCTTCCTGGATGGTGGAGACCCCCCCGACCGCAGTCGGTCGTGCTGGTATCTCAGTGCCCGGGGCCGGGCGGGGTCGCCAGCCCTGTTCTTGCCTTCTCCCCCGGGACTTGGCAAGCACCAGCCACCAACCCCTTTCCTAAGGTGACGGTCATCTTTGCCTCCCTGTGGGGGCGGGAGGGAGGGTCAGTTGATTCTCTCACACGGGAGTACTAGGTACGGGATGGGGAAAGAAATGCCCTGGGGATGGCAGGAAGGCAGGGGACCATCCGGGAACAGCGAGTCCGGACGGGGAGCTTGGCTTCCGGCAGGCGTTGAAGTGACGCTGAACACGGACAGTATTAACCCGCCTTGGGTCCCCTTGACTGCACGTCCCTGTCACATACCAAGTGTACACTCTGTGTGTGTGCGTGTGCGTGTGCGTGTGCGTGTGCGTGTGTGTGTGTGCGTGCGCGTTCGCTCGTGCACATGTGTCCTAAATCTTGTTCGAATTTTTTTTCTTCTGAATGTGATCATGTCTTGGATGATACCTGAGCAGGTTTGCCTTTTTTTTTTTATTTATTACCATTATATGTTATATTATATTATTATATATATATATTTTTGCTTTCTTATAACTTTAGAGAAAAAGATAAATCTTGGTATTATTAAAATTGTTTTAAAAAAATGAAATACATTGTCCATTTGAGAAATGAGAATCACCGGTCCGTCTCTCGAATGACACGCGTTTTCCCTTGATTGCGGGGCACTGTGCCAGCTCTGTCACCCCTGATGTGCAGTGGCGGGGTGGGGGCAGCCCCCTGGAGTCTGCAGACCACGCTGGCTCTTTTGGGGTCCGCGTGCCCCACCGCCCTCGGCGATGCGCCCCCAGCTCGGGGCTGCCGTCAGTGGGATGTAGCTGCCTTGTATAGTCTTTTCAAAAAGACACCATGCTCTGTGAGACCTATGTAATCTATTTTCTTTTTTTCTTTTTTTTTTTTAAGAAGAAAACTTTGCAGAAGATCTTTCCAAAGACAACGTGCCACAGGTCTTTTGCTTATTGTTCTCTGTAGTGAGGATCAGTTGCTGTTAGAAACAAATGTTATATTGACTAATTCATCTTCGGATTCTTTCCTTTTCACAAGAGGATCGAGCTGTTAAAAAAAAAAATAAAGAATAAAAATGTGTAGAAAAACCATGGGGCTGAGCCTCTTCCACTGGGCTGGGTCGGGGGTTCCTCGCACTGCCCTTGCATCACCCCTGACCCCTGACCCTCCAGAGGGTGGGGACAGGGTCGCTGGGGTCCTGCCCACGTTCTCTCTGGTCGGAACCATCACCCATGGCACTGCCACTTGCTTCCGTCTTCCCGGGGGTGCACAGAGTCAGGGAAATTGGGACGGGGGGCTGGAAGGGCCTCCTGGTTCCCCCCTCCAGCAGGGAGGGTGCCTGGGCCACCACAGGTCCTGGAATTGGGCTGGAACGTAACTTCCCGCATGTGCAGCCGGCTCTCTCCAGGGAAACGCCTGTGGTGTGGCCAGGGCCTTGGCGCTGCCCAGCCCACTCAGACACAGTCCACTCACCCAGTGCCTACACTGTGCGCCCGCCTCCTCCTGGACTTCTGATCTTCCTGGAATGTGGGTCCCAATGCGACCCGCCCTGGCCAAAGTGACAGCACCTAGTGGGTAGTGCAGGGGCGTCTGTGCCAGCCCGCGGTGCTAGGTGGCCTGAGCCTTCATTCTGATTCTTAGCCACTGACCTAGCAGGCAGTTCCCGCTGGGATTTCACGCGTGTCCCTCTCCCCGCCCAGGGCTGGCTCCCATCAGCGTCAGAGCCGGAGAGGGCTGGTGCGGGTTCCTGGCCCCTTCTTAACACATACATCCTCACTTGCCTGAGGGCCACCCTGGCTCCGCACTGCTCCCTGCGGTAGACTTGCTCCAGCCCCCTGAGCACTTTTTTTTTCTTTTTGGGTCACACCTGGGGATGCACAGGGGTTACTCCTGGCTCTGCACTCAGGTCCCTGGCAGTGCTCCTGGGACCATATGGGATGCTGGGAATCGAACCCGGGTTGGCCGCGTGCAAGGCAAACGCCCTACCCGCTGTGCTATCGCTCCAGCCCCAGCATTATGCTTTCATGACCATCCCCAAAGCAAGCTCTTCGGGTCACGGTCCTCCCGTTGTTGATCGATTTGCTCGAGCGGGCCCACTAACGTCTCCATCATGAGACTTGTTGTTACTGTGTTTGGCAGATCGAATACGTCACGGGGAGCTTGCCAGGCGGCAATATTTTAACACATTCTCTATAAAAGTCTATTTTATGCTGAAGGATAGCATTTCCCGGGACATCGCCCAGTGGGACCAAAATGGCATCTCAGGGCCTGAGAGGCTGCAGGGGTTAAAGCACTTCCCTGCACACAGCCAACTCAGGTGCCACCGAGGCACTACCAAGGGCGACTGACCCCTGAGACCGCTGGGTGTGGTCCAACCCCCCCCCAACAAAAAAAAAGCCATTGTGTCATCTATGGAGGTTTCTCAGCATCGCCAACATGACATTCCAGTTTCTTCAGTTGTCTCCAAAAAGTTTGATTGTTTATTTTTTCTGACCAGATTCCAGTCAAGTTTGATGCATTATTTTTTTTTTCTTTTTGGGTCACACCTGGCAATGCACAGGGATTACTCCTGGCTCTGCACTCAGGAATCACTGAAATTTGATAAGATGAGAGTTTTTTTTTTTATGCTTTCTGGCTAATGATACTTAAATTTAGTGGAATGAAAAAACAGTTGTAAAAAAATCAGGGATTTTACATTGCACATCAGAATAACTGAGACCTGTCACAGTTCGTCCTTTTTTTTTTTTTTGCAGGTTTTTTTAAATTTTATTTTATTTTGCTTTTTGGGTCACACCCGGCGATGCTCAGCGGTTCCTCCTGGCTCTGCACTCAGGAATTGCTCCTGGCGGTGCTCAGGGAACCATATGGGATGCTGGGAATCGAATCCAGGTCGGCCACGTGCAAGGCAAATGCCCTACCTGCTGTACTAACGCTCCAGCCCTGATGCATTATTTTTGACCAGTACTTGCTTTTTTTTGTTTGCTTATTTTTTGGGTCACACCAGGTGGTGCTCATGGGATCCCAGAGATCAAACCTGGTAGGCAAACCATGCAAGGCAAACACCCTCCCTACTGTACTGTCACTCCAATCCTTCGATACGCAGCTATTAATCCAGGACAAAAAATCTTTAGCACCCTGCATCTTGGGCTTACGTGTTACCCAAAGTGCCCTCAGGTAAATTTCTCCCTCTCCTCTATGTCCCATGAACTGGGCTGGGCACAGGGCCGGGCTGTGGCCTCCAGGAATCTAGGGATGCCCAGTGCTCACGTCACGCCAGGCCACTCCCTGAGGCAGGTTAAGACAGGACCGCAGGGCACCTGGCTGTCCCCACCTGGCCCTCATTTCCACTGTCTTTATTATTATTATTAATTATTATTTTTTATATCCTTCAAAGGAGTGCGATCAACAAACTTTTCCCCCTGGCTTTTTGGGTCACACACAGCAATGCTCAGGGATTTCTCCTGGCTCTGCACTCAGGAATTACTCGGGGGACCATATGGAATGCCGGGGATCGAACCTGGGATGGGTCGGCCGCATGCAAGGCAAACGCCCTATCCGTTGCACTACCGCTCTGGCCCTGAGATGAACATTTTTATTTTTATTTATTTATTTTGCTTTTTGGGGTCATACCTGGCGATGCACAGGGTTTATTCCTGGCTCTGCACTCAGGAATCACTCTGGTGGTGCTCGGAGGACTATATGGGATGCTGGGGATCTAGCAGTGTGCAAGGCAAACACCCTACCCACTGTGCTGTCACTCCAACCCCTGAGATGAACATTTTCTTTTTTTGCCTTTTGGGTCACACCCAGCGATGCTCAGGGGTCACTCCTGGCTCTGCACTCAGGAATTACTCCTGGTGGTGCTCGGGGGGACTATATGGGATGCTGGGAGTCAAACCCGGGTTGGTCCACATGCAAGGCAAACGCCCTTCACGCTGTGCTATCACTCCAGCCCCTGAGATGGACATTTTTAATATTTCCACTTGACCGTCTCTCCGGGCTGAAGCTGAACCAGCTTCCTCTGCTCCTCAGAGCCACAGCCTTTGTCCTCCCTGGCATGGCACTTACTCGGTCTTGGAGAGTCCCCCTGGGCGGCCGCACCCACCACGCACACACACATGGTCATCCTACAGATGCTGGGGAAACTGGGCCTTGCGTGGGCCCGGCCTTCCCGCTGCCGAGTCCCCCGTGGCTCTGCTCCACTCATTTCCTGGGGCCGCGTCTTTCCTTCCCTCCCCGACACCCGCTCTCAGTCAGCCCCCTGGCCAGGCGCCCGTTTCCAACGTGCTTGGCGCTGACTTGGGTGCCGGCGGCGCGGGGACAGGCAGCTGAACTCGGGTCTCCTACTAAAATTTTACAACCTTCTCTACATGCATATTTACATGGTGTTACCTGAAAAGAACAAGGAGCCAGCAGCCCTTCCATTTGTGTGCAATTCATTAAAAAAAAAAAAAAAAAAAAGGATTTACGTCCAGGACACCAGCAGGATGTAGTTCCTCAGCTCTACACCCCTGCTTTGAGAGGCTGGGGTCGCTGGGCCTCCCCACCCCCGCGGCTGGCCATGCCCCCCTTCTCTGCCCTGTGTTGCTGTCAGTGCAAAGAGCCTGGTGCCGGTCGTGGGCCCGAGACGCATCTGGGTCGCGCCTTTCCGAGCGACCGTGGATACGCCACCAGGGGGCAGCAGCCGCCTTCAGATGGGGGCACAGACTTGGAGCAGATGAAGAGAAAGCCAGAAACCTCACCCAGGGCCACTCCAAGTTTGTCCTTTTTGTTTCCTTTGTGGGGAGTGATCGGGCCACACCCCGGGGTGTCCGTGACTTAGTCCTTCCCGGCCATCACTCCTGCCGGGAGGCCAGAGGGGTCTGGCGTGCAAGGCGCGCGCCCGGTGGGTCCTGCGGGGCCGCCAGAAGCAGACACAGTCCGGGTAATTAATGCAGGTAAACAGACCCCTGCGGGTAGCTGGCATCCTGGCCCTGCACAAGCCGAGGGGAGGTGGAGGCATGAGTGGCATCGGGCTCTGCGCATATGCCCCACGCCCGGAAAAGGCAGCTGTACAGACGCAGAGCAGGTAGGATGAGCCGACGACTGCACGGAGGGCTCGTGAGAACCAGGGGGCAGGTGACCCTGGAAAAGGCCTGAGTGTAGAAGGTGGTGATGCTGCCCACACGTTCCCTAAACCCCCTCCGTTGTGAAACGTGTGTGTGTGTGTGTGTGTGTGTGTGTGCACATGTGTGTGCGCTTCTGTGAATTAAGCTGCGGAGGGGAGGCGGCTGGCTGGGCAGGGAGCCAAGCGAGCGCCAACAGCCGCTGTGAATCCTCGCTGGGTCTGCCCGGGGCAGGAGGATCAGGACGTTTACGACTCATTCAGGATTTTTATTACTTTTGGCCGATGGCCAAAGCACAAATGGTTTTTGGAGGAACGCAGCGGTCTGAATCTGCTTCAGTACCTCGGAGTCACGTGATGAAGGGATGCCTGCCACCACCGGGGTTCCCGGGAACTGGGGAGGCGCTGGGCCCCCCGAGTGGAGAGACACGGCACCGGCACACAACAAGCCAGTGGCCTCGGCCTGGCACGGAGCTGCAAGAACTTCTCCCCTGGAGGCGCTAGAGACACTCGTGTGAGATCACGGGACAGGCTCACCGTGCTAAGTCATCCAGTCACGCACAAAAGGACCCCGAGACCGCAGGGTGAGGTGAGTGCCAACACGGAATTAAGCTCTTCTTCGGCTCTAGATGGCAAGAGGCGATTTTCTGCTTGTGGGTGATTCAAAAGGTTACGTCATCTGCTGGGCTTCCCCAAAACAACGGTTTCATTTAAGACTATGCCTTGTCTTTTCAGGGCCAGAGCCATGACTTTTGTGTGTGTTTCTGTACGTGTGTGTGTGTGTGTGTGTGTGTGTGTGTGTGTGTGTGTGATCACACTCGGGCCCATGAAGTGCTCTCCCTGCCTCCTACAAACAGCTATGATGCTCTCGTGGTTCTCCAGACAGCAGGCACCGAGTGCAGTGAACAGAACCTGGGCGCACGAGGCCGGTACTGGTGTGGCAGCAGCTGGCTGTGGACGAACCAGGCCACGGAGCGCAAGAGTGTCCCCAGGTTGAGTTTCCTGAGCCAGACCAGCAAGTGTAAGTCTTGGAACATGCTGGGCTGCGGCTCCCGGTTCCCAGGGGGACCAGCGACAGAAGAACCCCACCCAGTAAAGGAGAAGGGTCAGACCTGCAGTGAACATGCTGGTGGACAGGATTTGGGTCACCAGGGCCTGGGAATTATCAGCCACAGGATATAAAATGTATAAAGTGAGCAAAGAATGGAAAAAGAATTAAGCACTAAGAGGAAAATGTCCCCCCTCGGCCTGGAGTGCACGGGAAGGACACTTGCCTTGCACGCAAGGCCTGATCCCAGCATCCCGTAGAGTCCCCCGAGCCTCCTCCACTGGTGTAATCCTGACTACAGAAGCAGGAACGACTCAGTATCATCAGTGTGGCGTGAGCACACACACACACACACACACACACACACACACACACACAGCTTTGCCTTACAGTCAACCAGGTTAGACTCCCAAAACACACACACACACACACACACACACACACACACACACACACACAGGTTTGCCTTACAGTCAACCCAGCTTAGATTCCCAACACACACACACACACACAGCTTTGCCTTGTACACAGTCAACCTAGGTTATATTCCCAGCACCCCATAGGGCCCTCAGCAAGTTCTGAGCACCGGCCAGAGTGGTGGATGGAGTGTGGCCCCCCAGACAAAAACAACAAAAAGGTACACTTCTAAACTCAAGAGACAAAGAAAAGCTTGTGGTATTTTTAAGAGCTAGACGTTCATGAATATATATATTTTTTTCTTTTTGGGTCACACCCGGCGATGCTCAGGGGTTCCTCCTGGCTCTGCACTCAGGAATTACTCCTGGCGGTGCTCGGGGGACCGTATGGGATGCCGGGACCGACCCCAGGTCGGCTGTGTGCAAGGCAAACAAACACCCTCCACGCGGTACAACTGCTCTGGCCCCTCGATTTTATTTTAGGAGGACGGAGGATACACAATTTTTATTATGATTATAAAAAGCAGTCGTATGAGAGCCAAAACTGCACAAACCTCACTGCAAAACTTCCTATTCAAAACTGGGGGAGGCAGTACAGTGAGTCCAGAAAGAGGACAGGGCTGCTTAAGTCTGGCCTTTGGCAGGATGACATTTTTAACAGGTAAGACATGACTTTGACTCTCCATGCATTTTTGCATCATGTAAAACATGAGGAAAAGGAATAGAGAAAATGGTGAGGTTTATTGCTTGGAAGAGTTTATACTATTTCAACAATCTCTTGCCAGGTGATCTCACTTGAGAATCAAGAGAATGAGTAATACTCCCTAGAAGGAGTACACAGCTTCCTCAGACATCTGGAAAAATACCCAGTGAGTTACAGAGCATAGTACAATTAGTCGCAGAACGAACATCAAGTAATTAGTCTTTAAAGCGCAAGTGCACTATAATAAAGCAGCATCTTTAATGATTATAGGGGAAAGATAAAGAAAAGCACCTGAACAAGTTTTTAAAGACAATTCTTTTTTCTTTTTCCCACATTTAACGATTTCAGATTTTTAGGGTGATTCATCCGTTTTTGGTAGAAGCTCTTATTTGGTAGACGCGAACATCTGAAATGAGAAGGACGTGTCTTCGAGTCACACAGCCATTTTCTGTGATGTCTCCTTGTTCCGAGGAATATATTCCTCTTCCCAATGCACGACTTCTCCAGTCCGGGTCTCACTGCATCGAGTGACCGTGCATACTGGTTCCACCTGTCCTTTCCGACCTTTCCCGAGGCTGCTGAGGGCGGTGCTCCCGTGGGCCCCCACGCCGTGCAACCAGCCTGGATGCCACATGGCTCACCGTGCAGGCCCCACTCACTGGGCCAGACAGCAGCTTCCCAGTGAAAATCAAAAATGGAAACAGAAGAATTCTATGCTTGGAATCCTGCACACGTACAACAGCAGAAATTATTTATTTATTTTTGGTATCGATTGTCGTTCATTCCAACCTCATCTCTGGGCTCCTCTGATTCTCCTTCTGTTCTCTCTCCCCTTGGGGGATCCCCTAGCAGAAATCATTCATTGTGAAAGTTCTAAAACAAGATCAAACTCTAAACTCTCACAAAAATATGGAAAACACTCACTCACCAGGGCCTGCCAAGGATTTGAATCCAGCGCCTGCAGACACGGCAGCGTCAAAGGGCAGAGACCCGCCTCCACGCCCAGCCCATGGCGCCGTATTCCGAGAACTGACTAAAATACAGTTTCACGGGGGGAAGAAGCACATGGTGGTGGACGCTGACCGAGAGAACTGAGGGGAGCCTAGGGGAGAGTGTCACGTGTCACACCTGCCTCACGAAAACCCTCCCTTCCTTCTGGCTCTCAGTTCCCCATTCTCGTCTCTGCTCCATCCGCCCAGCAGGCACGGTGCCCACCCTCTGCCTTTACACCCTGCTGTGCGCAGCCGCTGGCCCTGCAGGGGGCTGGGGGGCACACTCCTCACCAGACCACCTCCAGCGGGAAACCAGGCCGAGTCCTACGACACGCCAAAGCGAACCGTGGGGAGAACTGGAAGGTACCAAATGCACCGCAAATACAAGGGAGCAGACTTTTTTATTCTTCATAAAGAGCTATAAAGTATATGCAAAAATGAGCAGTCCATTTTGTAATACCGGTCAACACCCTAACAAGCTACTGAACGCACAGCCGTATCAAGAGCCTTGTCAATAGCCTGGCTTGCAATTACTAGAAAAATCCGCCCTCCCCTTTCTGAGGCACACTTGCTGTTCAGTGCTCAGGGAACAGCTAGCCCTGGGCATCTCCCTGTCCGCCAGGGAAGGACACGGAGGGGACCCAGGTGACGGGAGGTGCTGGTTTCGGTCCTCCTGGTTTCATCAACGCGACCTTTTATTGGGAGCAAGGGACTCGAAGCAATCAGCAACTATGGTCGAGAAAGGGATTTTTTATAAAGCGGTATTCATTTTCTGCTCCTAAATTCAGATTCTACACAGCTGAATAAAAAATAAGGCTGGCAGCACACAGGAGAGCGGAGGCAGGCGTGTCCGGCCTCGGTGGGACGCCCGAGGGTCTCGGCACGAGAGCAGCAGCTCCGAGCTTTCTCCTTGACCGCTTTTCCTGGCTCCAATTCGCTGGTGTGAAACATACCCATTTTTCACGAGACGAGAAATGAAAGCAGATTCACCGGGCTGAGTTTAGTTCAGCAGGATCTCTGAGGAGTTTCACGCAGCCTCCTACAGACTTGGGAAAACGCAGCCGAGACAGACCAGCTTTTCCTCCTTCTGTACATTCCCCACGAAGTCCGAAGACCAACATCACGGGAAGAGGGCATAAATGCATCAGCACCAAAAAAACAAAAGTGTCCTGCCCTGCATGGATGAACGATTGGAATCTCGCCTCTCCATAAACGCACTGCCTAAAGCCTACCCTTTGGGTAAAAGAGAAGGTAACTAGGCGAGTGACTTCGCTTTATATTTTGATTTATTTAGAAAGAAAAAAAAAAACAACTTTGTTTTAAAGAGATCCCAAGGCCTCAGGGCTACTTTATACACCTTCCAGAGAAGGGGCAGCTTCAGACTACGCACGCTTCCTTCCTTCCCTGCTCCAATACCTGCTACGTGGAAAGTGCCAAGTCTGACTCGATCCTGCGTCTCTCTCTCCAGCTCCGCTCCAGAGGGTGCCGGTTGCCACGACACGACGTCTCCTATTGAAGCGAGACCCTGGTGCCCATTCACCCTGCGTCCGGGTCGTCACCGCCATCCGGCCCCATGTCCGGCCTGAGCCCCATCACATGCAGTCTACCACGTTACTGGCTCCGTGGCCGACGTCGCGGATCTGGCTGGTGAGGCAGGCGCACACGGCCACGCCTGCCCCGGCCCGGCAGTGAGACACGGACCCGACGAGCTCCCACCTGTGGGGGACAGTGCGGACTCAGAGTTGCCCCAAAGGAGGCGGGTCTGGAAATGGAGACAATTCCCCGAGAGCAGCAACTTATCTTTATCTCTTTTGGGGTCCCTGGGGGGTTTCTTTGGGGGCCACACCTGGTGGTGCTCACCCCTGCCAGGGCTTACCCCTGGCTCTGTGCTCAGGAGTCACTGCTGGAGCAGCTTGGGGACCAGACGGGGTACCGGGGGGAAAGCTGGCCAGTTGTTGCATGCTAAGTGTGCACTAAGCGTGCTATGAGTATGTGCTGAGTGTGAGCTGAGGGTGCTCTGAGTGGGCCCTGAGTGTGCACTGAGTGTGCTCTGAGTGTGCTCCAAGCATGTTCTAAGCGTGCCCTAAGCATGCTCTAAGCATGCTCCAAGCATGTTCTAAGTGTGCCCTAAGCATGTTCTAAGCATGCCCCAAGCATGCTCCAAGCGCGTTCTAAGCGTGCCCCAAACATGTTCTAAGTGTGCCCCAAGCATGTTCCAAGTATGCCCTAAGCATGCTCCAAGCATGTTCTAAGCGTGCCCTAAGCATGTTCTAGGCATGCCCCAAGCATGTTCTAAGCATGCCCTAAGCGTGGACTGTCCCCTGCCGTAGGATGGGAAGGCAGAGGCTCACCTGTTGAGCCCGGGGTCAAAGGCCTCCACCGTGTTCAGGTAGGAGTTGCCGTTGTGGCCACCCACGGCGAAGATCCTGCCCATGACGGTGGCGATGCCCACGCCGCCCCGGGGCGTGGTGAGCGCGGCCACTTGGTCCCACTTGTTGGTCCGAGGGTCGTAGCGCTCCACAGAGCTCAGCGGAGAGTTGTCGTCGAACCCGCCTGGGAGAGAGGGAGGGGCACGGGGTTGGGCGGCCGACACCCTCCACAGGGGCCGCCCACACCCTCCTGCTGGAGGAGACTGTCACCGGGGTCTGTCACGGGGGTCACCAGGGAACCGGGGGCAACGGGAGACGTGGAAAACGTCTCCCAAGAGAACATGAGCTTCTCGGAGGGCAAACGTGCCGCAGTGGGGCTGAGAGACAGTGCAGCGAGGAGGGCAAGTCCCTGCACGTGTCTCTGCCGGGCTCGATTCCTGGGACCCCATACGGGCCCCTGAGCACCACCAGGAGTGACCCCGGAGTGCAGAGCTGGGAGTAAGCCCTGAGCCCAGCTGGCTGTGGCCCTAAAGTCAAAACAACAACAGAAAGAAGAGGAAGGAAAAGAGAAAAGAAAAAGAAAGGAAGGGGAGGCGGTCATCAAATAAAAGAGAGGAGTTGTGCCCAGTCTCACTGGCGCAGAATGTCCGCTGTCTACACCCCACTTTCCAAAAACATCTTCTTTTAAGCAGGAGTGCTGCTGCTTACACTTGATCTTAGTCAAAAGGCCGAGAAGCCCGCCCGGCAGAGCCTGGCAAGCCCCCCGCGGCTTATTCGATATGCCAAATGCAGTAACAAGTCTCACAATGGAGACGTTACCGGTGCCCGCTCGAGCAAACTGATGAACAACGGGAGGACAGTGCCACAGTGCTACCGCTGTTTATTCGACCTCCGGCTAAACTGGCTGACGCGGCGTGGACTCCACTTAAAACCAACTCCGACAGGCCAGAGGGACAGCACAGCGGGGAGGGCACCTGCCCCACAGAGCCGACCGGGATTTGGTGCCCCCGAGCAGCGCCAGGTGTGGCCCCCAAAATGGGGAAAACGGAAACCACCGCGCCCAGCTCAGGGCTGACTCTTTCTCCAGTGCTGCCGCGCCAGGCCAGAGTCCAGGCTTCTGCCCCGCCCCGCCCCGTCCCACCCCTGCCCGGTGCCACTGGCTACGGCCACCAGGAAGAGCCCTACTAAGCACGGGCAGCCGCGAGTCCGGGGCCTCTCTGCACTCTGACCTGTCCCGGTGTGCTGCTCTGGGTCGCGGCACTGCCTCGCCCCCACTCACCGACCACATACAAGCAGCCGTGCAGCTCGCTGACGCCGTTGCCTGCCCTGCGCTGCCCCATGGCCTTGACCTCGGTCCACTTGTCCAGGTGCGGGTCGTAGCGCTCCACGCTGGAGAGCGAGGCCACCCCGTCATTGCCGCCCACCGCGTAGACGTGGCTCTGGACGCCGAGAGAGCAGAGCGTGGGGGTCAATGCACTGGCCGAGAAGGGGGCGGGGGGCAGGCGGGAAGCACCGATGGGGGGAGGGGCAGGGGGTCCGGCCGACTTACCGCCAGGGCCGCGGAGCCGACCCCACCCCGGGGGGCGTTCATGGGCGCCACCGCGCTCCACTGGTCCGACTCGATGTCGTAGCGCTCCACGTCGCTGAAGCAGGTGTTGTCGTCCAGGCCCCCGATGGCGTAGATGGGGCCCCCCAGGGTCGCCAGGGCGATCCCACGCCTGCGGGCGGCAGGGCACAGAGGCATCACGAAAGGGACCCCCAAGTGAAACCTCAGCCCCCTCCCCCATTACTGCGCCGTCTCCACTCCTCGAGAATGTGGCCCTGGCCGCCGGAGCCAGGCGAGTGACGTCGGGGACAGACAGTGTCCATCTCGGCACACGGAGCTCCGGGCCACGGGACCCCCGGCCGTATCCTTGGCCTGCCCCAACTCCGCAAGGGGGCCTGGCGGTGCACCCAGAAGCTGGGACAAGCACACACACCCTGGGCTCCACAGAGGGAGTAGAAATAGTTCCGCTAAACCTCTACTGAGAGACAGGAGCTCTGTTTTGTTTTGTTTTTTTTTTTTTGCAATTGTTGGGGGGAAAAAAAAAACAAAATTAAAATCAAGAAAATTTTTTAGAACACAAATCCATGTGGGCTCCCTCGGGCGGGAGAGAGCACGGGCGTCTGGGGCGTGTCTTGCAGGGAGATGCTCCGTTTCAACCCCAAGCACAGCCAGGAGCAACCCCAACACAGCACCACTGGGTTGGCCTAAACCTTCCCCCAAATCAGTGCTCGGGGGCTGGGAGACGGCCGAGGGGTCGGGCAGGCCGGTGCCGGCTGCAAGCCCAGGCTCGGTCCCAGCCCCACAGGCCCCTCGTACCGCGGCCGTGCGAGGCACCGAGCACTGCTGGGGGCCCTGCTGGTCCCCAACACCACCAACCGTGAGCAGCCCATTTTTGGGGGGCCGAGTATCACCGGCTGGAGCCAACTGGGCCCTGAGCACTGCTTGGAGAGCCCCCCTCCTCCCTCAAATCAATGCTCGGGTTTAAACAGAAGGTGTCGAATTTGCTACTGTCCGCACATCATTCGTGACTCCGATTCGCAAGAAAACAGGACGCGCTGTTAAGGGAACACGCCCAGTGCGGGAACAAACTGTGTTCGGGTCGTCTGCAGAGCACAGGATCTTCCCTTTCCAACTCAGCAAGCCTGACGTCCCCCCAGCGCGTCAAAGGCGACGCCCACGCCCCCGCACCTCTTTGTGTTCATCGAGGCCTTCATCATCCACTTGTTGGTGAGCGGGTCGAACACCTCCATGCTGCCCAAGTGCTCGTTCCCGTCGTGGCCGCCCACGGCGTACACTTTACCTGCCAGGCCGAGAGGCGTTCCGTTTACTGCAAGCACCTAAACTGTCATTTTTCAATGACTATTTTTCTCTTCGACACTATGGACAATGTCAGTCTGACAAGCGATAATGAATGCACACCCCCACTGCGTCAAGAGTCTGCACCCTGTTTTATATGCAGTCATGAATGTGCCAACAGTGAACCTTCCCTAGCTTTCCCAGTGTTTTAGTAATCAGTAAATAAAGTCACTTTGACTAATCAAGTTTTCAAAGAATGTTGAATAAAATGGGAAGGAAAAAAAAAAAGCTCTGAATGAATGTGGGATGTAAAGAAAACACAAGACTAGAGAGCACGACCGATCCTTTCCTAAACGAAAAATACACAGAGACAAACTTGAATGAGCCCACACCACACTCTCAGGCACCGCTGACTCTGGGGGGTGGGTCCAAGCGGCCTTTCCGTGCCGACGGGGCCACAGTAAGTCGGGGGGTTACCCAAGGCCCAGAGCCTGGGCTTGGCCCTGGCCCTGCCCAGCTCCACAGGTGGGGCCTGGCCACCCCCCACTGCCAGGCTGAGACAGAGCCAGCAGGGCCAACCGGGCCACCACCTCTGGGAGGGACCAGGCCCCTGACCACCACTGGGGCCGCCCCCGAAGAACGAATAAAACAATGCTCTCATGCTTCCCAAAAGAGCACTTCTACTCGAAGAATAAGCGGGGGAAAGTGAGGCCAGAGAGATGGTTTAGGGTTCGGGCATGGGCCTTGCACATGGCTGGCTTGAGTTCAACCCCCGGCACCACAGAGGGGCCCCGTTAGGAGTGAGCCCTGAGCACAGAGCCAGGAGTGGACCTTGAGCACTGCGGGTGTGGCCCCCAAACCAAGGAGGGGAGGGGAGAAAATCCTCTAAAAGTCTCTTTCACCTGGAACACAGCTCGGTGGTGGAGTGCATGCTATGCATGCCTGTTTGAGGTCGTGGCTATAATTCCGACACCAAAAAAAGACAAGACAAAACAAATTAGTTTTTAGGACCCATTGGAAAACAAAAACAAAAACAAAAACAAAACCTTCCTTCATTTCATTAAGAACTGTATGACAAGAAAAGAGCTGATACTCATTCGAGTTCAATAAACGTTTTTCTTTAGTGTGACTCTTCTGCAAATACCTGGAGAACAGATTCTTTCAGCTCAAGTCTGAGCGCCTTGCCCCATATGCATCACCTGTTAGGTGCCTACAAGCAGAAGGACGGTGCCCAACAAGGCAGGAAGTTGGCACTCTCCCAGTGTATTTTTCCTGAGACAGTGAAAATAAAATCGACCGACTTTATCACAAAAATGCTCGGAGATCAGGCTCTGGAAGAGCTCTGGGCGCCCGTGAGCGTCCTGAGGACGGAGACACTCACCTTCCACAGAGATGACTCCCACGTGGCGCCTTCGGCTGTTCATTTCCGGCCCGAAGAACCAGCTGTCCCTGTTGATGGAGTAACACTCAATGCTGCGGAAGGGGTCGCCAGCGCCCCCTCGGCCACCGACACAGAACAGCACACCTACGGGGAAAGCCACAGGCAGAGATTGGCAGGACGCCTCCTAGTTCTGGAAACCAGAATTTAAAAGTGCCTGAGAAATCGATAGTCTGATTAACAGCAACAAAAGCCCAGGTGTCTGGGTACCATTCAATGTCGTGAGGTTATGATATTTTCCTCCCTGTCATTAAAAAAAATCCATGTGAAAATTCATGTGAATTCACGTGAAAAAAATTCATTTTTCTTCAGCTTTATTTTCTCAGCGGGGGTGGAGGGGCTCCCCCACACCCAGCGATGCTCCGGGCTTACTCCCGGCTCTGTGCTCAGGGGTCGCTCCTGGTGCGGTTTGGGGGACCCTAGAGCCATACCGATCAAACCACAAGCGTGACCACCGCGTGCAAGACAAGCGCCCCGCCTGCCAGACTCTCTCTAGCTCCCCGGGTGAGACTCAAGGAAGAGACACTGGCAATCTCTGCTTGCTAATGCCCCATAACCCAGTTCACGCCCTCACGCACACTGTAAAAACCCCTCTTGGTAAGGTCCTAACAGAATCCTCTAACCACTGCATTTCTCACTGGACGCAACTACATAGCCACATCAGATGTCCTGGTCACTCTTGCTTTTTATAATACCAAAAAAGGCTTTTTTCCTACAGTCGTATCTTTCCTATCCTTTCCATGTTTTATCCAGTAATTCGATTCCACCGCTCATATAGAAAACGTCATCCAATTCACTGATTCTTTCTTCTTTTTTTTTAGGTCACACCCTGCGATGTTCAGGGGTTCCTCCTGGCTCTGCACTCAGGAATTACTCCTGTTGGTGCTCGGGGGACCAGAGGGGATGCCGGGGATGGAACCCAGGTCAGCCTCGTGCAAGGCAAATGCCCTCCCACCTGTGCTACGGCTCCGGCCCCCAATTCACTGATTCTTAAACAGCATCTGTATTAGAATGACCTCCAAGTGGAGCTCACCACACTATAGGTCCCTTCCACCCTTCCTCCCTAGCCAGTCCTCCCTGCGTCGTCCCTGGAGTCCTCCCGCCTCCCTCCTCCCACTGTCTGTGCCTTGGCCAGGCCCTATCCGGCGCCAGCTGACCACCACGCAGTCCTGTCCCCCATGTGCTCACTATCTTTGGGCTTTTTTTTTTTTTTTGCTTTTTGGGTCACACCTGGCGATGTACAGGGGTTCCTCCTGGCTCTGCACTCAGGAGTTACTCCTGGCGGTGCTCAGGGGACCATATGGGATGCTGGGACTCGAACCCGGGTCGGCCGCGTGCAAGGCAAACGCCCTACCCACTGTGCTATCTCTCCAGCCCCTATCCTTGGGCTCTTGTGTCACCAACAGAGTAAATCTGATCACAATGCTCTTGAAAGCCAGCAGTTCTTAAAACCTTAGTGAATGCCACTGAAGTGAACACTTTTAAACGGTTAGAAATGGTAATTTTTTTTTTTTTTTTTGGCTAGGAACGTGGCTCAGTAGTACAGCACTTGCCTTGCACGCTGAGGTCCTGGGTTCCATCCTGAGCACCAGAAAAAAAAAACAAAACAAAAAGGCAAGCCTGACATCATGTGTGTAGAACTGCATATATAGATACAGATACAAACACACATAGTTATACATATACATGCATATATTCTATCTGTGGTATACAGCAGCAACACACATGCGTGTGCGTACAGATGTTCATTTCGACTACCACAATATTTACACCACCCTTTCATTCGGGATCATCTAGAGGGTGCCAGACTGCTGCAGCCCCCCCTCCCCCCCCAGTTCCTGAGTCTGTACGTGAGGGGCCGCGCTGAGCCTCGGCTTCCCCAGCAAGTCTCCACACGCCTCTGATGCCGCTTCCTGTCTAGCTCCGACAGTCACTGGCGGTCCCCGTAAAACAAGCCTCCGCAGAGCGAGAGACAGGCCGGGGATGAGGCACCAGTAGGATGAGCACCTGCCGTCGTCACTGCCCAGCTCCCTCGGGGCCCAAGGGAGCCGGCCCCGGGGCCGAGCAGAGCCCTTACCCGCCGTCTGCTTCCTCGGGGTGGTCCGGATGGAGTACTCGAAGTCGGGCACCGCCCTGCTGCTCAGGTGCAGGTGGTAATTCCTCGCTTCGTCCAGCAGATCTCGACACTTCAGGTTCTGCTTGACAATCTGCTCCTTCGCCACCACGCCCATGAGGTAGTCGATCGGCAGCAGCGGCAGACGGACCTGCGGCGGGGCCAGAGGCAGAGAGGACTCAGGTCGGGTCCGAGAGCTACAGCTCCACCTTCCCCGCAGGATGTTCTCTGAAGAACGACTCTACCTGGTGGTTTGGTTCGGTTTGGGGCCACCCCTGGCTGTGCCCAGGGCTTACTCCTGGTTCTGTGTTCGGGACTTCAGACGGGGCGTTGAGGGTCAAGCCAGGGCCAGCTGCACGCTAAGCCCAACCCGTGAGACTCTCTGGTCCCCGAGACTGATTGATTTCTTGAGGCCAGAAAAAAACTGCACAGTGGCGAGGGCGATTTTCCTTGCACGTAGCTGACCCAGGTTTGCTCTCCGGGACCCCACATGGTCTCCCAAGCCCACCAGGAGTGACCCCTGAATGCAGAGCCAGGAGGAAACCTGGGTGTGGCCAAAAATAAATATATAAATAAACAAAGAAATAAAACAAAAAATTGACTTCTTAATGTTTGACTTGTGAGTGAAATGTACCAAGTCATATAGAAAGAAAATTCTAGTATCAGTCACTGTCACTGTCCTCCCACTGTTCAATTTGCTCAAGCGGGCCCAGTAATGTCTCCATTCTGACAAATGTTACTGTGTCTGGCATCTTGAATACGTCACGGGGAGCTTGCCGGGCTCTGCCGTGCGGGCGAGATACTCCCGGTAGCTTGCCAGGCTCTCCGAGAGGGGCGGAGGAATCGAACCCGGGTCGGCCATGCTGACCGCTTGCAAGGCGAACGCCCTACCTGCTGTGCTATCGCTCTAGCCTGCAGTGAAATGAAATGAGATCATATCTCAAATACATCCTTCATATGTAGATTATAGTGGCCTGTATCGAAGAACTGGCTTAACTCTGGGTAAAGCACTTACTGGCCTTGCAGGTGCCAACCTGGGTTTAATCCCTGGACCCCCTGGGCCCGTTAGGATCCATGAGTACAGAGCCAGGAGCACTGTGCCACATAGAGAAAAAAAAAATGCAAAGAACTGTCTTAATTCAAGTTCCTTACTTCCCAACGAGCAATGTGACCATCAAGACTCCTCGATGTCAGAGAAGATCCACCCCCCCCCACACACACACACACACACACTCTCTCCTTCAGGGACCTGACTGTCGCCTGGACCATGCGGAGGGCGCAGCATCCTCATCTAACGGGGAGGGGCCGGGTAAACGCTCCAAGGGACGGAGCCATGGCTGTGACCACATCAGGCACGACCCAGCGAGCCCCATGGGGAGAGGCCCCCCAGCACTGCTGGCCCCTCAGCAGAGAGAAACACAAAAGCACGGGCAGAGACATGTAAATTATATTTTCTGTCCTTTTTTTTTTTTTAACTACAGAGGCTATACTTGGGGAGCGGGGGGCTGAGGGGGTCCCGCTGAGACCCAGGTTGAACTTGGAGCCCAGTCCAACTGGAGCTGTCTTCCTGGACCCCACTTTATATTCAACATAACTCTAAGGTCCAATTTGGTACTTTCTATCCAAGAAACCCCTGGACAGTCAAAATAACTGAAAAAGACACATTTCCGAGCGTATAAAAGTAAAACTATAGTAAGGAAAAAGAGATGGAAAGTGATGCGTAGATCTTTATGAATACACTACATGTATCAGGAAGAGATGTCCTTTCGTTAGCAAGATAATTCAGTGAAACTTAGAAACTTCATTGCAAAATGCTATAAAAACCATCGGAGTTGTTTCTCCAGAACCATTTTCTGTCAACGTATATGACTATTCTTGACCACGACGAGGAAAAATCGAGTATGAGAAAACATGGATCAGAAATCACCGAGCTGAAAAACAACCCAGTAGGTGAGGTGGGATATCGCCTGAGGGGCTGGCGGCGGGGAGGGGAGCGCCTGAGGGGACACAGGGGAGGCAGCAGGGAAAAGAAAGAGAGGTGGGTGAAGGACGATGAAAAATGAAGGAAACAGCACCTCTGGGAGAACATCAAGGACATCTGCAGTTCCAGAAAGGATTCCAGAAAGGGCGACGAGAAAGCGTTATCGGCTGACATAGGAACAGCCGCGACGGCAGGCAGCTGAGTGCACGGCCCTCAGCAGAAAGCCGGGGATCCACCCGGAGCACTGCTGGGAACACGCCCCTCCCCGAAGTGGCAGTCCCAGAGCATCACCGGACGTGGCTTGAGACAAAATAAGGACTCGGGGAGGGCCGGGCCACAATCAGTCATATACAGAGCAGCCGTGAAACGAGGCTGCCCAGTGCCACAGCGATCGCACAGCAGCTCAGGGGGTTGCTTGGCAAGCATCGGCCTTGCGGTCCCTGGCATCGCATATGGTGCCCGAGCCCCCACCCCCCAGGAGAGACCCCTGAGCACTGCCAGGCTCCCCAAAAACAACAACAAAAAACCTCATAAAAACAACCACCCAAACAGAATGTGTCTATGACATACCATTCTTGGCATCTATCCCAAGAACACAAAAACATTAATTAAAAAAATAGACATTGGCTGGGCTGGAGAGACAGTACAGAGGGTAAGGTGCTTGCCTTGCCGGGGGAGGGGAGGGGACGACACCTGGGTTCAATCCCCTACATCCCATGTGGCCTGTGACCCTGAATGGGAGTGAGGAGTAAGCCCCGGGCACTGCTGGGTGTGATCCCCTAACCAAAACCAAGCAAACAAAACAAGACACTGCAGCATATATTCACAAAGAAACAAACAAGGCGACACTGTAGCATATATCCACAGAGAAACAAAACAAGATACTGTAGCATATATCACAATGAAACATGACTCCGCTATTGCGAAGGACGAGATCTCGCCCTTCGCTCCCACTGCACCGGAGCCAGAGGATGTCGTGCTAAGGGAAGGGCCACAATTAACAACTTCAGAGAACAGACAACGAGAACAAAGCCCGAGATTCTGTCTATGGGACCGAGTCTGCCAAGTGTGTGGCTTGGGGAGGTCGGGGGTGTCGAGAAGGGCCTCGGGGCCAGTGGGGGGTGGGGGGACACTGCACTCTGCAGTGTCCAGTAACAGGTGCGGTGCGCGTGTGCAGTGACACGGCCAGCCGGAAGGTCAGCGCTGCTTTGAATGAATCACTGGTTTGCTTTGCTTGCTTCTGTTCTGAGTCCACCTGGCCGCGGTGGTCAGGGTTGACTCCTGGGGACCACTCCTGGCGGTGCTGGGGGGGGGGAGGGGGGAGACACCCTAGGGGATGCCTGGGACACCAAACCGGGTGGGCCGCGTGCGAGGCAAGTGCCCGGCCGGCTGTTACCGAAAGAGGAGGAGGAGGAGGAGGAGGAGGAGGAGGAGGAGAGCTCTGGGCACCTCGTGGGAGCGCAGGGACCCGGAGGGGCGTGCGTCCGTCTGTGCGTCCATGCGTCCGTCCGTCCGGTCCTCCCCGCCCCCGCCGCCCGCCCCCCGCAGCCCTACCTGCGCCAGGGTCTCGTCCAGCCACTCGGAGTGGTGCTGCGGGTTGGCCAGGAGCCACTTGATGGCCGCGGCGTAGACCTGCGTCTCGTCGGCCACGTTGAGGTCGCTGGAGGCCAGCAGCCGGCGCAGGTGCTGCGGGGAGACGCCCGCGAAGTCCTCGCACTCCACCACCTCGGGGAAGTGCGCGCAGGCGAACTGGTCGGCCGCGGCCATGAGGTCGGTGCGGTGGTGGCTCTCGGCGAAGGCGCGCACGGCCAGGCAGTTGGACGGGTGCAGGTGCAGGGCCATGAAGCCGCAGCAGGCGCGCGCCACGGGCTCCAGCTGCAGGATGCAGGCGGCGAAGAGCAGCGGCTGCACGTTGTCCACCGTCAGCCGCAGGCGCGAGGCGTAGGCGAAGCGCACCAGGTCCTGCAGCGCGTCCCCGTCCAGGTCCCGGATCTCCACCCGCGCCTGCCGGGCCTCGGCCATCTCCGACAGGAACATGGCGCGGAAGTAGGGGATGACGCAGGCCAGCACCAGCCGGTGGCAGGGGATGAGCTTGGGCCCCACCTGGCCGGGCGGGGCGGGGCGGGGGCGAGGCCGGGGTCAGCGGGGCTCCCGGTCAGGGCCCGCCGCGCCCCGGGACCAAGCGAGCAGGAGGGGAGTTTTCGGGCCCTCTCCCACTTGACGCATTTTGGGCATCGCCACCGCGGGGGGCTGGAGGGACGGGACCACCACAGGGCCACGGGGACGCCACCATGAGGCTGGTCCGACCCCTGGCGCTACAGAGGGTCCCCCGGAGCACCATCGGAAGTGACCCCTGAGCACTGACAGGTGAGCCAACCCCCCCCCAAAAAAAGAGAAAACCAAATCATGAATTCCATCAATATGCTTCAGCACTGACAAATTATCATTTTTTTTTTTGCTTTTTTTTTGGGGGGGGGGTAACACCCGGCGATGCACAGGAGTTACACCTGGTTCATGCACTCAGGAATTACTCTTGGCCGTGCTCGGGGGACCATATGGGATGATGCCGGGAATCGAACCTAGGTCGGCTGCTTGCAAGGCAAATGCCCTACCGCTGTGCTATTGCTCCAGCCCCAAATTATCATTTTTTCTGACCCCTTCCCTTCCTTCTGTTGAGGCTGCGACCAGCAGAGGTGTCTCTCTCTCCTCCTCTCTCTCTCCACCCCTCCACTCCCGTCACAGTGCTCGGCAGTATGCTCGGGACGGGGACTGAGCAATGCGTGGCCAAGTCTGTGAACTGCGCCCTTGAGTTTTACGGGCCGGTTTCTGTGGCATGGGACCGGCTCACAGGAGCACGGGGAGTGCCGGGGACTGAGCCAGGCCTGCCTCGACAGGGCCGACGCCCTACCCACTGCACTACTGCTCCAGCCCCGGGCAGCACGTTCGATTAGTATAAACAGGCAGCCTACCCACTCCAACTCCGCGGGCTAAGCTCCCTTCACCTACACCCCCAACGCCCCTTCCTTTCGAATAAAAAAAAAGGGCACAGGGGTCAGAAAAGATGATAATCTGTCAATTCCGAAGCATATTGATGGAATTTATTATTTGGTTTTCTCTTTTCCTTTTTTCGGGGGAGGGTGGCTCACCAGTCAGTGCTCAGGGATGTCCTGTGGTTCCAGCTTTAACAAAGTCTTAAGCAAACAACACACGAAGCCACACACCCCAGCACCACAAGGCTGCCCTCGTTGCTTTGGGGACCACCGTTTCTTCACACGACACCCAAGGCCCAGAGGGGGGAAGCGCCGTCTCACCTTCAGGGTGACGTCACAGAGCTCCCCGTTCTCGTAGAAGCGGAGCAGAGAGCCGTGGAAATCCTTCCAGGCCTCGTGGGCCTCGAAGAGGAAAGAGTCGTCCCCATCGTCGGCGTCGCTGGCCGCGGGGGGTGCGCTCTTGGCCGGGGGCTGCCTCCTGCCCTTGGCCGGCGGCTGCGCCCGGGCCCGCACGCCACTCACGGCCTCGGAAGCCATCGGCACCCGCTGCTCCCCTCAGAGGCCTCGCAGGGGGCATGCCAGACCCTCTCGCAGCAGGCAGGAGGGCACAGGGCGAGCCACTGGCTCCAGGTGTCACTCAGAAGCAGTCAGACGCCATCGTCCATTGCCCAGACCAGAACCAACAAGGCACTGGAAGATAAAAAAAAAAAAAAAAAAAAAACCAACACTTCCATTAGGAATTCACATAGTATTACACTTGTAATGGGCTGGAGCGACAGCACAGCAGGTAGGGCATTTGCCTTGCACACAGCCCATGTAGCCGACCCAAGTTCGATTCCTCCGCCCCTCTCGGAGAGCCCGGCAAGCTACCGGGAGTATCTCGCCCGCACGGCAGAGCCTGGTAAGCTCCCCGTGACGTATTCGATATGCCAGACACAGTCACAACAAGTCTCACAATGGAGACGTTACTGGGCCCGCTCGAGCAAATCCATGAAGAACGGGAGGACAGTGATAGCTATACACCTGCAACATGGTATTACACCTGTAATATGGTATTACACCTGCAACACGAACTGCAGACGAACAAGGAATTCTGCCTTTGTGTTCCAGCAAGCAACATGAAGTGGATGTGCTAGTCCCTGCAGAGGAGCCGGCGCGGGTGGTGGGAGGGAAACTGAGGACCTCGGTGGTGGTGAGACCGGTTTGGAGCCGTGAGTGTCTGAAAGAGCTTCATCAATCAGGATGTTACAATAAAAAGAAACCGAAGGCATGTGAGCTTGACGACGTGAAACCAAGCTGAGGGGAGTTCAAGAACGAATACAGTAGGCATTACGGAGCGAGGTCTTTGCCTCTGCCGTGAGGCTCATTTTGTTCCTGTACCTCAGTGAGCTGCACTCACACGCGTAAGGATCATGGGAACTGGAGCGCGGATGTGCTACGTGCAGTGTCTGTCCACAGACCCTCCCGTTCCGACACGCCTTCGCCAGCCTGCTCCTGGCACCCTGCTTGCCGCGGGCTGAGCCCGGAAGCCTGTCTTCCTTCTGGTGCTTTTGTTCTTTGATGTGGTCCGGGAGGAGAAGATTATTCTGATCTTCCCTCCAAGGCAGCTCATTTGAATAAATGCAGAGCCCCTGCTGTGAGCCCTGCACCATCTCTGATCGCTCTTGGCAGCTCCAGGGACCATAGAAGTCCCAGGGATCGAACCCCGGTCAGTTACTCACCAGGCAGGTGCCCCGTTCAGCATACTATCTCGTTGCCCCCTAATTCTCTGATTTTAAAGGGGTACCTTCCCTAAAAAGGAAAACAAAACCCTTCCAAATGGCGGGAGTACCTTTACCTGACATTGAACTTGAAAGCTACAAAATTACCTATGACATTTAAATTAGAAGCTACGAAATCTCAACACCATATATCCCAAATACTTAAATCACAGTCACAGGGAAATACTTTAACATGGAAACTTAATTCAATTTTTAATTAACTGTATGTGAAAGATAAACGTTTCTTTAAAATGTCTTTCACTGTACAGAACATTTAGGTTTTCCTCAGTATTTCCTCTCAGAGCTCCCCTCCCCCCTCAAAGGAAATGCACTATCTCGGTGAGAGCAGAGTCTGCTGCAGATCGGTGGGGTCAGTCGCAAAGCAGAGACAGGCTGTGGCTTGTCCAGGTGACGGGTCAGCCGCAGGAGCCCGTGATAAAGAGCTGCTGGCCTCTCATCCAACCCGACCCCCAGGCCCCTCCTTCAAGTCACGTCACTGTGTCACGAGCCAGCTCAAAGAACAAAAGGTCACTATTAGAGCAGCCATGGAGGGGGACATGGGGTAGATGGGCGACAGCTCTGGGACCAGGGGACACCCTGCTTCTGTTGGCCACTAGCTTCCCAGGGAAGCCGTGCCGGGGCACTGCCGGCGATGCAGCCTGTCCCTTCCCGCATGGGATGTTCAGGGCACCGCCCACACCTCAGGGCCTACGTCTACAGGGCAATGTCCCACATTCGGGAGCTCACTCTCGTGCTACTAGCTGTCTGACGGCTGAGTTCTACCTTCCCTCATTAGCTTCAGTTCCTGATCTCCAAAACTGAGGAAAATGACTTGACAGAACTGTTAAAACGATCATTGTCATTGTCACTGTCACTGTCCTCCCGTTGTTCATCGATTTGCTCGAGCGGGTCCAGTAACATCTCCATTGGAGACTTTGTTGTTACTGTGTCTGGCATATCGAATACGTCACAGGAGCTTGCCGGGCTCTGCCGTGCGGGCGAGATACTCTCGGTAGCTTGCCGGGCTCTCCGAGAGGGGCGGAGGAATCGAACCCGGCTCGGCTGTGCTGGCTGCGTGCAAGGCAAACGCCCTACCGCTGTGCTATTGCTCTAGTTAAAACGATAAAATGAGTTAATAAACTGTGTGGTGGGGCCGGAGCGATAGCACAGCAGGTAGGGCGTTTTGCCTTGCATGTGGCTGACCCAGGTTTGAGCCCCAGCATCCCAGGTGGTCCCCTGAGCAGTGCCAGGAGTAATTCCTGAGTGCAAAGCCAGGAGTAACCCTCTGAGCATTGCTGCGTGTGACCCAAAAAGCAAAAAAAATAAATAAACTGTGTGGCAAAAAAAAAAAAAAGCTACAAGATTGCTCTGACTCGAGCTGGAGACTTCCTATGTGTGCATACCCCCCTCACACAAGCCCCCGGGGTGCTGTTCCCGTACTTACAGCTGTGGGGAACGAGGTTCAGAGAAGCCCAAGAATGCGGCGAGGGGCATCCTGACAGCTGCCACCATGCCCACAGCTGGACTCGAGGGGCCCACACCCAAGGCCAACAGAGAGGCCAGACTGCCGTCAATCTCGGCGTGCTGGCTTTGGGGGGGGCTGAAACCCATCCCCAAGGGGGTTGGGCTGGGTCCCTCCCCTGCCTCCCTGGGCTTCTGGAAGGCCCGAGAGCCACACCCGCAAGGGCCAAGCTCGCTACCCCATAAACATTCTGGGACTCCGGGGCACCTAGCCACACCTGTGGCCACAGGATGTGTCCAAACTCTGCAAGTGCTCCCAGCAGGAGCACAGCAGGGCAGACGGCATGTGACGCAGAAGCCAGCTACACTCGGCAACGCAGAGCCCTGACGCAGGAGGCGGGACTGGCAGCAGCCGCTCAGCGGACCCTCAGACGAGGACCCACTCTCCCCATGGTGAGACACAGTGATTTTTTTTTTTTTTACAAATTTTCTTTTATCGAAGTGCTTTTTTCTTGGTCAAGTATTTTGTCTTAGATCATTCTGTGGTAACAGACAATATAAAATGAATTCTTGGGGGCCTGCTCTGGGGCCAGCTTGCAGGATGGTTGGGGAAACGAGGACCATGGTGGAGGGAAGGTGAGGTGGTGTGGGTTTGGCGCTGGGATACTGAATGCCGGTGAGGTGCAAAGCATCAGGAACAGTTTGTAGACCCAGGGGGGAATGGGGAGGGGGGAGGGGGGGGAGGGGGCGCTTGTCTTGAAGAGAGACGCGACTCAGTGTGAGCCGCACCTGGGTAAGGTGCTAGGCTGAACCCACGGACCCAAACCAAGAAACCAAGTGCCAAGTGACGACTGGCTACAGCCCCCAGCCTCCTCTCTGCCTGGGCTCACCCGACTTGAACTCTGACCTCTGAAAGGGACAGAGTGACTTCATGAGAACCCAAATTGGGTGTCTTTAATAATAATCTCCCCAAAGAACATTCCCAAACCTTTTAGAGTTCAAAAAAGTATATATAGAGATATCTATTTATATCACAGCAATTAACTTTTTAAAAAGTAAGCAAGTAAAGGCCCTCCTGTTGATCATCGATTTGCTCGAGCGGGCCCAGTAACGTCTCCATCGTGAGACTTGTTGTTACTGTGTTTGGCATATCGAATATGTCACGGGGAGCTTGCCAGGCTCTGCCGTGCGGGCGAGATACTCTCGGTAGCTTGCCGGGCTCTCCGAGAAGGGCGGAGGAATCGAACTCGGGTAGGCCATGTTGGCTGCGTGCAAGGCAAACGCCCTACCGCTGTGCTATCGCTCCAGCCCTTGTGCTAAAATTAACTTTTTAAAATTTTTTTTTTAATTTTTGCTTTTTGGGTCACACCCAGCGAAGCTCATTGGCTCGGCACTCGGGAATCACTCCTGGTGCCCTCGAGGGACCATACGGGATGCTGGGAATCGAACCCAGGTTAGCCGTGTGTAAGGCAAACGCCCCACCTGCTGTACTACTGTTCCTGCCCCAGCAACTAACTTCTTAAAATGATAGTATGACCAGGAGTTAAGTTTTTGGCTGAAATGCTACCTTGTATCCATTAATGTAACTCAAACTATCATTAGGAAAGTCCTAAGCGGAGGCCAGGGGTAGAGATTAAGTGTCGGAGCACTCCTCTGGCATGAGCAAGGGTTCGAGCCAGAAGTGGGGGGAGGAGGCCAGCAGTCCTCGGCATTAAAATAACTACAAATCCAGCGCGGTGAGTCATCTTCTCTCCATATGCTGCGACTCACCTCTAACACAGATCGCTCAAGTTCTGCAGAGAGCGAATCGAGATGGCCAACGGTCTTGCTTTATCCTATAAATCCCTAGGTACGGATTAGGAACGGAGAAAAACATTGATAATTCAAATGAAAACACTGACCGGTCTCAAAGGGAAACTGAAAGCAAGGTCCCAAGAGACAGAACGCTTCTCACGCTGCCAGACAGATCCGCTCCACGTCTGCAGGATACCACGAGTCACCACACACTGCTCACTCTCTGCCACCTGCCACAGGACACTGACCCAGCGTGGAAGTTGGCGTGGCTCCGAGCTGGGCACCCCACACCACCCCTCCAACCCTTCAGGCATCTCTGCTGATGACAACTGGGCAGCAGCTGGACGGTTTATTTCAGTCCAGGAATGAATTCAAACACAGAACCTGAACCTAGTTCTGAAACTGCCAAGATCCAAGTAAGAGTGACTCTGGGGCTGAAGCGACAGCCCAGCGGTGAAGCTGCTTGCCTTGCATGTGGTCGACCAGAGTTCGATCCCCAGCACCCGATGTATATGGTCCCCAAGCACCACCAGGATGAATTCTGGAGTGCGAAGCCAGGAGTAAGCCCTGAGCACCACCCCTCAAAAAAAGAGGAATTTGAAATGTTCAAAATTCAAAATAAGAATCTAGTCTATATAAATAGACTACAAATTCCTTAAAAAAATATATCCAATTCTTGGGGCTGGAGCAATAGCACAGTGGGTAGGGCGTTTGCTTTGCATGCAGCCAACCTGGGTTCGATTCCCAGCATCGCATACGGTCCCCTGAGCACCGCCAGGGGTAATTCCTGAGTGCAGAGCCAGGAGTGATCCCTGTGCATTGTCGTGTGTGACCCAAAAATTAAATAAATAAATACCCAATTCTTTCAAAAAGGGCAGCACTGAACATAAACATGACCATCAAATAAGATTTAATATAACCACCTATATAAGAAACTGTCACTGTCCTCCCACTGTCCATCGATTTGCTCGAGCAGGCCCAGTAACATAGTGAGACTTGTTACTGTTCTCGGCATAATCGAATACGTCACAGGGAGCTTGCCAGGCTTTGCCGTGCGGGCGAGATGCTCTCGGTAGCTTGCCGGGCTCTCCGAGAGGAGCGGAGGAATCGAACTCGGGTCGTCCAGGTTGGCCGCGTGCAAGGCAAACGCCCTACCCGCTGGGCTATCGCTCCAGCCCATATAAGAAAAATATGATACAATGATACAATATGAATCATACGTATCAAATTGGGAAGGTAATTTAATGTTCAATAAAGATCACTTACACAGCATCAAACCAGTAAGATAAATTACTAGTTTCATTTTCCTTTACCATTGGTATTTTATTGAGAAAAAAAAATAAAGATCATAATTTTGGACTAAACTCAAACATGCTGGGTTGTATTAAGGTGACCTTCTCCCTTCTTTTCTTAATCTTTTTTTTTCAGCTTAGGTTTTCGAATCTCAGTGAGATATCAGTTACCGAGTCCCTCGTGACGGGGTGTCAGTCCTACAAAGTTCCAGCACCAGTCCCCTGACCGGTGTCCATTTCCCTCCGCCGGTGTCCCCACCTTCCGTCCCCTGCCGTTCTCCTGCTCCCGCCCCCGTTTTTCCTTTTAGCCCTGTGGCCACAGCACTGATACAGGAAGGTCATCGCACATCTCACTTTCCCTCCTCCGGTCTAGGGTGCCGCTCTTACTCCTAAACTCTGCTGCTCCAAAAGCCGGCACTCCCAGGACTTCAAAAGTTCTGTTCCAGAGGCTGGAGCAATAGCACAGCGGGGAGGGCGTTTGCCTTGCACGTGGCTGACCCGGGTTCAATTCCCAGAATCCCATATGGGCCCCTGAGCACCGCCAGGGGGGATTCCTGAATGCAGAGCCAGAAATAACCCCTGTGAATAACCAGGTGTGACCCAAAAAGCAAACACACAAAAAATTATGCTTACTTTCCTGTCTCAAAAACGTAACTTATTTTCAAAATAAACTACCAATTTTCTTCAAGCAAAGTTTTAAAGTAACTACTACCTGCCTAGTCAGTCAGGGCTAATGCACATGCTCAGAGGACAGTGCTCTTCCCAGGGACGCACCAGCACACACTCTCCCAGCCTCCTGGGAGCTCCCTCAGGCCCAGAACCAGGTTAGGAGCAGAGAGATGAAGCCGACATTTTTTTTTTGCCTTTTGTCCACTTTTAGCTCTGACACACAAGGACGAAATTATTCATAACTGGACGTGACCTCTCCTGTAAAGACGCCCCCTTAGAAAGTCTGATAGTTGGGGGGGCTGGAGAGGGGAGTACAGGGGTGAAGGATGACCCCCAGCTCAATCTCTAGGCTGGAGCTCCAAGTCCTGCCAGGGGTGAGCCCTGAGCACAGAGCCGGGAGTCAGCCCTGAGCACAGAGCCGGGAGTCAGCCCTGAGCACAGAGCCAGGGGTGAGCCCTGAGCACAGAGCCGGGAGTCAGCCCTGAGCACAGAGCCAGGGGTGAGCCCTGAGCACAGAGCCGGGAGTCAGCCCTGAGCACAGAGCCGGGAGTCAGCCCTGAGCACAGAGCCAGGGGTGAACTCTTAGCACAGAGCCAGGAGTGAGCCCTGAGCACAGAGCCAGGGGTGAACCCCAAGCACAGAGCCAGGAGTCAGCCCTGAGCAGCACAAAAACAAAACCAGAAAGTCCGGCTTTCATTTTTGCAGAAGGCACGAGGCCCCGGTGCCCAGTGGTGCCCAGGGATCCCCCCGTGGGCTGGGGGACCAGGTGTGGGGGGAAGAGCACAGGGTCCCGCCGCCCCAGCTGCCGACGCCGAGAAGTTCCCTGGGCAGCCCACAACCACCAACGTTCTAACTTCCCACACGGGCAGCATTTCTTGTTTGCTTTAGCTAAGGGCGGGCATCCAAGCAGCGCTGTGGAGCGAATTCTTGAGGAACCAAGAGGGTCGGGGTCCAAGCTGGGCACCAGCACGAAGCCCGGCTCTGCCCGCCTGCCTCTCTCCCTGCCCCCACGGGCAGCACTTTAGAACCGCGCCCGCATCTCGCGACACCAGTGAACACCAGACCCAATTATAATTTCACATTTCGTCCCGTCTTGCCCTGGCAACACAGACTTCAGCAGAGTCCCAGGTAATAACCCAGAACCGTGCCTTTCTCCAGAGCTGACTGCGTTTCCGTTTCAAGCTTCCCAAACACCTTCTTCACCAGAAAAAAACGGAAAAGATGCTCTTAGTCACACATCCACGAAAAAAGCATTACTCTCTGTAAATGCAGGATTTCTTGTTGCATCATTGCTTAATATTACGCCTTTTTCAGGAAAGTAAAATGATCAAACTTATTAAGGGCTGAATAATAAAATGATATTCATTATCTCATGAAGCATTTCTTCTCTCATCTTTTTACCATGCGTGGCCTCGAAACTTCAAATAGAAGAAACCGGGTTTAAATTTCTAATTTCTCAAAGCCAAAGGTCTTATTTTTAAGATTTAGGGTGTTTAAAAATATTTCCCTCTATTAACAAATGACTGCGCAACTATTTCAGTCCTCTGAATCTCCTGAGTATATTATTTCGGTTCTCTAAAATTAGTTTTCGGTTTTTGACTTTTAAAAAAGAAGCGTTCCTACGGGCCAGGCAGACACTCTGATGTGTACTTGGGGCAGCCCACAGGAAGGCTGTTGAAGAGTGTTGGTTTCGGGTTCGCACCCGAGCCCGGGCAGGCCGGGGCCCAGCGGTCCTGCACCAGTCCGAGACCAGCTGGATCTCCGGCGCAGCAAAAGCAAAGGGGGAAAGTCAGTATTTTCAACTTTAAAACAGGCAATTGGGGGGCGGGGGAGGGGGTGGAGAGACAGTACAGCAGGGTTGAATCCCCGGCAACCCAAAGGGTCCCCTGAGCACCGCCAGCAGTGACCCCTGAGCACTGAGCCACGAGTCAGCCCTGCGCACACCAGATGCGGCCCCAAAAGAAAACAAAAATTGAAATAAAAAATTTTACAAGGTAGTTTGTCCGGACACCCTGAATAGCCCCCACCAGAAGCAAATCAGAGCCTGTGTGTGTGCGCGGGTTCAGTGCCCGGGGGGTACAAGGAACCGGTTCAACCGCCAGGTGGGGTTTGATGGGCAGTGGGGACTTGCAGACAGTAAGGCCTGCACACAGTAGGACCTGCACACAGAAGGGCGTGCACACAGTAGGGCGGGCAGGGCGTGCACACACAAAGGCCTGCACATAGTAGGGCCTGCACACCCAAGGGCAGAGGTGGCCAGGCAGCTTCCCAGCCCCTCGGAGACCCTAAGTCCCCACAGCTGCTCCATCCCCCCAGACCCAGCCTTTTCTCATGGCAAACTCCGCTCAAAGTGGGGACAGGGGCACGAGACCCCCAAACCCCGATTCCCTCCACTAGAGGAGGAGGAAGCGCCGTTGCCCCATAAAGTCCGCCCTGTCCACTTCCCGGCCAGGATGACCAAAGGTGCCGCTATCGCTTAGATGCTTGTGCTTGGGGGAGGGGCCATACCTGGCGGTGGGCAGGGGCCAACCCGGCGGGGGTCGCTCTGGTGATGCCGGGGACAGGTCCCAGGTGAGCCCTGTGCGAGGCAGGCCCCCTGCCCACCCCCTCGCCCTGTCCTTCGGGCCCCAGGACGCACCACTCGCTCCCAAGGCAAATCCGAGCCATCCTGTGCCCAGGGACAGGGGCTGGACAGCCGGACGCTGGGCGGGGGCAGCGCACAGGGAAGGGGAGGGGGTCCCGCACACCAGCAGCTGGACCCCAGGGGCCATCCTGGACGCCCGCAGCCCGACCCCCCTGGGGACACCCGGGCCACCCGCAGCCCGACCCCCGGGAGGTTCCCCCAGAAACCCGCAGCCGGACCCCAGGGGCCACCCTGGACACCCGCAACCCGACCTCCGGGGCCCTGCAGCCCGACCCCTGGGGGGTCCACCAGGACACCCGCAACCCGACCCCCTGGGGCCACCCCGGACACCCGCAGCCCGACCGCCGGGACCCTGAACACCGGCAGCCCGACCCCCAAGGGCCACCTCGGACACCCACAGCCCGACCCCCACGGGCCCTGGACACCCGCAGCGCGACCTCCGGGGGTCGCCCCGGACACCCGCAGCCGGACCCCAGAGGACACCCCGGACAGCCCGACCCCCGGGGCCCCGGACACCGCAGCCGGACCTCAGGGCCCTGCGGGGCCCCAACAGCGCGGCAGTGAGACCCCGGGGTCCGGCCGGCTCCCCGCCCCCCCCCGCGACCCGACGCCCCTCCCCGGGACCCCAGGCGGGGCCCCCCCGGGCGTCCCCGCCGCGCCCCGCTCACCCCGGCCGAGGAGATCCGTGTGGGCCGCGCGGTCCCGGCTCGCGGGGCAAAGGAGGGCGGCTCCCGCCGGCTCCCGCGCCGTCCCGATCCCCAGGCTCCGCGCCCCCGAGCCGCGCCGCGAAGACCCCGCGCGACCACCCGCCAGCGCGCGCCAGCCGCCCGGCTCCGCCCGCGCACGGCACCCTGGGAGGTGTGGCTAGGGAGGCTCCGCCCACGCCCCTGCCGCGCCCGCGCACAGCACCCTGGGAGGTGTGGCTCCGGCCGAGTCCGCCTCGCTCCAGGCGCCGGAGCTGCGCCCGCGCACAGCACCTTGGGAGGTGTGGCTTCTGCCGACTCCACCCACGCCGCGCCGCGCAAGGCACCCTGGGAAGTGTGGTTCTGGCCGATTTTTTTTTTTTTCTGGCTCTAGGCGCCTAAGTTACTTTTCCCTGGTTTGTGTTTCTTTTTTTTTTTTTTAATTTTTTTTTATTTATTTATTGAATCACTGTGGGAAAAGTTACAAAGCTTTCAGGTTTATGTCTCAGTCATGCAAATATCAAACACATTTCCCTTTACCAATACTTATTTTTTACCATGAAGAACCCCAATAAAACCCCACCCCCCACCCCTCCCCGTCCCTGTGAGGCAGATGAATTCTAGTTAACACTCTATCTGCTTTGATTAGATTCATTGTTTCAATAAAAGATTCACCACTATTATTTAGAGTTTACCCCCCCCCCCAAATCAGACATGCTGAAAAAGCATTGTGAAGTGATTTGCTTTCTACGGCTGGGTTCAAGAATTAAATGTTGGTTTTGGGTTTCTGCTCTTTTACCTATTGACCCTGGAAGTATTTCTACTGAAAGTCAGATAGTTAAGAAATTGGTTTCTGTGTTCTGGAGTCGTGGCTGTGCTGGAGAGCCGCTCGCGGGGGGCAACCGGTGGCCTCGGTAGGGCGTGAAGGGCGGAGCGAAACGCCCCCCTTCCCATGAGGTTCTAGTCGCCCCCACACTCGCGGCTCATACCTGCTGTCCACAAGGCTCCCATGTGGCCGCCATCTTTCTTTCCAGAGAGGAGAGGGCGAATGGGGCAACACCCTTTCCCCTCCGGCAGACTTGATGGGCTGGATCAATGCATAGTCCGTTCACTTTTCTGCTCCAAGCTGCTGGGTTCTGCATTAAGTCCTTGTGCTTCTGGGGCCGTGGCCGTGCTGGAGAGTCGCTCGCGGGGGGCAACTGGTGACCTCGGTAGGGCGTGAAGGACGGACCAGAACGCCCCCCTTCCCATGAGGTTTTAGTCGCCCCCACACCCCCGGCTCATACCTGCTGTCCACAAGGCTCCCATGTGGCCGCCATCTTTCTTTCCAGAGGGAGGAGGGCGGAAGGGAGCAACACCCTTTCCCCTCTGGGCAGAAATGATTGCCTGGATTAACGCATAGTCCTTTCACTTTTCTGCTCCAAGCTGCTGGGTTCTGCATTAGGTCATTGTGCTTCTGGGGCTGTGGCCGTGCTGGAGAGCCGCTCGTGGGGGCAACTGGTGGCCTCGGTAGGGCGTGAAGGGCAGACGGAAATGCCCCCCTTCCCATGAGGTTTTAGTCGCCCCCACACTCGCGGCTCATACCTGCTGTCCACAAGGCTCTCATGTGGCCGCCATCTTTCTTTCCAGAGAGGAGAGGGCGAATGGGGCAACACCCTTTCCCCTCCGGCAGACTTGATGGCCTGGATCAATGCATAGTCCGTTCACTTTTCTGCTCCAAGCTGCTGGGTTCTGCATTAAGTCCTTGTGCTTCTGGGGCCGTGGCTGTGCTGGAGAGCCGCTCGTGGGGGGCAACTGGTGACCTCGGTAGGGTGTGAAGGACGGACCAGAACGCCCCCCTTCCCATGAGGTTTTAGTCGCCCGCACACTCCCGGCTCATACCTGCTGTCCACAAGGCTCCCATGTGGCCGCCATCTTTCTTTCCAGAGAGGAGAGGGCGAATGGGGCAACACCCTTTCCCCTCCGGCAGACTTGATGGGCTGGATCAATGCATAGTCCGTTCACTTTTCTGCTCCAAGCTGCTGGGTTCTGAATTAAGCCCTTGTGCTTCTGGGGCTGTGGCCGTGCTGGAGAGCCGCTCGTGGGGGGCAACTGGTGACCTCGGAAGGGCGTGAAGGACGGACCAGAACGCCCCCCTTCCCATGAGGTTTTAGTCGCCCCCACACTCCCGGCTCATACCTGCTGTCCACAAGGCTCCCATGTGGCCGCCATCTTTCTTTCCAGAGAGGAGAGGGCGAATGGGGCAACACCCTTTCCCCTCCGGCAGACTTGATGGGCTGGATCAACGCATAGTCCGTTCACTTTTCTGCTCCAAGCTGCTGGGTTCTGCATTAAGTCCTTGTGCTTCTGGGGCCATGGCCGTGCTGGAGAGCCGCTCGTGAGGGGTGACTGGTGACCTCAGTAGGGCGTGAAGGACGGACTGGAACGCCCCCCTTCCCATGAGGTTTTAGTCGCCCCCATACCCCCAGCTCATACCTGCTGTCCACAAGGCTCCCATGCGGCCGCCATCCTTCTTTCCAGAGAAGAGAGGGCGAATGGGGCAACACCCTTTCCCCTCCGGCAGACTTGATGGCCTGGATCAACGCATAGTCCGTTCACTTTTCTGCTCCAAGCTGCTGGGTTCTGCATTAAGTCCTTGTGCTTCTGGGACTGTGGCCGTGCTGGGGAGCCGCTCGTGGGGGGCAACTGGTGACCTCGGTAGGGCGTGAAGGACGGACCAGAACGCCCCTCTTCCCATGAGGTTTTAGTCGCCCCCACACCCCCGGCTCATACCTGCTGTCCACAAGGCTCCCATGTGGCCGCCATCCTTCTTTCCAGAGAAGAGAGGGCGAATGGGGCAACACCCTTTCCCCTCTGGGCAGAAATGATGGCCTGGGTTAACTCATCGTCCGTTCACTTTTCTGCTCTAAGCTGCTGGTTTCTGCATTAAGTCCTTGTGTTTCTGGGGCTGTGGCCATGCTCCAAACTTAACTCTGATTTTCAGGGAGAAAGATTGGGTGGTTTACTTCTCATTGATCACTTTGTATAGAGAGAGATGTCGCGCGAGTTTCCCATCTCTGTAAGAATACTTTCAAGATATGGCATTCCTGTTTTTTTTTTTCCCAATGTAGGAGTACTGCTATTTATTCAACTATTGATTAAGCTGATTGAATTGGGCTTGAACTCCACATTACTTTTCTTTTTATTCAGAAGGTTAATTTTATTATTATTTTCAATCACCGCGAGATATAGTTACAAATCTTTCATGTTTGAGTTTCAGTCATACAATGATCGAACACCCAACCCTCCATCAACTTACATTTTCCACCACCAATGTCCCCAGTATTTTCCCCCCATCCCCCCTTCCCTGCCTCTATCGCAGACAATCTACCCCATACTCTCTTTTGTATTGCTTGTTAGAGTAGCATAAGATGTCACGTGACCTCAAGAATGGGACCTTGCTCCTGGAATTCTAAAATCTTAGATAATTAAGGTCTGGGGAAACCTCTGTGTCTCTGGGTCATGGGATATGGCATTTCTTAATCCAAAAAGAGCAAGAAATTGAGGGCTGGAATGATAGTATAGCGGGTAGGACGTTTGCCTTGCAGGCAGTCGACCCAGGTTCAATTCCCAGCCTCCCATATGGTCACCCGAGCACCATCAGGAGTAATTCCTGAGTGCATGAGCCAGGAGTGACCCCTGTGCATTGCCGGGTGTGACCCAAAAAGCAAAAAATTTAAAAAAAAGAGCAAAAAATTGCAATTTAGCCCTTACATTGTCACATGAGGATATGCAAAAAATATTTGTGTTTAGAAACGTGTCCAGAGCTGTGACCCCAAGGAAGGGCCTTGTCTGGCTCTGTGGGGACTGAGCCTGGGTCAGCGGGAGCGTCTCCACGTGGGGCCAGCGCCTTATACACATACTCTCCCTAGCCCCACTGTGCCTCACGCTTCCTGTTTCTTAAGTCTTTACCAGTATTTTATTTCCTTTGGCAATAAGGAGGCGTTTTTTAATATTCCCACCTACCCGTCATGTCTCTCCCCATGAGCCGACTTGCTTCCGTCTCCTGATTGTGGGAACCTGGACGGCTGCTTTTCTGCCTGAGGCTGTGGTCATGCCTCCGTGGGTCCCCTGCCCACCCACACCTAGCAGCCTCCCTCCTGTTGGGTTCCAGCTTGGCCCTGGCCGCTGGAGTTTCCCGATGCCCTTTCACACTCATCTTCCCAGTGAGCAGGAGTGCAGGACCCGCCTTGGCGCTCCTATCCGTGTAGAGTTGCAGCTTGATGAAATTACACACCAGCTGAACTTCCACTCCTCCGAAAATCAGCTCCCTCCTCCTGGAGGCATTCCTACTCGCTCCACGATGCACTCTTTGTTATCCTTGTATTTGTCAATAAACTACCCCAGACAAGGCAAGCCAACAATTCACCACAATCAACACTCAATTGTTGGACAGATCTATTCTGTACAGATTTGGTAGGAGGAGTGAGTGGCAGGGGTGTGTGTGTGGGGGGGGGTCGTGTATGTGCAGGAGTGGGAGGAGTCTGCTCAGGGCTAGGGGTGTGGGCGGAGGTTCTGGGGAGGTGGGGTCACATTAGGGGTGCTTAGGGTTTAGTCCTGACTCTGCACTCAGGGATCACTCCTGATAAGGCTCTGGAGACCATTTGGGATGCCGAGGATCAAGCCTATGTTGCCACCACGCAGGGCAAACACCTACGCCCCTGTATTAATGCTCTGACCCCAATTGTAGCGATTAAAATTGATCTCTAGATAAGTACCAGGAGGTTTACTCCATGGTTTGGAGGCCAGTCACACATGCTAGGGGAAAAGGCAGCTCACATAGAAAAGGGAGCACCAAATAAAGGGTGTTGGGAAGATCCTCCCAGGATGGGAGACGCATGCTGAAAGTAGACTATGGACCAAATATGAATGTCACCCATTGCCTCTTTTGCAAACCACAACACGCAACAGGAGAGAGAGAACAGAAGGGAATGCCCTGCCACAGAGGCAGGGTGGGATGGGGGGATGGGGGTGGGTGGGATACTGGGATCCGTGGTGGTGGGAAATGGGCACTGGTGGAGGAATGGGTGTTTGTTCATTGTATAACTGAAACCCAAGCACAAGAATTTGTAAGTCTACAACTGTACCTCTTGGTTTGTCACTAATAAAAATTAAAAAAATAAAAAATAAAAAAATAAAATCTGTTTGAAGGTTAAAAAAAGAAAAAAAAGAAAAAAATCAATCTCTACCTGCTGTCACTGTCACTGTCCTCCCGCTGTTCATCAATTTGCTCGAGCAGGCACCAATAATGTCTCACAACAAATTGTGAGACTTGTTGTTACTGTTTTTGGCATCTCGAATACGTCATGGGGAGCTTGCCAGGCTCTGCCATGAGGGTGAGATACACTCGGTAGTTTGCTGGGATCTCCGAGAGGGGCGGAGGAATCAAACCTGGGTCAGCCAGGTTGGCCCATGCAAGGCAAACACCCTACCCACTGTGCTATTGCTCCAACCGTGCTAGATAAGGAAAACTTCCTTTGCGATAAATTGGATCAACAGCACATTGCATCACCCTCAGGATGGAGCAGATTGCACAATAAAAGCGTGCCTGGGGTTGGAGAGGTAGGACAGGGTTCACCCATTGGGACCCCAGTTGCATCCCCGGCACACATGGTCCTGGGGGCCCTGTGGTGCAATCCTGGGTCCTGCTGAGAAAGCCTGGTAAGCCCACAACACAGGGCCAGAGCAACCCCACATCCTTGGACCCTGCAAGGAGCCACTGGCCCAGTTGGAGCACCCCCATAAGGGTCCCCAGCTCCCCTGAACGCTGCTTGGATCGCCAAGCCTCATGCCTCATGTTTTATACTGCACAATTATGTATGATAGTATGATCTGCATGATCAGTATGTTGAGGTTTGGTAAAGTACGGTGTCTCGAGGAAGAGGAAGAGGAGGAGGAGGACGAGGAGGAGGAGAATGAGGAGGAGGAGGAGGAAGAAGAAGAGGATGGAGGAGGAGGAGGAGAAGGAGGAGGAAGAATAAGAGGATGGAGGAGGAGGAGGAGGAGGAGGAGGAGGAGGAGGAGGAGGAGGAGGAGGAGGAGGAGGAGGAGGATGGAGGAATACGGAGGAGGAGGAGGAGGAGGAGGAGGAAGAGGAGGAGGAGGAGGTGGAAGAATAGGATGGAGGAGGAATACGGAGGAGGAGGAGGAGGAGGAGGAGGAGGAGGAGGAGGAGGAGGAGGAGGAGGAGGGATAGGAAGAGGAAGACCCCTCCTGTTAGAATGGTACCTTGTGGTGCCCTTGGAGCGCCCTCTGCTGGGACGTCAGGGGAAACGCCTCCTCATTGGCGAGAACCGCCGCTGAGGAAGCAGCAAACTCCAGGCAAGTTTTTTGTTTGTTGTTTGTTTGTTTCTAATTTTTTTAAATTTTTATTAGTGAAACACCATGAGGTACAGTTGTAGACTTACAAATTTCTGTGCTTGGGTTTCAGTTATACAATGATCGAGTACCCATCCCTCCACCAGCGCCCATTCTTAGATGCTCTTTCAAAGCTCGTGTGGCCCTAGATCCACGGGAAAGCTTCAAAGAGACGCAGAGACCTTGCGGACAGTTTGTCTTTCTCCCTGGGATTCGCTCACAGCGCTGGAGGTGTCCTGCCCAGGTCACTGCAGAGCCGGGGACCGAGACTCCTCCTCAGCCTGGAGCTCCTGCCCAGCCTGCAGCTTGTCTCTGCCATGGGCTTTCCGTTCCAGGCCAGGGTCTCGAAGGCACGTCACTCACCCGCTGGTCTCGGTTCCTTGCCTGTCCCACCTCGGAGAACCCTGTGTTCTCTCCCAGACGTGCACTTCTCCCTCTCTTCCTCTCCCCTAGAATCTCTCTAGGGAGCGATAGCACAGCGGGGAGGGCGTTTGCCTTGCACGCGGCCGACCCGAGTTCAATTCTCAGCATCCCATATGGTCCCCCGAGCACTGCCAGAAGTCATTCCTGAGTGCAGAGCCAGGAGGAACCACTGAACATTGCCGGGTGTGACCCAGTAGCACTGTACTGTAGCACCGTCCTCCTGTTGTTCATCGATTTGCTCAAGCAGGCCCAGTAACATCTCTGTTGTGAGACTTATTGTTACTGTGTTTGGCATATCGAATACGTCATGGGGAGCTTGCCAGGCTTTGCTGTGCGGGTGAGATACTCTCAGTAGTTTGCTGGGCTCTCCAAGAGGGGCGAAGGAATCGAACTCAGGTTGGCCAAGTTGGCCGCGTGCAAGGCAAACACCCTACCGCTGTGCTATCACTCCAGTCCGTGACGCAATAAAGGAGAAAAAAAAAGAAAAGTGAAGCATCTTTGGTTATAAGCAGGCAGGGAAACGCAAGCTGGACTGGCAACAGACAAATCTGCCAAGTGCAAGTCCCTCCTGGGCCAAGTCCCAGCAGGCTGCTAGCAGGGCTGGTGTCCCGGGAGGGAGTGGCTGGTGGGTGACTCCAGGGACTTGGTGTGACAGCACCCCAACCCCCAGCCAGACCCTAGGTGAGGCAGCAGCAATGTCACCATCATCATCAACAGCAGCACAGGGTCACTGAGAGAAAGGAGCCCGAGAGCGTGGACCGTGTGCCCTGGGAGAGGAGGACTCCCAAGCATGCCTGTACTTGAGCTGGGGGGTAATGGATGGAGTCTTTCCCGCACACACTTCTTATTTATTTTCATTCAAAAACAACTTTTTCAGAGCGGGAGCCTTGGTCCAGTGAGGAGGGCTTTTGCTTCGCATGTGGCCAGCCCCAGGTTCGATTCCCGGCATCTCTGAGCACTGCCAGGAGTGATTCTGAGTGCAGAGCCAGGAGGAAGCCCTGAGAACCACCAGCTGGGGCGTTCCCCCGCCCCCCACCCCCAAACTGTGAAAAATAGAGAAGGCTAAATTAAGATGGCTTGTGTCTGTAGTTGGAATTCCTAATACCATAAGATGAAGGTTCTTATGGTATTAATCTAGACATTCAACATCATTCCAAACATGTCTTCGTTGTTTCCTTCCCTTTTTAAAAAGATTCAGAAAAAAATAAAAATTTAAAAATTTTAAAAAAATAGGGGCTTGAGTGATAGCACAGCGGGTAGGGCGTTTGCCTTGCATGCGGCCGACCCAAGTTCGATTCCCAGCATCCCACATGGTCCCCTGAGCACCGCCAGGAGTAATTCCTGAGTGCATGAACCAGGAGTAACCCCTGTGCATCGCCGGGTGTGACCCAAAAAGCAAAAAAAATAAATAAATTAAAAATAAATTAAAAATATATAAAAATATTCATAAATGAAGAAAGTGGAGATTTTAACTGGAAATGTCAAGCCTACAGATGAGTCAACAATCTTTATAAAGAATGAATTTAGAGGATTTACTCCTCCCATTCTTTTTTTTTATTTCAACATTTGTTCTCTATTTGTTAATTTTGGGATTCTAGCATTTGGTGGGGGGCTCGGTTTGGCGGCCTAGTGACGCCATGTGGTTACTCCTGGCTCTGCAGCGAGGAATTCCTTCTGCTGGAACTCGGGGACCATATGGAGTGCCAGGAATAATAATCTGGGTAGGGCATGGCCACAGCCTTCCCAGCTGTCCTATCTCTGTAGCTCCTGTATTTTAGTTTTTTTTTTTTCTTTTTGGGCCATACCCAGAGGTGCTCAGGGGTTCCTCCTGGCTCTGCACTCAGGAATCGCTCCTGGCAGTGCTCGGGGGACTCTATGGGATGCCGGGGATTGAACCTGGGTTGGCCGGGTGCAAGGCGAACGCCCTCCCCGCTGTGCTATCGCTCTGGCTCCTATTTTAGCATTTCTTTCACCACCTTCCCACCTTATCTCTCCTCCCTGAACCCCATCTCGGATAACCTTCCCTGGTATCAGTGCCAAGGGGCATGTCTTCCTGTTACCAGATTGTCCATTTGACAGACCCTGATTGTGTGTCCATGTGAAACCATCCAAGACTTTCTTCCGGGGAGGCTGTCACTGCTCACACTGATGGTTCCAAAGTCTCAGGACACGTCAGCCGGGTGGGGGTGGGGTGGGGGGAATGACTGGGCCAGCGGCGGCTCCATCCTCAGCTTCTTAAGGAAGTCTCAGTTTCCAGATCGGTGGCATGGTTTTCACTGCTGGGCGAGCACCCAGAAGCTCCTTTCCCTCCTTCTTCCGGCAGTGCCAGGAACCAACCCCCACAGACCCGCCATCCTGTTAAGTCACAGTGTCCCTTTGTCTCCACATCTTTGCCAACTCTTGTCATACTTGCTGTTATTGTTTTTTTTTTTTTTTTGGTGGGGGAGAGGGAAAAGATGGGATTGGGCACAGCTGGTTGTGCTCAGGGCTTCCTCCTGGCTCTGTGCTCAGGGGTCATTGCTTCAGGGCTCTGGGGACCACATCGGGTGCCAAGGATTGAACCCAGGTCAGCCAAGCACCCTACCCGCTGTACTTAGTCTCCGTCCCTGCCCTCCCATCCCCCCATTTTGTTTATTTAACAGTCCTTTCCCCAAAGGAGTGTGTGTCTCTGTGTGTGTGTCCGTGTGTGTGTGTGTGTGTGTGTGTGTGTGTTGGCTCTGACCCCTGGTGTGCTTCATTCATTGGAATATGTCTTGTTTTTTGTTTTCAAAGCTTGTGAGAGAAAGACAGGCTTTGACCAACTTTTTGAAGGCAGGGGTAACACAAGCCATGGCCTTCTTTAGGAGTGGAAAAATCGCCCTGAAAAACAAAAACAAAAACATCCAGTTCTCTTCTTGTGGAGATCCAAGAGCTAAATAAAAGTTTATTGGAGTTTCTTTGGATATGTGATCACAGAACTAGTCTCCGGGCTTACTTCAACTGTACAATGCCACATGGGTGAAATGTCGAGGATGGAGGTGTTACGCTTTCCTTGGGCTATTAGGATCCTGGTAGATAGTTTTTCAAAAGAAAAAAAAAAAGTGATCTAAATAACACAATCCAGAGCAAAAACTTCTATTTATCTGATCCCGGTCCTAGGAATTATAAGTTTTGTTCAATAAAAACTATTTTTCTCACACACACACACACACACACAGACCATACAAGATGCTGGGAATTGAACCCGGGCTGGCCGCATGCAAGGCAAACACCCTATCCACTATACTATTGCTCCAGCCCCACAAATCCCTCATAGTGACAAAATTATTGTGCATTCTAGAGAGGACTAGAAAATGTAATTATTTACCTATACTTTTTTTCTTTCTAATTCCACTTTATTATAATTTTATCAGGAATGGAAGTTCGGTATTGTCAAATTCTCTTTTTGTGTCCAATGGCATTATCACATAGTTTTCTTTTTCTTTTATTTTAACTTTTATTAGTGAGACACCATGAGGTACAGTTGTAGACTTACAAATTTTTGTGCTTGGGTTTCAGTTATACAATGATCGAGTACCCATCCCTCCACCAGTGCCCATCCTCCACCCCCGCCGATCCCAGTATCCCTCCCACCCCCCCATCCCCCCCATCCCCCCTGCCTCTGTGGCAGGGAATTCCCCTTTGTTCTCTCTCTCCTTTTGGGTGTTGTGGTTTGCAGAATACTCTGGTTTCTCTTCAGATTGCATAAATCTTTCGCCTTTTACCTATACTTTTGTTTCGAGGCTACACTCAGCATTGTTCAGCCACTTCTGGTGGCGCTTGGGGGACCTTATAAGGTTTCCGGGTTCAAACCCCGGGTCATCTATGCATAAGCTAAGGGCTTGTTCTGCTGTACTATCTCTACAGCCCCTAGAAAACGCAATCATCTAAAAGAGAATAAAGCAAGTTATTATTCATCATCCTTGGTTCAGGAAAGTCCTTTGCTGGCATGTACTTTTCCAGATATTGCTGGCAGCATGCAAAGGCACACCTTCCATAAATAATTAGTAGATTAATTAACTTTTGGTTTGGGGGTCACACCCAGCGATGTTCAGGGCTTACTCCTGGCTCTGCACTGAGGGATCACACCTGGCAGGGTTGGGGGACCCTATGGGGTGCTGGGGAGTAAAGCTGGTTTGGCTAGCCACGTGCAAGGCAAACGCCCACTTGCTGTACTATTCCTCTGGTCCCAATAATCAATTATTTTTTGGAAAGTGTTTTTTTGCTAAACCTTTGAGTTCTATTGGCAGTGCTCAACGGAATTAGAGATAGAAAGTGAAGTTGGAAAAGGAACAGGATGAGGTATTTGACCGGGATCTTAACAAGGGCTGAGTTTCGTTCACAGCTGCCGAGTCCGGCGTTGCAGACTGGGCTGAGTCCTACTGGGGAGCCTGGCCATGTCCACCTTACATCTGCGCAGAGGGGGCCACTACAAACAAGTGAGGTTCACTCTGACAGTGTACGGGGCAGGGGTGAGAAGGGGCCAGGAGGACAGAGATCAAACTCAGGTCCAATGCACGCAAAGCATGTGCTTGACTGTTGAGTTAGATCCCAGGTGATGGTTTGATTTGTTTGTTTTTGGATCTGGGGGTCACCCCTGCTGGTGGTCAGGGGCTACTCCTGGTCCAATGCTCAGGAGCAGCGTCTGGGACCACACGCGGAGTTGGAGTGGAACCAGGGTCGGTTCCCTGCAAGGCCAAGTGCCTCCACCCCTGTGCTTTCTCTCTGGTTCCCTTGCGTTACAGGTTTAAGTGAATGTTATTAAATACCGTATTTCTTCTGTGTCTAAAATGTCCTGAGCTCTGTGTCAGGAAGAGAGAAGAATACAAGCTGGAAGGAAGGAAAGTTTCAAAATACTGGTTGACACTGTGAGGTTGCGGCTCCACATCTCTCCCCCTCTGACTCCTGTTCGTGGAAATAGTGGCACCTCCCACTCTTTGGCTCAGTTCTGCGTGTTTTGGAGTAAGACTGATTTACTTGACATTGTATGTGCTCGGCATTAAAAGCAGGGTAAGAATTCTAGTTTCCAAAAGGGCACAGTGAACGGTCAAAGCCTCCGGCAAAGCGATTTTCCGTCCCTCCCTTGAGCCTCCCAAGGAGACAATCGGGTACATTCGACGCTTGTTCGGGCAGTGGGCTGCCGTGTGGGCTGCCGGCTCCCTTCATTTTAAGCAAGATCTTTGTGGGTTTTTATTCTGTTAATTAGTGCATTGGCCAGGATGAATGGGATTTTATGCCAGCAGGCTTCTGCTGATCCTTCCATTTGCAGTTTGCATGGTTCTTTTGTTTAGTTTTTGTTTCCTTCTTCCACTCTTGAAACACTTCAGTCTAGCGTTGCCTGAAACTCCCTGTAGTTCCAGAACTGCGGGCAGTGATGCATGAAGACATCAAACAGGGCTGCATGGAGGAGGCAGAGAGCACCTTCTCTCTGGTGCCACACTGGGGGTGGGCAGCTGTGAGTTCCATGCACCCTGTACATCACTCTGTCCACACATCCTTTGCTTGCACTCTTGGCAGCGGAAATTTGACTCTGGGGGAAAAGGTGGTACAAGCCTCAGGCTCAACCTTGAGACGTACATTTAATGATTATTCAGCCTCTGCTCTAGTCTTTGAGTATGCAAGCACAAAGCCTCGATTTAGGTATCCTGGGCTGGTGAGAAGATGGGAGAAAATGCAACCGGAAGGAATTTTTTTTTCTTCCTTTTTGGGTCACACCCAGCGATGCTCAGGGGCTACTCCTGGCTCATGCACACAGGAATTATTCCTGGCGGTGCTCGGGGGACCATATGGGATGCCAGGGATCGAACCGAGGTCGGCCGCATGCAAGCATGCAAGGCAAATGCCCTACCCGCTGTGCTATCGCTCTGGCCCCAGGAAGGAATTTTTGTAGATCTGTGTAATTAAAGGTTGTCAGGGTAAGATAATTTAGCATGAAAAAAAGTTTTAGAAGAGAGACTTGCAATATGTACAAAAGACTCTTTTGCACTTTTCCTATTTCTCCTATTTAAAAAAGAAAAATTTATTTTTTTCTCCAAGTATATTGGTTTTGATTCATCTAATTGTCGGAGAGCAGAGCTATGATTCAGCCATTCAGTTATCTTTTGAAAAGAGTGTGTGTGTGTGTGTGTGTGTGTGTCTGTCTGTCTGTCTGTGTGTATGTGTCTGGTGTGTCTGTCTGTGTGTGTGTGTGTATCTGTGTCTATGTGTCTGTGTGTGTGGTGTGAACTTGGTTGGTTGCTCAGTTTAATTTTTTTTCACTAGCATTTTTACTTGGTACAGGAAAGAAATAGAAGAATTAACGTTTGAAACAGTTTTAGGCTGCTGGAGGCAGCAGGAGTTTTAGGCTGTCTCAGGGAGGCCAGAGCAGTAAAGGAGACTTGGGACAGATCCCTGCTTATTCCTGAACCTAAGAGAAGGCACAGGAGGTCCCCCAGGGAGTTTCTGCTGTCAGGAGGATTCCCCAGTCCCTCTGTCAGTCCACGCCTATGTTGGCTTGCTGTGCTGGGCCTTAGAAATGAGCCCTTGCCTGAGTGAACAGTTCACCCCTGCCGCCCGGAGTCAGGGCGTAATGATGGAAATTTACATCTTTGGTTTTATAACTGGTTTATAGAATGTACTTGACAGTGATGATTTTGCTTGTGGGTGGAAAGTTGTAAAAGGACGTCCTTCTAGGACTGGAGAGATAGCACAGCAGGTAGGGTGTTTGCCTTAGACGCCGGCAGACCTGGGTTCAATTCCCAGCATCCCATATGGTCCCCTGAGCACCGCCGGGAGTAATTCCTGAGTGCAGAGCCAGGAGGAACCCCTGTGCATCGCTGGGTGTGACCCAAAATGCAAAAACAAAACAAACAAACAAAACAAAAGACGGACTTCCCTGTCTGCACTTAGATGAACTTCCCTGTTCTGCTGAGAAAAGGTTAAATTGAGGATACTCCCTGGAGCCCTACTGATAAGAGGCCGTCAGGAGCTCACGCACCTGCGTCATTATTTGAGCAAGAAGCAAAGTGATGATGAGTTTGCAGTGATGCCCAAGAAAAACAGGCTCTGGGACCACTGAGCTTTTCCAGGGCTCCAAGCGTTGGCCTAGCCTCACTCCCCAGACCTGATCAGCTGGTGTAAGAAAGATTCCTCGTTCCCTGCCAGGGATCATCTCAGGTGCTTGGTTAAGCCAACACCCCGGTTACACTTGCTCCACTTTGTAATTTTTGCTCCTTTATTAACTGATCAGACACCTGAGGGTCTATCTCAGGATAAAGTAAAGTAAAAGTAAAGGCCCTCCCGTTGATCATGGATTTGCTCGAGCGGGCCCAGTAACGTCTCCATTGGAGACTGTTGTTACTGTGTCTGGCATATCGAATACGTCACTGGGAGCTTGCCAGGCTCTGCCGTGCGGGCGAGATACTCTCAGTAGCTTGCCGGGCTCTCCGAGAGGGGTGGAGGAATCGAACTCGAATTGGCCATGTTGGCTGCGTGCAAGGCAAATGCCCTACCACTGTGCTATCGCTCCAGCCCTATCTCAGGATACTCAACGCTATTCTGTTGATCTGAGGGTCTGTCTCAATTCCATGCTATGCTGTTTCAATTATTCTTTTGTAGTACAGGTTGAAGCTGGGAAAAGTGATGGCTCTCATCTTTTTTTTTTTTTTCAAAGATTGCTTTAGCTCTTCTATTGTTAGGAGTCAGTTTTGTGTGTTTGGATTTTGGGTCACACTCAGTGGTGCTCAGGGTTTACTCCTGGCTCTGCACTCTGGGACCATTCTTGACAGATCCAGGGGACCTTATGGGATGCCAGGGTTTGAACCAGGGTTGCCCACATGGAAGACACACTCCCTTCCCACTGTACTATCTCTCCAGCCCAGGAGTCATCATTTATTTATTTTACTTAATTTTTCTGCTTTTTTGGTCACACCCAGCAATGCTCAGGGGTTACTCCTGGCTATGCACTCAGGAATCACTCCTGGTGGTGCCTGGGGGACCATATGGGAGGCCGGGGATTGAAACCGGGTTGGCCATGTGCAAGGCAAATGCCCCACCTGCTGTGCTATCGCTCTGGCCCTCAGGAGTCTTTTTTTTTTTTTTAAAGGAGTGAGTTGACTAAGGGCGAGGTATCCACATAGGTGATTGGGCGTGAGTAGCATGATTGTGGTGGTGTCAAAATTGTACACACATATAAGTTGCTCATCCTTGCTCATAAGTCATGTGAGTATCTGGTTACGCAAGTAGGTGGCATATAAGTTAATAAGTATTTTGTGCATAATGAGGAGAAAAGAGAAGTAGGTTCAGGGCTGCGCTCTCTGAGCATGCCCAGTGGCTGGCTGGAACTGTCGACCAAAGTCACCTCTGCGCTAAGAATCTGGCAAACATGAAGCTGTCAGGCGCGGAATTGCAAAGCCCTTTATCTTCCTCGACGTCTGACACAGACCTCTTTATTTCTTAGAGCGGTTTTGCACACTGCCTTCTGTGCACCGATTCCTCTGGCTTGGTGCACAGAGTCCTCGGGCTCCAAGCCTCCACGCCCACGGAACTGGCGTGTTTCACAACAGGAAGGTCTTTATGTTTTATATGCGGCCATAAAATTTTGATCCTGAAACAGAAAACTTCTATTCTCAATGAAGATGTGTGTTGCTCATCAGTGAAATGGACTCTGAAGTCACATTTAGAAAAAGCAGATGCTCAATTTTTCTCCTGGGAGCAATTTGCCAGCTCCTAAAGCAGTTTATTTTCTTTGAAGACACGGGGTTAATTCTAGTTAAAGAATACTTCTATTTATAAATATTAAGCTTGCGTTGCAGATAATTCTGAACGTAGTAGCTATAAACAGCCACGTAAGTGGGGATTTGGATGTAGCTCAGTGGGAACTATTGTTTCGTGTGGAAAAGGGCCCGGGTCTGATTTTTAGTGCCCCTGAGCTCATCACCCCCTTCCCCACAATAAAATTTCAATCACAGATAAGAAAATTTCTTGCACAGGCAACATTTTCTTTTCTTTCTTTTTTTTTTCCCCTTTGCTTTTTGGGTCATACCCAGGGATTCTCAGGGGTTACTCCTGGCTCTGTACAGAGGAACCACTCCTTGTGGGTGATGACTTGGGGTCTCGTTGGGACGAGGAGGACAGGACCGGCTCCACCCCCATCCCGTGAGGCCCTGTGTGTCTCATCACTGGGGGCCCAAATGTGACTCTCCAGTGGCCTCAGATGGATGGCGGCCACTGGGCCACCAGGGGGAACAGGCCAAGGCACAAAACCTATTCCCACCTGGGTTGGCCCAGCACCGGTAGCCTACTGCAGGGACCGGACGCATTTCTACCTAAAGCCGCTGGGTTCCGAGATTCGTTTCTGAGTCTCTGGGGTCATGGCCATTAAGCAGTTTGATCAGGAACCAGAGAGGCCATGTCTCCAAGCATATAGCTGAGCCGGAGGTGGTTTGTGGGTGTGTCTCCCACATACCTAACTTTTGGCCGTTTACTTTCATGGTAAACTTTGCCCCAAGTTTTTTGGGTCTGGCCAAAGGCACAGCAGCAATTTTGGGATATCTGGAAGTTTGAAGGCGCCATCAGGCTGCTAATGCACTTGCCTCACAGTTACAGATTGACCTGCTGGCGGCACCAAACCCCCCACCCCCCATCATGTTGACTTCTTGACCTAGTACACATAACCGTTACATTCAGAGATGTTCGTTCCGTTGAGAGTGAATGGAACATCAGGAACGAGAATGTTAATCTAGGAAAGCCTAATAAGTAATCAATCAGCTATTGTATGAAGCGCTGCCATGAGCATATGTGTGCATTATCCCTTCAAATGAACGTTTTTGTGCCTTGGGGATAGATGCCAAGGGCTGGCATGACTGGGCTGGATTGACGCAGAGGATGCGGGAATGGTGAGGGCGCATCTCTGTGTTTGTTCCCAGTTCCCAGGTTCTTCAACATTTTCAAGAATGAAAATATTGTGTAATACCATGTACAATAAAGACCTCAACATCAGGCCAGAATCCATAAGGTACATTGAAGACAAAGTTGGCAAAACCCTCCATGACATTGAAGCTAATGGTATCTTCAAAGATGCCACGCCACTGGCCGAGCAAGTGAAAACAGAGATAGATAAATGGGACTATCTTAAACTAAGAAGCTTCTGCACCTCCAAAGAAACAGTGACCAAAATACAAAGACAGACTACAGAATTGGAAAGGATATTCGCCGAATACACATCTGACAAGGGGTTGATATCAAGGATATATAAAGTACTGGTTGAACTCCACAAGAAGAAAACATCCAACCCCATCAAAAATGGGGCAATGAAATGAACAGAAACTTTCTCAAAGAAGAAATCCGAATGGCAAAAAGGCACATGAGAAAATGCTCTACATTATTAATCATCAGGGAGATGCAGATCAAAACCACAATGAGATATCATCTCACAGCACAGAGACTGCCCCCCATCCAAAAGAACAAAAACAATTGGTGCTGGCGTAGATGTGGCAAGAAAGGGACCCTCCTTCACTGCTGGTGGGAATGCCGACTGGTTCAGCCCTTTTGAAAAACAGTATGAACTATTCTTCAAAAATTAGAAACTGGGCTCCCATTTGACCTAGAAATACCACTCCTGGGAATATATCCCAGAGAGGCAAAAAAGTATAGTTGAAGTGACATCTGCACTTGTTTGTTCATTGCAGCACTCTTTGCAATAGCCAGAATCTGGAAAAAAACCCTGAGTGCCCGAGAACAGATGACTGGTTAAAGAAACTTTGGTACATCTACATGATGGAGTACTATGCAGCTGCTAGAAAAGATGAAGTCATAAAATTTACATATAAGTGGTACAATATGGAAAGTATCATGCTAAGCGAAATGAGTCAGAAAGAGAGGGATAGACATAGAAAGATTGCATTCATCTGGGGAACATAAAGCAACAAAATGGGAGACTAACACCCAAGAATAGCTGAGATTAGTACCAGGAGGTTTGCTCCATGGCTTGGAGGCCAGCCACACACTCTAGGGGAAAAGGGAGCTCAGATAGGAAGCATCTATAAGGATGGGAGAAGCATGCTGAAAGTAGACTCTAGACCGAACATGATTGCCACTCAAGGCCTCTCTTGCAAACCACAGGACCCAAAAGGAGAGAGAACAAAAGGGAATGCCCTGCCACAGAAGCAGGGGAGGATGGGGGGGGGATGGGGGGTGGGAGGGATACTGGGATCCGTGGTGGTGGAAAATGGGCACTGGTGGAGGGATGGGTACTTGATCATTGTATAATTGAAACCGAAGCACAAAAATTTGTAAGTCTACAACTGTACCTCATGGTGTTTCACTAATAAAAATTCACTGTCACTGTCCTCCCGTTGTTCATCGATTTGCTCGAGCGGGCCCAGTAACGTCTCCATCGTGAGACTTGTTGTTACTGTGTTTGGCATATCGAATACATCACGGGTAGCTTGCCAGGCTCTGCCGTGCAGGCTGGAGCGATAGCACAGCGGTAGGTCGTTTGCCTTGCACGCAGCCAACATGGCCGACCCGAGTTCGATTCCTCCCCCCCTCTTGGAGAGCCCGGCAAGCTACCGAGAGTATCTCGCTCGCAATAAAAATTAAAAAAGATATATTGTGTAATAAAGATGCTCAGACTCGGGCTGGAACAATAGCACAGCGGGTAGGGCATTTGCCTTGCATGCAGCCAACCCGGGTTCGATTCCCAGCATCCCATATGGTCCCCTGAGCACCGCCAGGGATAATTCCTGAGTGCAGAGCCAGGAGTGACCCCTGTGCATCGCTGGGTGTGACCCAAAAAGCAAAAAAAACAAACAAACAAACAAACAAAAAAAAACGATGCTCAGACTCAGTTGAAAGGTAGGAAAGTTTGTTGGAAAGTAGAGGAGAAAGAAAAAGAAACTCCCCAGGCGGGGAAACTAAGCGGATGTCAGTAATGTGAGATGTTGGCTGGCTTCAGAGACCCGTTCTCGGATCCAGCCTATTCTGTCATGCTCTTATTTTTAATACGCAGCTGCTTATTTTATTAAAAGCCCTTTGGAACCCGAAGGCCATCTGTACTGATTTTCATCTGCGTTTTCATCCAATAAAGCGTCCGGATGTTGTCTTTTTGCATCTTGGGTCCAAAGACAAAGATGTGGGGTCCTCAGCTAAGACATCAGCAATCGCTTTGGCCGGAGAGCCGCATAAAGCCATCACCGTGCCCATGCGGGGACAGAGTGAGGAGAGAGAAGAAACGGACCAAACTGTGTTGAGTGCCGACAGGACCAAGGTTTGGGAAGCCCCGGGAAGACCTTAGTGACAGACGCCGAGAGTGAGGCCGGCTGGTCGGTTCAGACCTCCGGCCAGACCTCCAGGTAGCTGCGTGACCTTAGCAAGCGTGTCCAGCCTCTCTGGACTTTAGTTTTACCCTCATGAAATGGAGCTAGCGGTGCTGTCACTAGACAGAACTGTCCAAGGAAGGAAACGTTGTTGTTCAGCCTGGGCTAGGAGGCTACACTCACCGTCCCCACATCGAAATCCCGGGCAGTGATGGTTTCCTTACTAGCCATGACGGCACTGAGGATGCAGCAGGGATCAACCTTCCCTCTGCCCCTCACCCCTGCCCCTTCCCTCGAACCGTCACCCCTAGCCCTTCCTCTGACCCAACCCCTCTTCCCTTCCTCTGACCTCACCCCTGCCCCCCTGCCCTGTGACCCTCACCCCTGCCCCGCTTCCTTCTGCTCCTCACCTCCACTAGTGTGCTTGTGGCCAGTGAGAAGGGTAGCGGCATCAGTGCCTCTGTTTTGTATCTAGGCCACACTTGGCAGTGCTCAGGGCTGACTCCTGGAGAGCGGGGCTTGAACCCAGGTCTACCGCGGGAAAGAGCAAGAAGGCCCCTCCCCACTGCACTCCTGCCCTGGCTGGAGAGTGTTTCCGGAAGCCAGCCTGGAAGAGTCTCAGTGGAGCCAGGAGAGGCCAGAACTGCACCACAATTGGCCAGGTGGATGCCATGGGCAGGGGGCCCCCTGATGCCTGTAGCAGCACCACCGACTGGGCCTGGGACAGCTCAGGAGCCCCTCCAGGAGGGTGCCGTACCAGAGGAGAAGGATTAGGGAGAGGGGGGAGTGCTGGGGACAGAGGCAGAGGCTACGGCACAGGCCGGCAGGGTCATCACTCCCCGCCCAGTGTCACCGGGTGCAGCCCTGCAGGTCTCAGAAGTGCCGGGGTGGCCCCAGGACTAGCACACACACACATGCACACACACGTATCTGCGCTCACACACATGCATACCCTCCCCACACGTGTGTGAGCGCGCACACACACACACACGCATGGACATGCACATGAGCAGCACTTTCGCCTCTTTACTTAGTATGTGCCCAACATCCATCTCAGAAAATAGTTTTCTCTAGGAAACCCAGTGAATCTTCTTATTTTCCACTTCTAGGTCTGGTGTTCCAGAATCATCTCACTGATACCCAAGGCGTTTTCAGACACCGAGAACCTATAGACGGGTGCGGTCAGGAGCAAAGGACCGGCCTCCAGGAGGCCTGGGTGAGAGCCCAGCACCACACGGCCCCACATGGCTGGGCACTGGTCCCACTCCCTGGTCAACACAGTGACAACACCATCCAATACAGACTTCTCGCTGCCTAGCACATCCTCCCCCCACCCCCCCAGCTGGAGGCACGTCCCACTGCAGACAAACGGGCGGGAACACAGAGTTTAGCTTTGGTCCATTTATTATTCTCGTCACCTCTGGCCCGTCTCCCAAGGCTGCTTTCAGCTCAGGCGATGCTCTGATCTTTGCATCGTGTTCCCATCTCTGGTAACTGTGTGACGGGAGGGGACCCCAGAAGCAGACGGTCGTGCAGAGGACGGGGAACCCAGGGCCGTTTCTCAGGGCACAGGTATTTACTGTGAGACGCCACCAGCAGAGCCCTTTACTCTCCCTAGACATGACGAAGTTTACATTCTATATGGACTAGAAAAGGAAAGGTAGATTATAAAAAAAGTTTAAGTGTCATTGAAAATAAAAATATCTCTGAAGCTACGTACAAAATTTGTAAAGCCCTCAGGTGAGCCACAAACGCATAGAAATTATTACAAAACCGTTTTGTCCTTTTTTTTCTCTGTTTCTGTAAAGGTGCTTCCTAACATTGCTCTCTCTTTATTAGTTTTCAGCTGATGAACAAATAGTAATAAATGATGACTGCCCACATCCCCCAAAGAGGAGACTGAAGAAAAGTGATAAAAATTAAGAAAAGCAAATCTGAAAAACCAAAGATTGCTTTTGATTTGAATGAAATAATTTTACATCTGGTAGATTAGTGTTTTAACAAAGACAAACACTTATTGTTCTTTTGGCTTATAGCCGATCACTGCATCAAACCGAACATTGAGCTTTCTTTTCAGAGTTGACAGGAATCGCTCAGGAAGAAGCCTAGAAGACAGAAAAATGAAAAAAAAAATCAAGATAACAATTACAAATTAATATTACATTTAAATGACTATTTAATAGCACATATTATTAATATTATTATATTATAGCATGTGCACAAGTGTTGGGCTCACGTGGGACACCAGGGCTTTGAACTCATGACCAGACATAATATTTGATATTTATCCTGCATTATATCCAAGCTTTTTTTTTTTTGTAAAGCAAAATAGTTAAAGAAATTTAAACTATTTAATTAAACTAAGCAAAATTTTAAAGAAATTTAAGATGTAGAACAGACGAAGGGAGGAAGGCAGATAGACAGAGACAGAAAGAGAGACAAGGAGGAAGAGACAGAGAGGAGAGACAGAGAGACAGAGCTCTTGCTACTTGAGCGTTGACTCTGAATAATACTTATTTGACTTAAGCCTCAGTTGCCCTTAGTTCTGAGCACCCCAAGAGGAAGGTCCTGACAATGGGACTGGGTGGACCCAGGGAAAGCTGTAAGCTACCCTGGCATCAAAACGGGACAAACCAAGAGTCATAAAACTTATACTAAGTTAAGAGCACACTCATCGACTAACTCTGTCACAACCCAAAAAGAAGTAAGTGGATAAGGACCCTGGTGGGGTTAGGAAGGACTGATCTGGCCCGAGGACTGAAGTCTGGGATATACGGTGAGGTGTTTCCAGGAGAGCCACTCTTGAATATATCTTACTGTCTTAATATATCTTATATACAGATAACTTAATATATCTTTTACTGTCTTCATACAAAATGACTAGGAAGCTTTTTTAATTTTATTTTTTGCTTTTTGGGTTACACCCACCGATGGTCAGGGGTTCCTCCTGGCTCTATGCTCAGGAATTACTTCTGGTGATGCTCGGGGAACCATAGGGGATGCTGGAGATTGATGCCAGGGACTGAACCCCGGTGAGCCGCGCGCAAGGCAAATGCCCTACCTGCTGTACTATCGCTCCGGCCCCTAGGAAGCTTATTAAGAAGTAAGTTTAAGTAAATTTAAGATGACTGTTTAAACGGATTTGGACTAAGGAAAGGAGAAATATACACTGAGATGAAATTCGGCCCTTGAGAGGATGATCTCCTAGCAGGAGGAGACTTGGTCCGAGCTTCCCCGGGAGGAAGGGCTTTCTCTCATCTGTTGGTTGTGCTACCTCACCTAGGTGGAACTGCTATCCCAATCCCTGGTGATTGCTCTTGAGAACTAAGGCTGGAAGACGGGAATGGGGGAGAGTGAAGTTTATGGGGTGTGTGGGACTGGGACGAGACGGACGGAGATCGGAATAAACAGCGACTGACCACCCAGCAGCCTGGGGGCCCTGTTCCCTCCTTCACGCGTCCATCGGCGTCAGCCGTCCAGGGTGGGGAGGCAGCCTATGGCACGTGGCGCGCGCCCACACTTTTTGAACTCACAGATGGGGGGGCCCCAGAGGGAAAGAAGGTTTAGAAATTCCGCTCTAGCCCAACTATACCAGAATCTTGGGTTTCAGGCATCAGCTCTTACCAAGTACCAGGTCCATTACCAATGTGCACCGAGCTCAGAGCTGCTAAAACGTAACCAGCGCCCCCTCCCATCCTGTTGCCTCATGATTCTGTTAGTGAAAATGCTTTAAAACTATCCCAGGTCTGGGGGCTGGAGCAATAGCACAGCGGGTAGGGTGTTTGCCTTGCACGCGGCCCACCCGGGTTCGATTCCCAGCATCCCATATGGTCCCCCGAGCACCGCCAAGAGTAATTCCTGAGTGCATGAACCAGGAGTAACTCCTGTGCATCGCCGGGTGTGACCCAAAAAGCAAACACACACACACACACACACACACACACACACACACACACACACAAACTATCCCAGGTCTCATCTGTGATGAGTCTTTTAGAAATGGGGTCAGAGCAAGAGGACAGCAGGGAGGGCATTTGCCTGGCACACGGCCAACTCGGGTCGATCCCCGGCACCCCAGATGGTCCCCCAGGCTGCCGGGAGTGAACCCTGAGCACAGAGCCAGGAACAGGTCCTGAGCACAGCTGGGTGTGGCCCCAAACAATCAAACGAGGGGGCTGGAGAGACTGCACCATGTTTGGCGTTTGCAAGGCAAACGCCCTACCCACTGTGCTATCGCTCCAGCCCCCAAATAGCTGGATCTTTATTTATTTATTTATTTGCCTTTTGAGTCACACCCGGCGATGCACAGAGGTTACTCCTGGCTCTGCACACAGGAATCACTCCTGGCGGTGCTCGGGGGACCATATGGGATGCTGAGAATCGAACCCGGGTCGGCCGCGTGTAAGGCAAACACGCTACCCGCTGTGCTGTCGCTCCAGCCCCCAAACAGCTGGATTTGTAAAGCCCATTCTTTTTCTTTAATTTCATTTTATTGTACTTTGGCGAATGTCAGGTTTTGCATCTGAGTGAAAACCATGAAACAGATGACGCCGACCAATGTGCCACTTACTTTTCTATCGCTGTTAACACGCTCAGAGAAGAGGGAACGAAAATCATTTTCTGCTCCGTCAGGATCCCATGCATGAGCTTCCTGACCACTTGCTCGGGTTCCAGCGTGGGGCCGAGACTGAAAGCAGAGAGAATCTTCAGAACAAAACCTGGCTCTGAGGCCTCGGCGGCAGTTTGGTGCTACTCGAGCAAGTCCTGTTACTGGAGAAACTGCAACAAGCCGGGCACGGAGCCCAGCCTGCTCCGGGTGTTTGGGAGCTTCAACAACAACAACGAAGACCAATAACAGTAATAACGGGCGACATTATTTAGTGCTGACCCTGGACTGCACTCTGCGCTAAACAAACATTCCACGCAGGCCACTGCAATAGGAACGTGCAAATTCCCAGCGAGCGAACTAGGATCGTTGTTATTTTGCAAATGGGATTTACAGAAGCAACTCGGACTCAAAAAATAATTTAGACTAGAACTGACAGGCTCACTCAGGAACCCTTAGAGGACTTGGGGAGGGAATCAGTATCATGATAGAAGTTTAATTGGATACTAAAACCAGTGAACAATTTCTAAAATGTGTATGGAATTAAGACATGATAGAAATATGTCTGGCTCGAGGTCGTATCTGAGGCTACACAGGCGCATGCAACAATTTTCAGTCCGCTACGGAGCAATTTCATCTCCCACTTGGCACTGAGTTGCAGGTGGCGTCTTCACTGCGCCATCACTCTGGCAGACAGCTCTTGCCAAGTGGAAACCGTCCTAAGAGTGTCAGAACAAGTACCCCAAGGGTACCAGTTGCAGGAGGTACTCCTGAGTTTTCATCTTCTGCTTCATCATAAAAAGATACTTCATCAGAATTTGGACTGGAGCGATAGCACAGCGGGTAGGGTATTTGCCTTGCACGCGGCTGACCTGGGTTCGATTCCTCTGTTTCTCTCGGAGAGCCCAGCAAGCTACCGAGAGTATCTCGCCCGCACGGCAGAGCCTGGGCAAGCTCCCTGTGACGTATTCGATATGCCAAACACAGTAACAACAAAGTCTCCAATGGAGACGTTACTGGGCCCGCTCCAGCAAATCGATGAACAATGGGAGGACAGTGACAGTGCATTGAGGTGTGAGGCCCAAAAGCAGGATCCTCAAGCCATGACAAGCTGCAGTTAACATGAAGTCTCAGCTAGGCCTCAGTTTCTGTTTCCCCAAAGCAGGACTTACTTGCAGTTTCTGGTAAACTCCCAGTTGAGTAATTGGCCAAGATAAGGAATTGGGCAGTTGGGTCTTGGCCAGCCATGAAGGGTCACTGGCCCCTCCTTAGAAACTGTTGCTGACCATCATTGTAATCAGGCCAATGCTAAAAATAGACCAGTAGGTAAACCGCTCTTAACTCCACAGAACCCTACAGAAACTGCTTGTGATTTGGAATCGGGGTCCTTGTCAAGACTCCACTGCATTGGTTGAGATTTGGACCCTAGCTCAGGCTCGTAACCAAGTTCCTTTGCTTTTGCAATATAGTGTGCGGACTTGGTTTATCCGCAATTGGGAATCTGAAACTTGGGCACAACTGAGGGGCTGGGGAGTGGGCTGGAGGTTAAGGAAACTGAGAGAAGAATGTGTGTGTCCTTTTCTACGATAGATTTCAAAAAACCAAGTCAGCGTGCTGCGTATGTCAGTAGTGACGATTCCTCGGAGGGAGGAAACACCAAACATTAACCTCGGGGCTGACCCTCTCCAAGTCGGTCCATTATTCTGGATTTTCCAAGCAGTGCTGGGCAAGGCGGCCGGGGGCGGGGGGAGAGGGGGTTCTCCAGCTAGCCCAGGGGTGCCCGCATGGACCTGACTTTGAGTCTGCCTGGCGCTGCCTCCCCCACCCCTACACGTCAGTGATTTTTGCCAAGTCTGGTTGTCACTTTGCAGAAGCGTTTCTAGACCGGCCCAGGAAAGGGCTGTACAGACTCATCTTTACCAGAGCACTAGAGGTGAGTAAGCCCTGGGTAACCTTTTTGCCAGCACCACTCTATGCCAGCAAACCTGACAAGTCAGGGTTTGGGGGGTGGGGAGCCCCGACGTGGTTCCCTCCGGGTGTGACTTACGGGGTATGAACTAAAGTCTGGGCCACGGCGAGGGAGATCAAAGGAGCGGGAGATGGCACAGTCAGCGGCACAGCCGGTGACAGCACAGTGGCCCCGGGCAGCTCCCAAGCTGCAGACACCGGGACGGGGGTGGACGGACAATCCCAGAGACACGGACCCCAACGCCTGCCGGAACCCGCAGGACAGAGACCCGGCCAGCACCCGCGGGCCCGTTCCTGCCCCACTTGCCTGGTAGACGGGTTTTTGATGAAGCCGGTGTTGATGAAATTCGGGCAGAGGCACGAGGTTTTGACTCCGGTTCTCCCCAAGGCTTCCAGTTCTTCCGTGAGAGACTTATGAAATCCGACAGCAGCAAATTTGCTAGAACTGAGAAGAAGCAGAAGTCACAGCAAGCCAGGGCAGCCGCTGCAGCTACTGAACTCAGGGGAGTTTTCCTGATGGTGGTCTCTGGGAAAGACCTGTGTGTGGGGGGTGTGGGCTTGCACAGCACAGAAGCCCAGCCCGGTGCTTCTGAATCAGAATCCACATTCTAGAAGGTTCCCAGGTGAATATTCATGCCTGAGCACACAACACAGCATACACTGCATCCCATCACCACTTCCCACAGTGAGAAGTGAGGAAGATTTATTGTGGCTGTTACAAAGTTGTTGGGTGTTTAGGGGTCAGAGCACAGCGGGTAGGGCGTTTGCCTTGCACGTGGCCAACCTGGGTTCGATCCCCAGCATCCCCTCTCATCCCCTGAGCACCACCAGCAGTAATTCCTGAGAGCAGAGTCAGGAGTAACCCTGAGCACTGCTAGGTGTGGGTCCCCCCAACCAAACCAAAACAAAGTTGTTGGGTGGTTGCCTTTACTCTCTCTGTTTCCGCTACAGGTTGTTCATGATTTGCAAAGATTTGCTCGTGGAAGTGCGAGATTTGCCTGTGGAGTCTTCTTTCTTTTTCTTCTTTTTTTTTTTGTTTTGTTTCTTTTGCATTTTGGGTCATACCCGGTGATGCACTCAGGAATTAGTCCTGGCGGTGCTCAGGGGACCATATGGGATGCTGGGAATCGAACCTGGGTCAGCTGTGTGCAAGGCAAACGCCCTCCCCGCTGTGCTACTGCTTCGGCCCTGGAGTCTTCCTTCTTTAAGCCTCTCTTGAAACTAGGTCTAAGTCAGCTGCAGTTCCCATGGGAACTCACCTAAAACTCCTAAATAAATAGTTAAGTGGGGGGATTTTTAAAAAGCCTGTCCCCCTACTCACTCCCCATTCCTGGACTTTCTTTTATAAGCTCCATGGCTGTTTGGTGTCCTGTGATTTTTTTTTAACAGGTCTATACCTGGTCTATACTAGGTGCTCAGTAAAGTAAAGTAAAAGTAAAGGCCCTCCCGTTGATCATCGATTTGCTCGAGCGGGCCCAGTAACGTCTCCATTGTATCGAATACATCACGGGTGACTTGCCAGGCTCTGCCGTGCGGGCGAGATACTCTCGGTAGCTTGCCAGGCTCTCCGAGAGGGGCGGAGGAATCGAACTCGGGTCGGCCATGTTGGCTGCGTGCAAGGCAAACGCCCTACCGCCGTGCTATCGCTCCAGCCCTAGTCCGAAAGTAGTGAGTGGTCGGAAGGTCAACCTAAAGTCAACCTGCTCAGTAAATACTTTTCAAATAAATTCGTCGATTTGCTCGATTTGCTCGACAAATAAATTCATCCAACACAAAGCAGTTCACACCGTCACTGCCCCCATTTTTGGAATGAGAACCAGAAAGAACTGAATAAATAAAAAGAAATAGCAGTTACCCAGTTAATTTCTATTTATGGGGTGACAGTCTGTGGTGCGGGGGGAGGGGCGGAAAGCGGGTGCTGGGGATAAGCTTAGGCAGGTGCTATGGCACTTGCGACACCTGTTTCTTTTTTTGTTCTTGGGCCATACCTGGCGATGCTCAGGGGTTACTCCTGGCTCTGTGCTCAGATCACTCCTGGAGGTGCTGGAAGTCGAACCCGGACCAGCCGCATATAAGGCAAGCGCCTTCCCTGCCATCCTATCTCTCCAGGCCCCTCTGTTTCTTCTTTTTTTTTTGCTTTTTGGGTCACACCCGGTGATGCTCAGGGGCTACTCCTGGCGCATGCACTCAGGAATTGCTCCTGGCGGTGCTCGGGGGACCATATGGGATGCTGGGAATCGAACCTGTGTCGGCCGTGTTGGCTGCGTGCAAAGCAAACGCCCTACCGCCGTGCTATCGCTCCAGCCCCTGCTTCTTTTCTTAATAACAAGTTTATTAGGATAGAAATGCACATGCCACAGAACCCAACATTTCACTTGTGCAACTCAGCGGTCTAAAGAATACCACATTATTACTTTTTAGATTGTGCATAAAGATTTCAAGTATAAACATTTTTGTTGGGCCATCATTTTAAGTGAGTATTCAATTTGGTGGGATAAATAACCAGATAATGTTTGCAGGGTTTTTTTTTTCTCACGCATACGTGAGGTTGTGGGTTCACCTCTGGCACCAGGTAGCTCCCAAGTACTCCCCATTTCCACACCACCGAGTGTGGGTCCCTCCTGGCTCACAACAACAAAAGTGACAATAGTAGCTACTGATCACAGTACAAAAACACTGTTCCAGCTTTGTATAAAAGTGGCGGGGACAGGCCAGAGCCATAGAACAGTGGCAAGGGCGTCTGCCTGGCACGTGGCCGACCTGGTTTCAATCCCTGAGCTCCTGTAAGGTCCCCTGAGCACTGCCAGGAGTGATTCCTGAGTGCAGAGCCAGGAGTACGCCCTGAGTACTGCAAGGGTGTGGCCCCAAACCAAAACAGAGAAACAAAACACCCTCCAGGAGTCGAGGAATGCTCTCAAGAGGCTGGTTTCTAACGGGATCATTTACTGCAGCCACTTCCCACAAGCTCACGTGGAGGGGCCCCTGGCTGGTGAAGCGATTGTGTACGAGGCTCTGCAGGCCACTCTGCTGCTTCAGCCACTTCACGTCTATTGCAGTGAAGCACAGGAACTCACAGAAGACACATACTCACCAATAGGCCATTAAGAAGGGGACCCCGTAGTGCCCAGCCGCCGAGGCCACTGTGACGATATGGCCGTGGTTGCTGTTCATCATCTCTGGAAGAAAGGCCTTGGTAGTCTAGAAGCCGTTTGCATGGAGGGAGAGAAATATTTTTTATTTTTGGTTCACAGATCCATTGGAGCTATTTCAAAGCAAGGACACGTTGCATTCATGCTGTTCCTGACATAAGAGAGAAAATGAGCACAGAAGGTCGGGTGTTTGCCTTGCCGCAGGTGCGGCCAACCAGGGTTCGATTCTTCCTTTCCTCTCGAAGAGCCCGGCAAGCTACTGAGAGTATCTTGCCCACACTGCACTGATCACTCCCATGTGCTGGGGATTAGAAATGAGACGGTGCAGAGCAGAGGCAAAGGGACGCCAGAGAAAGACAAAGGCCAATGTCAGGAACTTGAGAATATGAAAATCATAACGTGTTTCCAAAGAACCTCAAGATTCTTTTATGATTGCTTATCTTAAATGCACATTCAAGAAAATTGGTGGCTTCTTGAAGAACTGGGTGTTTGGACACTTTTTGAGCTCTGAAGAAGTTCTGGATAGCAACATGTAATATCACAACGGCTGATATTTGGGGGGTGTCAGTAGAGGATTAATATATTATATTACGGAGTCTTACGTACTAAATAGACTACATATGCTTAAATACACTTAAATATATAATATATCAAGGCCCCGAGTGTGAGTTTGGAATTTGCGATTTCAGGGCCAGAAATAACCAAGAACGTAAAAGCAAACTGAGGGCACTTTTTGGAGCATCACATGAGAGGCAGCAGCTCAGCACGGCCACCACCAGATGCAGATGCTTTTTTTTTCTTTTTTCTTTTTTTTTTTTTTGGCTTTTTGGGTCACACCCAGCGATATTCAGGGGTTGCTCCTGGCGGTGCTCAGGGGACCATATGGGGTGCTGGGAATCGAACCTGGGTTGGCCATGTTGGCTGCATGCAAGGCAAACGCCCCACCCGCTGTGCTGTGGCTCCAGCCCCACACCTGCTTATTATTACATCATCATCATCATCACTGAGAGTTTTGAGGGGGAGAGAAAGAAATACTGATGGGATCTGGTCACAGTGTGAAAACCAGTTGCTTTACACAGGACAGTTTAGTAGCGATTCGCATGTCTGCTAGGAGTTCCATTTTATACTTCCTTTCTGGGGCGGAGAGGATCTTTCTGGAGATTCCCAAAGGGCTGCAGGGCTGGCCTGGCACCACGCGGCCCCAACCCCAGGGCTGGCTCTGCTAACCCTGCAGTCCCACCGAGCCTTCCTGATTCCTGAATCCCGCGGGGAGGGGATGGTTCTCTACAGGACGTCCACTTACCCAGAAATGTGCAAGGACATTGACCTCAAAAGTCTTTTCAATCTGAGGGTCTTGTGTAGCAAATAAATCTGCGGTGCAGACCACACCAGCGTTATTCACTAAGATACTGACATCTCCGATTTCTGCTTTCACCTTTAAAAAATAAGAGGGAGAAGTTTATTTGTTTAGGAAGTACATGCCTTTCTAGTAGATGAGGGAGGGGAACGGGTTTTGTAATTTTTGTGTCAACACAGGAGAAAAACACCGTTGAATGTTCAATATCGCTTTGCCTCTGAGGTTCCCAGGAAGAGCTTTTTTTTTTTTTTTTTTTGGAATGCAGACTTTGCTCTATTGATTACAGGCAGGAGGCTTCCAGCAGCAAATAAGCATTTATTTTTTATTTATTTTTTTCTTTTCGGGTCACACCCAGTGATGCACTGAGGTTACTCCTGGCTCTGCACTCAGGAATCACCCCTGGAAGTGCTCAGGGGACCATATGGGATGCTGGGAATCGAACCTGGGTCGGCCGCGTGCAAGGCAAACGCCCTACCTGCTGAGTTATCTCTCCAGCCCCACCCCAGCATTTATTCTTAAAATATGACTTCAGGAGGTGATTTTTCAAAAGCTGCCTCATTGGAAAATGCGGGGACTTTAAGATGGAACAGCGTTAAACGTTTTAGATGCCACATGCATTAAGTTAGCATGCACTTAGAACATGCACTGACTTTTGCGTTCACGCCATTATCGCCAATTCCACTGCTGTCCACCAGGTGGCAGTGGACTCAGGAGCCAGTAACAGGAATACTCTGTTGCAAAACCCACGGCTCTCCGAGTAACCAAGTTTCTTGGCAACTTAGTTACACATTTTATTTTACATTCTATTCCAAATACAACTTAGCTTTTATTAATAGAATTAAAATTATTTATATAGTTCTGGGGGGGGTGAAACTAAGGGAATAAGGAAACAGCCTCCTAAGAACTTTTCCGGGATTTACACTTTGTAAGATGTCTCTATTTCATCATATTTTATTCTCAAAAGGGTTGAACAAACAACTCTGAGTAAGCATGAGACGATGTAAACCTGAGATGCATGAATCACAGATGCCCCCCACCTCCCACCGGGACACAGGGCTATTCATGATGCCGCCAAGCTGGAAGGGCCTGACCAGAGCTCGGGGCTTAGTGCAGTATCCAATCTTGAACAGGAAGGAAGCGAGCGGCAACGGCCTGTCCACTCCTGCGTGTAATGAGGTGCAGCCCGGACCACCAGCATCAACGAGCATTTAAATGAAGAGTCCAGCTGAACTCTACGGCCGAGGTCCACAGTCTTCATTCCTCAATTCACATACCCACTAATCAGAATATGGACTGTCAGCTACTGGGGGAAAAAAAAAACGGGCATTCTGGGAGACCAACTGATGAAAAATAGCATAAAGACTCTGAATTCTCTGAAATCAAAATAGAAATTACTCTCTTATGTGACCAAAGAATTCCAGTAAGAACACTAGAATTAAAAAAAAAACACAAAATTGATTAAAACAGTGAGTTTTGTTTTTTCCCCTTCATGTGGGGGGAAAAAAAACCACGTGGGAGTGAACAGAAGTGTGACTGAAGAATCCCAGGCTAGCAGATGCCCTTAACGCTGCCTCGTAATTCATATCCACTATCCTGGGAGTTCTTTCACTAGCAGCAAAAACTAAGGCTTAGGCTGTGATTGCCATGTTGCAGGTTCTGTCCGAAAAGCTCCACATCACTGCTGCCCTTGGTCCTCCCATAAGCACCCTTGGGGGCAGGCACTGCTGTGAGAAAACTGGGCTCAGAGAGTTTCAGTAGCCGGCGCCTGGCACTGTAGCTGGTGCTAACTGGGCAGTGCTCCTGTGTGAGCAGGTACAAGCATGGTTCTCACTGTGCCCCTCACAGGGGACCCTGGTGAGCCTCGCACCGAGCTCCGACCTCACCTACGAACCGACTACCTGTCAGAAATCGCTGGCTAAGATGCCATCGTCCAGGTGAAAAATTTCCCCAGATGTCAAGTTCCCGCAGCAGAGGCTCTGAGCCCGGCCCTGCCATGAGGCACGTGATTGCCATGTCTCAGGTTCTGTCCTAAAAGCTCCACATCACTGCTGCACTTGGTGGTCCTCATTAGCACCCTCGGGGGCAGGCACTGCTGTGAGCCTGGCGGCATCTGCCTCGTGGCAGGGCCAGGTGTGTGCAAGTGAATGACTCCCGTCCACCATTTTTCAGCCCCGTCCTTTATTTATTTTTTTAAGTTTTATTTATTGAATCACCGTGACAACAGTCACAAAGCCTTTCAGTTGAAGTCTCGGTCGGTCATACAATGCTCAAACACCCGTCCCTTCACCAGTGCACATTTTCCACCACCAAGAACACCAGTATACCCCCCCTTCCCACCCACCCCCTGCCTGTGTGGCAGATTTCCACTTTATTCTCTCTCTCTACGTTGATCACATTCAATATTACAACAAAAACCCCCAACATTCTTATTTGGAATTTTCCCCAACATTCAGACCTGCCAAATAGACATCATTAGATAATTTGTTTTCTATTGCTGATGATGAAGACCACAGGATGTCGTGTGGCCGCAATAGATTTGGAGTTTTGATATTTTAGTCATAAGCCTAGAGGGATTACTGCCCAAAGCCCCTGGGTTCTGAGATTGGTTTGTGTGCCTCTGGGATCATGGTCCTTCAGGAGCTGGAGGAGGCGTTTGTGGGTAGCAACCCGGCAGCCCTGTCCTTAAGGCCAAATCCACAGTGCAGGGTCAATAGGGAGTGACAGCCCCTGGGACAGCCCCGGGGACCAGGCGAGAGCAGAATGTGCTCTACAGGAACAGGTTGTGTGCAATGAAAGGGGGCTTCCCCGGCCCCCCAACCCCCCACTCTGCCACGTCCTCCAAGAATCTGCCCATCTCGGAATTTGATGGGCGAGCAGTGGGCACCAGGGCCAGCCCTGCCCTGCAGGAAACCAGCCTGGCCACGAAGGACGTTGCTGGGGGTGAGACCCCACTGTCCGGCCCCCTGGGCTGCCCATTCGGCTACCTGGTCGTCCGTTCCCACCAGGGCCAGCACTCACCCTCTTGGCGGAGCTGTAGATGTCCTCTCGCTTGCTGCAGTCCACCACGAAGCTGTGGGTGCTGGCGCCCAGCCTCCGGCACTCGGCGGCCGTCTCCTCCACCCCAGCCTGAAACAGGACAGAGGAGAGGCTTAGACACCCAGCTGGACATCCATCCCCAGGGCAGTCTGAGCCGGAACTCGTGGCACCCTATTTTGACCTGGGTCAGGCACACTTAGCTCTTGGTACTTTGCCTAGTTTCTTTCTTTCTTTCTTTCTTTCTTTCTTTCTTTCTTTTTTTTTTTTGCTTTCTGGGTCACACCCGGCAATGCACAGAGGTTACTCCTGGCTCTGGACTCAAGAACCATCCCTGGCGGTGCTCAGGGAACCATATGGGATGCTGGGAATTGAACCCCGGTCGGCCGCGTGCAAGGCAAACACCCTATCCGCTGTGCTATCACTCCAGCCCTGCCTAGTTTCTTTTATTTAGAATGAAATTCATTTCTCAGTCAACCATGGCTTCTTACGATAGTTGAGGTAACATGCTTATGTTATGGTTGACATGTACTTATGGGTTGGGGCTGTGGTCGTGCCACACCCGCCTGTGCTCAGGGGTCAGTCCTGCTGGTGCTTGGGGACCACACATGGCGCCAGGGATCCCACTGGGCTGGTCCCTTGCAAAGCCCTATGCTTTGGATGTGGTCACTGCACTCTGCCACCACCAACAACCCGAAACCCACCCATCCCGTCACTACCTGGTAATCTCAGTTTTACAAAATAGGGTTTTTTGTTTTGTTTTTGTTTTTGCTTTTTGGGTCACACTTGACAATGCTCAGGGGTTACTCCTGGTTCATGCACTCAGGAATTACTCCTGGCAGTGCTCAGGGGGACCATATAGGGTGCTGGGAATTGAACTTGAGTTGGCTGCGTGCAAGGCAAACGCCCTACCTGCTGTGCTAACAGTCCAGTCCAGGGTTTGGTTTTTTTGTGTCATAAAATTTGGAACTAAATTTAAAACAAGATCTTTCGATTTTGTTTTTGCCTGGGGGCCACAGCTGGCAGAGCTCAGGGCTCACTCCTGGCTCTGGACTCAGGAATCACTCCTGGCGGGCTCGGGAACGCTATGAGATGCCGGGGACGGAGCCCGGGTCCGCCACATGCAAGGCGAGCACCCACCCACTGCACTATCACTTCAGTCCGGAAACAAAGTCTTATCAGGGAAGGCAAAACTCTTGAAATACCAGCTTCATCTTCATGAACTATGTTCCTTGTGATATATGCATGTGGGTATAATCCAGATGGAGCTTTAAAGAGCTTTTCTCCATCACTGAAAAACAATGCACGGATTTCAATTTTCTGGCTACACAATAAATATCGAATGGTTTGAGTCCAACCTTCATCTCCTTCCCTCCCTCCCACCCTCCCTCCCTCCCTCCGTATATCGGCAGGTAGGACAGGTCACAGTGCTTCCGGCCATGTGGACACAGACTCGAGAGGGACAAAGCTCGCCCCAGGGAGCTTATGATGGAGGAGAAACTTCAAATAAGTCTGCTTTCTGGGGCAGATCTCAGAAAATGGCTACTGCACTGGAGTACAAGGCTGACCACTGCCAGAATATTGCACGGATAGTGACAGAGCTATGTACAGATGTTATGGGAACGGGAGAATGGGTGAGCAATGCAACTTGACAAGAAGACGTGACTTTAATCTTCTTCTTTTTTTTTTTTTGGAGGGGGAGGCATACTTTTTGAGTGGTGCTCAGGGCTTACTCCTGGCTCTGTGCTTGGGGGATCATATGGGGTGCCAGGGATCAGATCTGCATCAACTGGGTGCAAGGGTGACCTGGGTGCAAATACCCTACTCGCTGTGTCATTTCTCCTGCCCCTGAATTGGGTCTTACATATGAGCAGAACAGTCAGGAAGAGGGGGAGGGCATTCGAGGCCGACCGGGGCGGGAGTTCAGGTCAGAAGGTGTTCTAGCTTGACACTAGGTTCTTTCCACTACATCGACTCACGAGGTTCTATGCATTCTCTGCCTTTTATCTACATGCCAGGTTCTATGCAAAGAGGAAAAATGGGGACCCACTCAATAAAACTGTAGAGTTACATGTGTGCGCCACTCATGACTCTTGATCAGGCCTACGGGTCGACAGTGCAGGAAGAGAGAAAAACGAGGCAACAGATTACGTGAGCAGGAAACGACACGGAGCTTGAACTGTGGCACTACTGCCAATGCTGGGTAACAGCTGCAACAAGTACAGTCCTTGGACTCTCTCTCCGGTGCTCGGAGTACAAGCATTCAATCTGGAAGGCTTCGTCAGCTTGCTTCCTGCATGAAGAGTGTGGTTCTGTCATGCTAACTTCATTCAGGCTATGTGCTGCCTAAGCTGGAAGATTTTATTATTTTTTTTTGGGGGGGGGGACCATGCCCGGCGATGCTCAGGGGCTGCTCCTGGCTCTGCACCCAGGAATCATTCCTGGCAGCGCCTGGGGGAACCAGGGACTGAACTCAGCTTGGCTGCATAAAGGCAAGCACCTTACCCACTGTTCTAGCAGGCCAGCCCTGGACTCTTTTATTTCTTTTTTTTTTTTATTAGTGAAAGACCATGAGGTACAGTTGTAGACTTACAAACTTTTGTGCTTGGGTTTCAGTTATACAATGATCGAGTACCAATCCCTCCACCAGTGCCCATTCTCCACCACCACGGGTCCCAGTATCCCGCCCACGCCCCCCACCCCATTCCCCCTACCCCACCCCGCCTCTGTGGCAGGGCATTCCCTTTTTTTTATTTTTGGGTCACACCCAGCGATGCTCAGGGGTTCCTCCTGGCTCATGCTCTCAGGAATCACTCCTGGCGGTGTTCGGGGGACCATATGGGATGCTGGGAATCGAACCTGTGTTGGCCATGTTGGCTGCATGCAAGGCAAACGCCCTACCCGCTGTGCTATTGCTCCAGCCCCAAGGGCATTCCCTTTTGCTCTCTTTCCTTTTGGGTGTTGTGGTTTGCAATAGAGGTATTGAGTGGCCATTGTGTTTGGTCTATAGTCTACTTTCAGCCCGCATCTCCCATCCTGAGCAGGCCCTCCTAACCCTCTTTACTTGGTGGTCCCCTCTCTATCTGAGCTGCCTTTCCCCCCAGCATGTGCTGCCGGCTTCCAAGCCATGGAGCAAACCTCCTGGTACTTACCTCAACTATTCTTGGGTATTCGTCTCCCATTCTGTTACTTTATATTCCCCAGCCCCGAGACTCTTTAAACGACTTCTAGAGGAGGCCAGATCAGGGCTTGGGGACTGGAAGAGGGGAGAAAGAGCCCACACTGACATTCATGCTTGGGGTTGGGGAAATGGAACTCCGGCAGTAGCAAACACCAGCTCCAGAGTTCACGGAGAGAGAAGGGTGATGAGTCCAATTTGGGCCATGATTCAGGAGCAGACCACAGGGTTCAGACTTTGTTGTCTTTTTTTTTCCCTCTGTCTATGCTTGCTTTTTTGTTGGGCTGCTTTTGATCATTTTTGCAGTTTAAAAATTTATAATTTTGGTGATTTCCCCCCTTCCCTTATCTTTGCTGTTGCTGCTGTTTTAATGACCCAATTTTGTAGCTTCTAGTTTTATGAGAATGTTAGCAGAGTGGGTAGGGTGTTTGCCTTGCACGCGGCCGACCCGGGTTCTATTCCTCTGCCCCCTGGGAGAGCCCGGCAAGCCACCGAGAGTATCCCGCCTGCACGGCAGAGCCTGGTAAGCTCCCCGTGGCATATTCAATATGCCAAAAACAGTAACAACAAGTCTCACAATGGAGACGTTACTGGGCCCGCTCGAGCAAATCAATGAACAACAGGAGGACAGTGTTACTGTGCTACAGTGCCCCAAGAATATGTTGGATTGAGGGTTAGTCTGTGAGCTTTGCAAGCCTAAAAACGACTGCTGGCCAATGCAGAAGTGGACGGAGCACTTTTACCTGTAAGGAAAGAGAAGTTACTACATGGACTCACAGAAAGAAGGGCAAAGCGGAACACTAGTGTGGAAATTCGCTAGCGAACAGCAATTTCTTCTGGGAAAGAAAGAGGAGCAGTTCTGGAAGGAGCTGGCAGTGTGCAAGCCACACTTTCCGGGACAATGAAAGCAAACCGGACATTTCCCTTTTACTGAAATCTCCTACCCAAACTGTGCACTCCTCTGGCCGGAGCCCTGGTCCCCCGATTTACCAAACTCAGAGATGATCCCCCACTGCCCTTCGTCCCTCACAAGCTCCTCAGCGCTCTCCTCAGTGGCACTGGGTGCGAGAATAATGAGACAGTCAAAGCAAAAGCATCAGCACTGGTATAGCCACATTAACTTAATGATCAAAACATTTTAAAACATTTTCATTTAATGTTGGCTGCGTTCAAGGCAAATGCCCTACCGCTGTGCTATTGCTGGCGGTAGGGCGTTTGCCTTGCACGCAGCCAACATGGCCGCCCCGAGTTCGATTCCTCCGCCCCTCTCGGAGAGCCCGGCAAGCTACCGAGAGTATCTCGCCCGCACGGCAGAGCCTGGCAAGCTCCCCGTGACGTATTCGATATGCCAGACACAGTAACGACAAAGTCTCCAATGGAGACGTTACTGGGCCTGCTCGAGCAAATCGACGATCAATGGGAGGGCCTTTACCTTTACCTTCATTTAATAGCATACACACTCAGAAACACAATACCACAAACCAATATACACACCCATCAACCCCACTCACATGCACACACTCACATGCACACACATGTGCATACAAAACATACACACTCACTCACTCGCACACATACACTCACATGCACACACATTCTCACATATATACCCACACATGCATACACACTCACACACATATACTCACATACACATGCCCATACTCGCACACATACAGTCACACATGCACACGCACTCACACACACATACATTCTCATACACATGCACACACTTGCACACATATGCACTCACACACGCATACACTTGAACACATACACACATACTCACACGCACACACAAACACACATACTTACACGTATACACACTCCCATGCACCACACACTCACACGCAGATCTACTTAGTCACATATACACGAACACACTCACAAGCACTCACTCCACACACATGCACTCAGTAATCATGGGGTTTGACCCCAGCATCCTTCACAGACGCTCGTGCACAGAGCGACAGAGCTTGCGTCCCAGCCCACACACCTTCCCTTGCACACTTTCCATCATCCCTAAGGCACTTAGAAGACGGAATCCAACGCAGACACGTGAGAGATGTATGGTACCGGTGAGGGAAGCCTCACGAGGCGAGCCTGCACATGCTTGGTCCAGACCACGTGTGCCTGGCTCTGAGATTTGGTCCAGGTCCATCAGCTGTGGAATCCATCAGCACAAAGACTGGCTGCACTCGGATGGGGTGGGGGAACTCAATTGTGACACAGCTAATGAGTCACAAGGATAATAAGTGAACTAAGTCAAACATACAAGGACCAGGAGGATACCGTTCTTGTTCGCGGAGTTTCAGACAGAAAGTAGAATTCTGGCTGCCAGGGTTCGGGAGAGAAGGAAGCGGGGACATGTTGGCTAACAGACAACGCAGCTTCACTGTGGGACGATGAAACAGAAGCACGTAAAATAGCCCATGGGAACCTGTGTGATCTGAAGCCACTGTCCCTTCAGTCTCGAGGTTAATTCTGTCCCCTAGAAATATAATGTGTGCGCGTGATTTTTTTATGAGCCATGTTAAGAATACATAACCTATTTTTTTTTGCTTTTTGGGTCACACCCAGCGATGCTCAGGGGTTACTCCTGGCTCATGCTCTCAGGAATCACTCCTGGCGGTGTTTGGGGGACCATATGGGATGCTGGGAATCGAACCTGTGTTGGCCATGTTGGCTGTGTGCAAGGCAAACGCCCTACCAGCTGTGCTATCGCTCCAGCCCCGAGAATACATAACCTATTTATCATGTATCTTATCTAACTAGATGCATCCAAAGTATTATTATCCAATACGTAAGACCTATAAAAGTCCTTAGTGAGATATGCTGCACTCTTTTTTTGATCATACAAAAGCTTCTCCATCCGGAAGAGCCACGCATCAACTGCTGAATGAGCACTCCAGCGCCAGCCCGGGGCTCACTCTGAACCAGGGTTCCACCACCTGTGACCACTGCGCAGATAAGCACCGGACTTCTCATGTCCCCTGCCACCTCTGGGTGGACCTCACCTCTCCATCCCAGCAAGGTGTCTGTAAGGTCAACACCCACTGCCTGCCTGTCGTCCCTCCCTGCCACAGTCCCTCCCCCTGGGTCATGCTGCATCTCCCCACTTATCACCACCAATAATTTCACTTATTGTGACATCGTTGATTATGATCACTCTTGGGCCAGAGAGGCAGGTCAGAGTTCTTTTTTGTTTGTTTTGACCATGGGCTGAGATACTAGTATGGCACGTAGTCAACCATGGTTCCATCCCCGACACTGCAAGGTCCCCTAAGTAGCAAAAGCAGTGACCCTTGAGCACAGAGCTGGGGACAGCACCAGAGCACTGCTGGGTGTGACCTGTGAACCCCCGTCCAAAAGCAAAAACGATTGGGGCTGGAGCGATATCACAGTGGGTAGGGCGTTTGCCTTGCATGCAGCCAACATGGCCAACCCTGGTTTGATTCCCAGGATCCCATATGGTCCCCTGAGCACCACCAGGAGTAATTCCTGAGTGCATGAGCCAGGAGTAACCCTTGAGCATCGCCGGGTGTGACCCAAAAAGCAAAAAAAAAAAAAAAAGGAAACACAACTGCCACTCTCACTCACAATTACATGTCTGGTTGTGTGTCTAGTCTACCGTCCAGAGCTCATCAAGTCGGTCTTCTCCTGCTCTGTAGCCTCAGCTCTGCATTAGAACGGTGGCTGGCAGCAGGGAGGTGCTCAAAAAATATTTGTGGGACCAATACACTCGGAGAGCCCGGCAAGCTACTCGAGAGTATTCGATATGCCAGACACAGTAACAACAAAGTCTCCAATGGAGACATTACTGGGCCCGCTCAAGCAAATCGACGATCAACGGGAGGGCCTTTACCTTTACCAATACACTCACTCTGGATCAGAGAACGGTGCACAGACTAGCAACAGGCGCTGGGAGGCAACCACCAAGCTATGCCGAGCACCTCAAATCTTACCTCAAGCTCCGCTTTGTGAAGGAATATGAACTAGGCATACTGCCAGATGAAAAAAAAATGCTAGGCAATGTGCTCAAGGCTTGGTGTGCATGATCTGGTATAATCCCCCACCCCCCCCACCCCCATTCCTCTGTGGTTATTTTATCCATTTCTCTTTATTTTTCAGAAAAGAAGGAACTTGACATTTGAGGAAGTCACCCCCAATGCTTAGTGCGGGGCCATGAAAAAGAGGAGAGTCCCAAGGCATCTATCTAACCACCACCCTTCCTCACCAGTCCCACCCAGCCTGCCAGCTGGACTTAGCTTGTCCTTCACTGAGCATGGGTTAATGAATGTCTTTTCCTTTGTATTGGACTGAGACTATGCAACCTGGTGCCTGTTGGCCCCAGAGGTCTGAGAATCAGGAAAAGGATCCCCACAATGATTTGTCCCTTATTTATCACCGCTCACTCAGTATTATCTCCCATCTCCCAACGCATGCCCTTAGCTCCATTTGCCCTGGGCGTTGACTGATTCCCCACGGGGTGGGGTTCAGCCCTTGGGTGCCTTTCAGGAACTTCTTTGTCTGCCTTTGGGCAAATAAAGGGAAGCAAAGCCTCTTTTACTTAAACTTTACACCTTTCTGGTAAAAAAACAACAGATGGAAGGGATTGGTGGTGTTGGAACTAAGATTTGAAAAATGTACTGTCTGCAATCACTAAGGAAACATAAATATTGTTCTAGGTTGGATATGGATATTTTAAAATTCATTTATCTCAGAAATGGGAAGTAGGATTTTTTTTTTAAATAGGTACAAACCTCTTTCAATATAGGAGCAGAACTATTTCCTTATGATTGAAGTAGAGGGTCGCGAGGGTTTGGGACCAGTTTCGGGGTTATTTTCCGAATTATTTTCAGGGCAAGAGGATCGATTTACAGCGCAACTAGTGATGAATCATCGCGGAGGCATTTCAATCCTCAGGGTCTGTTGACCGGGTGATTGCTAACACATCCTTGGTTCTTTTCCCCTGCACCCCGAAAAGAGGCATGCAAACGCAGGAACTTAGCTCCTCCCGGACCTGCTGCAAAACAAGACTGCACGGCGGCAGAAGCGGACCGGAGCAGGCACCGTTACCTTGTTTATGTCCCACAGAACCAGCTTGCTTCCAAGTTTGGCAAATTCATAGGCGGTCAGTCTCCCGATCCCGTGTCCCGCGCCAGTAATCAAGGTGATCTCCCCGACCACCGACTTCTTCTTCTTGGGCACGAAAAGCTTCAGGAGCGACTCCACGTAGAAGAGGAGCAGCAGGGGCAGCAGCAGGAAGCCGTACAGGAAGAAAAGCATCGCGGCCGTGCTGCAGCGGCTGCCGGGCCGCGCTCCGGGCACTCAGCACTCAGCCCCCAGCAGCTCCGCTGGCCGAGAGCGCAGCAGCGCAGGAGTGAAAGTGGGTGCGCTGAGAGGCGGAGTTCCAGGAGGGGCGGAGTCCAGGGCGGGGCGGGGCCGGGACGCGCCTTTCCATTGGCTCGGGCCGCTGAGAGAGGCGGGGTTCCATCGGGGCGGAGTTTCAGGAGGGGCGGAGTCCAGGGTGCAGCTGGCAGGATTGTGCCTATCCATTGGCTCGGGCAGCTTAGAGGGGGGCGGGGTTACAGCAGGGGCGGAATTTCAGGAGGGGGCGGAGTCCAGGGGCGGGGTTGGGCCGTGCTGCGCCTTTCCATTGGCTCGAGTCTCTGAGAGGCGGAGTTCCAGCAGGGGAGGCGTTCCAGCATGGGAGGAGTTCAGGGCGGGCTGGACCGTGCTGCGCCTTTCCATTGGCTCGGACCTCTGAGGGGCGGAGTTACATCGAGGGCGGGGTTCCAGCATGGGCGGAGTTAAGGGCGGGGCTAGGCCTGGACCGCGCCTTTCCATTGGCTCGGGCCACGGCGGGTCGCGTGGGGCGGAGTCCGGGGCGGGGTTGGGCGGCAGAGGGGCTTCCTGCACCCCGACCCCCAGCTCCGGCCTCTGCAGGGGAGGGCACCGGGAGCCCTGCCCGGTAGTGATCTCTCCAAGGACAGCGAGGACACCTGTGACCCTGGAGCTGCTCCAGAACTCCTCCCCCAAGGGCAGCGTGTCCTGCGCTTGCCGTGCACGTGGCCGACCCGGGTTCGATCCCCGGCACCCCATAGAGTCCCCTGAGCACCGCTGGGAGTGATCCCGGAGTGCAGAGCCAGGAGCAAAGCCCTGAGCATCGCCCGGCGTGGCCCCAAGCCCGCAAAACAAGAACAAAACAAACGGAAATAGAACCGCCTCGCTGCAACAGTCCCTATGCCGTTGTGGGTTTGGTCCCTGAAAGAGAAGAGCTAAACTCCAGCCTTTGTCTGCAGGAAGAGGTTAATCACTGATGCATGCATATTTTTTTTTCAACTTGATCGCCGACAATAATCAAATCTGGACTTTGGAGCTTGTTCTGCAGCGGTTGGATAGAGATTCTGCCGCGTCGATAACCGATGGCCATCCTTTATAGTTATAGTTAGGAGACAGGAAGGTCCCGAAAAATCTAAGCTCACAAATGGCTCCTCCTTGTGTCCCTCTGACCTACAGCTCAGCTCTTGTTTGGGTGACGCAGGACAGTGGTGGGCTCTGGCAATGGCCCTCTGTCACCTTCTTTACAACTGTGAATGTCAGCCGCGTCTTTCTCTCCCTCCAAGTTTACAATATATTGTACAATTATTTGTAAAGTTCCAGTTTCCAGACTGTTCCCAACATAGATGGTCTCGTTTGATTTTCCAAAAGAAAAAAAAAATTCGGGGGAGTAGAGGAAAAAAAAATAGTTATATTCCTATTTTATAAAGCAGTAAAATATTAGAATGATAAAAGTTCCCAAAACAAGTCAACTTGTAACTGTGAACTCCTGGTGTTGGAGCTTGTTTACATTTCAAAAGGTGTCCCAGAGAGTGTGACTTCTGTGCTTAACTGGGAGCTGGCTCTGCAGTTATTAAGAGGCTGGAGGGCTTGGTGGGGCCCCCAAATGTTAAGTGGCTCAACCACCCGCTGATAATGTCAAGGTTTTATTCACACACCAAAACACACACATACAAGGGAGTCAGCACTGAGGGTTAACCAGCCTTGGGACCCTGATCGCAGTGGGTTTTTAAACCCTCTGCCCTCCTACCTAGCACCGACGTAGGGCGTTTGCCTTGCACGTGGCCTACCCGGGTTCGATTCCTCCGTCCCTCTTGGAGAGCCCCGTAAGCTACCGAGAGTATCTCACCCGCATGGCAAAGGCTGGCAAGCTCCCCGTGACGTATTCGATATGCCAAACATAATAACAACAAGTCTCACAATGGAGACGTTACTGGGCCAGCTAGAGCAAATCGATGAACAGCGGGAGGACAGTGCTACAGGGCTACAGTGCCCTGCTGCCAAGTGCCTGGTGCCGCCTGCCACCCGCAGGGCCTTGAGCAAGCAAGTGGAGTGTACAGAAGCGAACCACAGAGGTTCACACATCTTGTTCCATTGACTTGAGTAATCCTTGTTATCTGCCCAAAACTTTGAGCACTTATGCCAGCCCTCGGGGGCTGGCATGTTTTTCTTACTAAGGCACAAAATGGAGACATGGAGACTGGCTTTCCAAAATGGAGTAAACATTTTTTTTTTTTTTACCAATTTACCATGAATTACAAATTTATTCATGATGGGGTTTCAGGATACAATGTTTCCATACCAACCCCCTCACCAGTAAAAACTGGTTGGTTTTGAGCCACTAAGTTGACCAAGTGAAAGACCTAGTGAAAGAAGGTGGTTTGGGGTGGACGTTGTTGAATCCTTCCCGTGTATGTGGCCTCACTTTCCCCAACACGTTCCCTTTACTTAAAGCCGACATGTAACTAAGTACTCTGTAGGATTGGGGTGAATGATGTTAGGCCTTGATAGACTGATCAACTCTGAATTATTATTAACACTAATATAACTATATGCAAAAGGTTTTCTGAATGAGTATTTGCTTTTCACTGGGAGAGTTTAAATTTTTTTTTTTTACAAGGTAGTGTATCCTCCTTCCGTGTTGCCTTTCCAGCAGTTGAAATGGTATTTTAAAAAGGGAAGGAGGAGGGCCCTTTCGGGATGTCCTGAGAACACCCCTGGCAGGGCAGAAAGCTAAGTACTTCTCATACACACACAGTTCACTTCATCCTTTCGATAACCTTGAGCAGCTGGTGCAGCTGTGATGCCTCTAAACAGAAAAATAAGGATGAAGAGATTTGAAGGACTAAGCTGAGGTCACAGTATAATAAAAGATAGAGCTGGACTTAAACATAGGCAACTACCACCATGCTTCAGGGCTTCCTCTTTCAGTGGAGAGAGGAAAAGCTAAACCAGTTCTAGATCACTTTGGAAATTTAACAAAATGATCAAGCCTCCTGCTGTTTATAGTAACTCCTACTCCTTGCAACTCCTATAGCAGCCTCGTACCTCCCTCGCACACCATCACACAGTTTAATTGCCTATTTAGCCAGAAATTGGATGCAGGTATTAGACAGGAAGTTTGAATTTCCTTGTTCTTTGTTCTTTCTTTCTTTCTTTCTTTCTTTCTTTCTTTCTTTCTTTCTTTCTTTCTTTCCTCTTCCTCCTCCTCCTCCTCCTCCTCCTTCTCTTCTTCTTCTTCTTCTTTTTCTTCTTCTTCTTCTTCTTCTTCTTCTTCTTCTTCTTCTTCTTCCTTTCTTTCTTCTTTTCTTTCTTTCTTCCTGTGAATTTGAATTTCTGCCAAGTCATCGAAAAATTTTATTACTAATTTTGGAAATTTGTCATTTCACTTCCCCCAAGACCTCAGTGATGCCATCTGGAGAATAGCCTGGTCGTGTAAATGATAAATTTAGAGGACATCTTGTATAGAAATATACTTGATGAGTGTGGAGGCTGGAGCAATAGTCTGAGAGCACGACGTTTGCTTTGCACATGGCCGATCAGGGCTGGACTGGATCTTAGCATCCTGAAGCACTGCCGGGAGTGATTCCCTAGTGCAGAGCCAGGAGCATCCCCTGCCGGGAATCGAACCCAGGTCAGCCACTTGCAAGGCAAGTGCCCTACCCCCTGTACTGTTGCTCTAACCCTGTGAATTTTCATTTGGTGACATTGAAAATATTTATACTTTCTGTGCCTTTCCAGCAACTATAGGCTTTCCATGTTGTAGAGAAGAGAAAGAAGAAGAAGGAGAAGGAGGAGGAGAAGAAGGAGAAGGAGAAGAAAAAGACTGTGTTGAAGAGAGAAAACAGGCTTCTCCATTGAGGAAAAAGCCTTTAGACCTTCAGCAATGACTTTTCCTGTGCTCTGCCTGAAAGTTGGAGGCTAGCAAACGGTTCTTACACTCTGTGGCTCAGCCTTCTTAGGCATTAGGAGAAGCGAATTGCTCTCATCCGAACACGCGTTGTCATTGGAACTAGTCATTGCTGAAGTCTGACAGCAGTGACAAAGCAAAGCATTCTGAAGTGTCATGACCTGGTCCAAACAAATCGTTCTAACTCTCAGTCCTGCAGTTTGCTTACCTAGAAAACGTCATAATAGGATGAGGATATTAGTCCGAGAGAAGAATTCAGAGCATTTATAAAGTGTTTAGAACAATGCCGGTTCATTGTCAGTGCTACATACATAAACAGGGGTAAGGGGAGCAATTAATGACTTTGGGTTCTTATGAAAGAGTAGGAACTAGTAGAGGCAGCTGTGGCTGGCCTCAGGTTATTTGGCAAAGTTATTTTATGCCATTACCCCATGTTTTTCTTGGAATATTTCCCAGTTATTATGATATTTTTTAAGAGGGCTGAACCTAAAGGCACCCATTTTCTCTATTTAATATTAAACAAAAGACTCAATTAAACTCTCTCTGGTATTGTTTTTTTTTCCTAAAAACTTATGTTACATTACATTATTTCATTTTGTAGTCTACAGTAAAGAAAACAAAAATCATTATTAAAAACTACACCGCAATGTCACAAGTTGTCCTTGACAATAGGTGAAGATCCATTGAGAAATCTCAGATTGCAAAGCTCAGTAATTCATTTATTGAAAAGCAAATAATATTATGTAATTTATTGGCTTCGTTTTAAAATTACTTTCTGTATTAGACATAAAAATAAAAATGCTTCCATAAAAAAGGAAACGAGATTTCCAAATCAGAAGAGAAGAATTTTTTTTTATGTAGGAGTACTGCTATTTATTCAGCCACTGATTAGCTGATTGAATTGTGCATGAGCTCCACCTTACTTTTTTTTCATTTTTTATAATTTTATTTATTGAATAACCATGAGAGCAGTTACAAAGCTTTCGGGTCTAAGTCTTGGTCATACAATGAAACACTGTACATTCACCAGTGCCCATTCTCCACCCCCAACAACCTCAGTATACACCAATCCCACTCTCTCCCCCGACCTATGGGGCAGATGATTTCCACATTACTCTCTCTCTACTTTGATCACATTCAATGTTTTGACACCAGACCCACCATTATTATTTGAGATTTTACCCCAACACTCAGATCTGCTGAAAAGTCAACAGTAGACAATTTGTTTTCTATTGCTGGTTATACATTACATATGATGTCATGTGGCTGCAGCAGTGGCCGCGCAATTTTGAAATTCTGAAATTTTAGCACTTAAATCTAGAGGAATTTCTGCCAAAACCTGCTGGGTTCCAAGGTTTGCTCCTGAGTCTCTGGGATCATGGCTGTTAAGCAGCTTGGTCAGGAGCCAGAAAGGTTGTTCATCGGCGGCGACTCGAGGTCTCGTTGAAATGGGAGGAAAGGGCCGACTCCAGCCCCATCCCACGAGGCCCCACATGTCTCGTCACTGAGGGCCCAAACATGACTGTCCAATGGCCTTTGGAGGATGACGACCAGCGAGCCACCAGGGGGAAGCAGGTGGAGGGACAGCACCCTTTCCCCCCTGGGGTGGCCAAGCGACAGTAACCTACTGTGGGGTCTGGATGCATTTCTGCCAAAAGCCGCTGGGTTTCGAGATTTGTTTCTGAGTCTCTGGGATCATGGCCGTTAAGCAGCTTGATCAGGAGCCAGAGAGGCCATTCGTGGGCGATGACTTGAGATCTCATTGGGGTGGAGAGGACAGGACTGGCTGATAAGAATTTTTTTAAGGCCATTTTTGGACTGTAGAACGACAGAAAGAAATTTTTCCGTTTTTTTTTTTTTGGGTCACCCCCCTGCGATGTAAAGGACTTATTCCTGGCTCTGCCCTCAGGAATCACCCCTGGCGGTGCTCAGGGGACCATATGGGATGCTGGGAATTGAACCAGGGTTGGCTGTTTGCAAGGCAAACGCCCTACCTGCTGTGCTATTGCTCCAGCCCCTCTTCCTTTACTTTATCCCCCAAGAAACGTTTCCACTTCAACATATTCTCTTGCAAGACACCATGAGTACTATGAAGCAGAGAGAAGGGCCTGTCTATTTGAGATGTGTTTCTTTAAAGAAAAGGCATCTAATTTAAGAAAGATGTCAAACCAACCAACAAACTGGGGATCGGAGCAGAATCGCACATATTTGAATAGTAGTGTCAAAGCAAACAGAAGAAACTCCTGCCCAATTAGGGAAAGTTTTTGTTGATATTGGTTAGTCAAGGAACCAACTTTTTTGGTGAAATGAATGCAAAGGGTATTTAAGTATAGGTATATTTATTTAATATATGATGTGTAGAATACATATAGAAAATATTAGAAGATAATGCTTTGGGTAAGTGTACGGGTGAAAATTTTATTTCAGCTTTGTATAAATTGGGTTGAAGATGTGTGGGTGGATAAGTGTGTGTGTGTGTGTGTGTGTATGTGTGTGTGTATTTACTTGTATTGGTTACTTGAGAGCCAATAAAGCAAAAGATTAAGAGAATGGATTCTGGAGAAAGATTGCCTGAGATCTATCCTATGTCCTCCAATTGCTAAGATGTGATTAGATGAGATTTGATCAAGTTACATAACCGTTGGTTTTCATTTCCTCGTCTATGAATAGAAGATTATTATAGTGTGTCTTACTGTGGTTATTATAGATTATAAGATAAGTATGATTATTTTATTATTATGGGCTGGAGCGATAGCACAGCGGTAGGGCGTTCGCCTTACAAGTGGCCAACATGGCCGACCCGAGTTCGATTCCTCCGCCCCTCTCGGGGAGCCCGGCAAGCTACTGAGAGTATTCGATATGCCAAACACAGTAACAACAAAGTCTCCAATGGAGACGTTACTGGGCCCGCTCGAGCAAATCGACGATCAACGAGAGGGCCATGTACCTCAGAGTAAAGGAGATAATATTTATAAAACTTTCATAATAGGACTTGGAACATGATAACTGGGGCACACATGACCAGGAACCTCAAGCAAAATATTTTGGAAGTCACTCATCTAGTCTAATAAAAATTAACCCAAACACTTCAGATTTTAAGGATACGCACTTGATTTTTTTATAATAATTATTTTATTTATTTATTTATTTATTTATTTTGCTTTTTGGGTCACACCCGGCGATGCTCAGGGGTTACTCCTAGCTCATGCACTCAGGAATTGCTCCTGGCGGTGCTCGGGGGACCATATGGGATGCTGGGAATCGAACCTGTGTCGGCCTTGTTGGCTGCGTGCAAGGCAAACGCCTTACTCGCTGTGCTATCGTTCCAGCCCCTATAATAATAATTTTAGATGAAAGGGATAATCTGATTTCTAGTTCCCACTAGAGCAGTGTACTCTCCCTAAATATTGGGAAAAAATGGGAGATTTCTTCTCTTCTGTGAGATGAAAAATAAACTTCCAATTTATAAAGAAGGGAGTTTCAGGAAGGCTGAGTCGCTTGCCAAGGTGACACAGCCAAGAAGTGGTAAGGGTGTGGTTTAGATCCATGGCTTAAAAATGTTTAAATTAAATTGCTTTATTGAAGTAGGATTTGTATAACATTCATCCGGATAAATTGCACCCAATGGGTTTTAAGAATATTCTTAGAGTTGTACAACCATCATCACGATCAATTTTAGAAATTTTTCATTACCACTGAAAAAGCCCTTCTACTCAATAGCAGTTACCACTCCACTGCCTGTTCCCTCCCGCCGCTGGTTGCTCACTTTCCAACATTACAGATTGGCTGTTCTGCCCATTTCTCATACGTGGAATCCAAACGCATGTGGTGTTTTGTGACCAACTTCTTTTATTTAGCATAATCTTTTCCAGCTTTATCCGTGTTGTGGTATATACTAGCATGTCATTCCTTTTTATTACCAAATGATATTCCTTTTAAGAAAGTACTGTATTTTGTTCATCTATCATCATTTGGGCTGGAGTGATAGCACAGCAGGTAGGGCGTTTGCTTTGCATGTGGTTGACCCGCGTTCGATTCCTCAGTCCCTCTCGAAGAGCCCGGCAAGCTACCGAGAATATCCCACCCACACGGCAGAGCCTGGCAAGCTCCCCGTGGCATATTTGATATGCCAAAAACAGTAACAACAAGTCTCACAAGGGAGACAGTACTGAACAATGGAAGGACTGTGCTACAGTGCTAATCATCAGTTAATGAAAACTTAGGTTGTTTCTGCTTTTTTTGGATACTGTGAATATGCTGTTGTGAATGCACAAGTGTGCGACTTTTCGTGCAAATACGTTTTTAGTTTTCTGGGATATTCCTAGGACTGGAATTGTGGGCCACAGGATAACTCTGTTTAACTTTATTTATTTTTTTTTATTAATTTTTTTTTTTTACTTTTTGGTTCACAACTGGTGATGCACAGGGGTTACTCCTGGCTCTGCACTCAGAAATTACTCCTGGCGGTGCTCAGGGGATCATATGGGATGCTGGGAATCGAACCCAGTTTGGCCGTGTGCAAGGCAAACGCCTTACACGCTGTGCTATCGCTCCAGCCCCTAACTTTATTTTTCATGCTAAACTTTCTACAATTTTTATTGGTCAGTAATCCTTTCAAATTGTTTATCTTATTTTTTATTAGCAGCATAGTTTAGAGATGTTTCTAATACCGTTGACATTTATGGGTTTTGTGTATGCAGTTATTGTACCTCATTACCACCAAAGTGCCCAAGGCCCTCAGGTTAATCTTTTTGAAGAAATGCTCAACTTTTTATCAATATCCTCACATCCTCTTCAATACCGATTTCCTATTAAAATTCTATTATAGTCATTCCATAGGTGTGAAGTGGGATCTTATGGTGATTTTGATTTGTATTTCCTAAGGACTAATTTCGTGTGCTTATTAGCCATTTATCTATCTTTGAAAAATGTTCATTCAAGTCCTTTGTCTAACTTTAAGCTGAATTATTTACCTTTTAGCTGTTGAGCTGCCAGATATTCTCCATACTAGACCCTTATCTGATGGAGGATTTTCTCCCATTCTGTAGGTTCTTGGTGTGCTCTTTGAAGCCCCAAAGTCACTAATTTATCCGTCATCTTTTGGAACTTGTGTTTCTTGGTATCATGTCTAAAAAACCATCAGATCTAAGACTAAAAACTGAGCAAATGTTTTATTTTTTAAACATGAGGCCATTTTGAATTAAAAAAATCATTCTTAAACTTCATGGTTTTCTTTAATGTTACTCAAAATGAGTATAAGCAGTATAATTATGTTGAAATAAATCTTGGGGGATTAATATGAATAATAATTAAATGCATTAACGTTTTGGGCTGTAGAGATAGCACAGAGGTTATCACTCCCATGCTTGGCACTGCTTTGCATGTGGCCAACCGTGGTTGAATCCCCGGCACCACTTATGTTCTCCTGAGCACCACCAGGCGTGACTCCTGAGCACAGAGTTAGGATCAAACTGAGCAATGTTGGTGTGGTTCATCTGCCCCCCACCAAAAATCCCCCCCAAAACAGTACCATTTCATTGATTTGAGACATTAAACTTGAATGCTTAGTACTTGAAAGGTGATGATACTAGATTGATTGGATCAAGAAAAAGATCAGTTGCAAAAATTAATTTCTAAGAGTGATTAGCTACTAGAGTGAAAAGTTTCTGAAAACATAAGCCATAAATCCAATGGCCAACAAACAATTACCCTATAAGAAAATTATCTGAGTTTAGGCTCTACAAAAAAGGTATTAGCACGTTTATAATATGGTTATTAACTAAGATATATGTTAAGTCAGTTGATCTATCTATCTATCTATCTATATGTTTTGTTCTGCTTTATGTCTGAGACTAAAATGGAGCTTGAGGCTGACACTGAAAAATCATTAATCCGACATTTGTAAAAAAAAGGTTGGTTTGCCCTCTCCACTGGAATGTGATGTGGTTTCTGTCTAGTTTGTTAATTGCTTTCTGTTACTCAGTAACTCTAGTAAGCCCGGGACCGAGTTTCAGAATCTTCCTTATCATTTCACCTCTGCTTTCTGCTCATCTGCATTCCTCTTCAGGCTGCCAGGGATATTGATTGTAATGATTTATTTTAAATGAAAACATTCCACTTCTGTGAGATGAGGGAGTCAATAAAAGTAAATAAAATATTTAGGGCTATTAGTCCTTAACTTATAACCCTAGGAATTACCAGCGATTTGCTTAATTCAATTCTTTCCCTCCGTTGATCAAGCAGTTAATTTACTTCATCTCGGGTGAAAGCACTCAGCACTTTTCTTTTCTTTTCTTTTCTTTTTTATCTTAGTTGTCAGCAGCCTTTTGAGTCACAGGGGGTTTGTGACTCAGAGTCACACAGGGAGATTAGTCGTGTGCGCTCTCCTATGGGAGCTGTAGTATCACTGCCTGAGCTGTCTCCATGCCAGCGATAACCTCTGAGAATTCACTGTTCCTTCATCACGATTAACACCCAGTCCTTGGGTGGCCAGCTCTTGGTACAAAGAGTTGCCTGGGCAGTGAAGAGGCAAGAACTGGGCCATGAAGTGACACACCAGTCTTGTTCTCTTGCCCACCGTTTTCCAGGAGGGCGGTCATGATTCTGACGTCCCCAGGGACCGCAGCATCCCAGCCTTGGCATAGCTGGGACCCTCTCCCCATGCGAGGGCACCCACACGGCCCCTGTGGATGGTGATGTTCACCTCCAGACAGTCTCAGCCCCTCTCCCTTCTCAGATTAGACACCACGACACCAAGACCCCTCACTGGCACTATTTCTCGGGTTCTAGCTCCCTCTGTTGGACTCACCGGCAAAGATCTGAGCCTTGGTAAGTCCCCAACTCCTACTCTGCGTCTGCACACCAGACCCAGCGGTCCTGCAAACAAATCTCCAGCCTCAACTGTGCAGACAATTTTATTTCACATTTTTATTACGTGTTTGTTTTTCACAGTAGAATTTTCAAAATACAAAAGAAAAATCAAAGTAGTACAGAGAGAGATCTCCACCAGGTGAAAACATAAAGATTAAAAGATAATAAAATCATTAGAGGAATTTTATACCAAATGGTTTTGTGAGTACCTTGAGTTTTTTTTATCAATATTTTTTTGTCCACCTCCCCCCAAAATATATTCACTTTTAAACCAATGGAAGAAGACATAAGCCATTTTCTCCTAGCACTGTAGCAGTGTTCTCCCGTTGTTCATCGAGTTGCTCCATTGGGCCAGTAACGTCTCCATTGTGAGACTTGTTGTTACTGTGTTTGGCATATCGAATACGTCACGGGGAGCTTGCCAGGCTTTGCCGTGCGGGCGAGATACTCTCGGTAGCTTGTCGGGCTTTCCGAGAAGGGCGGAGGAATCGAACCTAGGTCAGCCAGATCGGCCACATGCAAGGCAAACACCCTATCCGAACCTTCTTTATAGAAAACAAATATTTTTTAAAATGCTGGTCTTATAAGAGTTTAGTAAGTCAATATGATAAAAAACAATAGTAGAATTTAAGTTCACCGAGCATGTGGGAGACCATATGGAAAATTCCTTTTACAGGCCTGAGATCTTCTGAGAGGATCACTGGACTGTTAATATCTATTATTAATTTTTGCTTCTAGCTTTCTTGTTCTGTTTAACAAACATTATGTCTACTTAAGACAGACTATATATCACGATCACGATCACGATCATCCTGTTGTTCGTCGATTTCCTCGAGCAGGCACCAGTAACGTCTCCTTCTTCCTAGCCCCGAGATTTTAAAAGAGCCATTTCAACGCTCTTTCAGGATTAGGAGAATGAGACCCATCATTGTTACTGGTATTTGGCATATTGAGTACGACACGGGAAGTTTGCCAGACTCTGCCGTGCGGGCAGGATACTTTTTGTAGCCTGCCAGGTTCTCCAAAGGAAAAAATAAGATGTCGCGTGGCTGCAGATGCGGCTGCGCACTTCCTGGAGCTGGGTTTTATAGTCTCTGTATCTTGGCCATTGATGGGACCAACCTGGCGCTGACGGCAGCTGGTGGGTGTGACGCCTACTGGAAGACTATATATGTATATATATATATAATTACAGATATATATGTGCAGACAACTTTATGGGCACAAATCTCAGATGTGTACCAAGTTCTCCCAAGGAGGACATTTCCTAGTCTGTTTCCTTGTATGAAAGGAGCCATTTCCCAGGTTCCTTTCTGCAAGCTGCCTTCACTTCCTGTCTTTCTCAGCTCAGCTGATGAACCCACCCTAGCTGAGAGAAGAGGCCGTGTCAGGCGTGACTCCTTGGTGTGGCCGCCCCAGCTGCCACCACCTTGAGTGAACTTGGTGCCTGCACCGTGACCTCTAAGCCCTCACTTCTCATCCTCTTTCCTCATCCCTCCGGGCCAGTTTCGTTCTATGCGTCCAGTTCTCCCCACTGGCCTCCTGCCCCCAGCACTGTGAAGTACTCTCTGCTACCTGATGGAACTGACTTGTCAACAAAGCAAGGGCTTTTCCTTCTCTGGAGCCCTAGAGGTCAGTTATTTGGCACAATTGTTGAATCATTTTCTAGCATTCAGGGAGGAAAAGCATTTCCTTTACCCAGTACTGGGGATCTGCAACTCAAACAAATTAAAAAACCTCATTAGTAAGAGAGAAGACTTTCATCTCGTGAATAAAAGTTCACAGAAAAAGTTCACACTTTCTAAAAATGGGAAAATGAACTCAAAGGGACATCAGCATTTGAGGCCATTTTTTTTAATTTATTTTTTTGCTTTTTGGGTTACACCCGATATGCACAGGGGTTACTCCTGGCTCTGAACTCAGGAATTACTCCTGGCGGTGCTCAGGGGACCGTATGGGATGCTGGGAATCCAATCTGGGTTGGCTGCATGCAAGGCAAATGCCCTACCCGTTGTGCTATCGCTCCAGCTCCTGTGGTGCTCAGGAGTTACTCCTGGTGGTGCCTGGGTGGGGGTGGGGGGGACCATATGGGACGCCAGGGATCAAACCCTGGTAGGCTGCCTGCAAGACAAGCATCCGCCCACTATTCTGTCACTCCGGGCTCCCAATTTGGGGCCATTTCTAATAGAGGAAAGAAAGATGGGAAAGACACTTAAGGAGGAAAACAAGTGTCTGTTGAGGAAAAGGAATGGATCCACAGAGGAATATAGGGCCTGTAGGAGAACATATGTGAGATGTGGTCATTTAGTGATAGTGCCCATTAGGTATGTGTCACTTTCTCTCTCAGTCTCCCAGATTGTAAACTCCCCCATCCCTGCGGCAAACTACTGGGTGGACAAAATAGCTAAAGCAATTTTGAGGGAAAAGAAAAGCATTGAATACTATCCTAGCAGAGTAAAGTATAACCTAAACTAAACTCAGGCTATGCTAGAAAGTCATATAAGAACAGTGTGGTTCTGGAATTAAAAGAGATTCTCAGTCTGCGAGAAAGAATTGAGTCTGCCCTGAAGTAGCCCCCACCAGATGTATGGACAGTTAATTTATAACAAAGGAGGTAGGTGTATTAATTGGAAGACATAAAGCCTCTTCTATGAGTGGTGTTGAGGAAAACTGGACAGGCACATATGGAAAATGAAATTATGTTCCTATTTCATACAATAAATAGGAATAAATAGAAAGTAATTCAAAATGGAGTAAAGACATTGATGTTGGGCCAGAATCAGTAAAATACATTGCAGAGAAAGTTGGCAGAACTTTTTGTGATATTGATTTCAGAGACATCTAGAATGATTTGACCTCCCGTTGATCGTCGATTTGCTCGAGCGGGCCCAGTAACGTCTCCATTGGAGACTTTGTTGTTACTGTGTCTGGCATATCGAATACTCTCGGTAGCTTGCCGGGCTCTCCGAGAGGGGCGGAGGAATCGAACTCGGGTCGGCCAAGTTGGCCGCTTGTAAGGCAAACGCCCTACCCGCTGTGCTATCGCTCCAGCCCACCAAAATTAAGGTGTGGGATTAAGGCACTTATTTTTCACACCATCAACCCCAGTTTCATCCCAACACCACATATGGTCTCCCGAGCCCTGCCAGGAATGAGCTCTTAGGGCAGAATTAGCAGTAAGTCTGACAAAGTTGGGCATGACCCTGAAACCAAAAATAAGTAAATAGCAAAATAAAATTTTGTTATAAAATAAGATAAACATTCACAAAATTCAACTACAAAATCTAAGCAAATCCCATTATAAAATAAAAAAAGGAGCTGAGCAGATACTTCCTCAAAGACTAAAAGTGGCCAAAATGCATATTAAAAGAAGTGCTCATGGTCACTGATTATCAGGAAAGAGCAAACCAAAAGGAGATGTCACCTCACGCCAACGTGCGCGGCCTACATCAGAAAGAAGGGAAACCGCCAGTGTTAACACGAAGGGGTGTGGTGGAAAGGGAAAATTCATTCACTGTCGGTGGGACCGTCATCTGGTTCAGCCTCTATGAAAAACAGTATGGAAATTTCTAGTATAAAGAACAGTATAAAATATTCATGTCCCAGTGACCCTACTCCTTGGCATCTATCCTTCAAATACAAAAACATTAATTTGAAAAGATATATGCATATCTGTGTTTATTCTAGATTATCAATCAGGGCATTCAAGCCCAATACATCAGGATCCTCCGTGAGCTGTATTGCGGATTCACTACCAGGATCTCACCATTCTACAAAGAAGTGATCATTGATGTCAAGAGAGGGGTGCGGCAGGGTGATACCATTTCACCAAAACTCTTCAGTGCCACCCTTGAGAACATCATGCGACGACTGGAATGGGAAGGAATGGGAGTGAAGATAGATGGTCGGCAACTACACCACCTCCGCTTTGCTGATGACATTGGTTTAATAACACCAAACATCAGCCAAGCGGCACAAATGCTGGCCGACTTTGACCGTGAGTGTGGAAAGGTAGGACTACAGCTGAATCTTACGAAGACAATGTTTATGAGAAACAGCCTCGTTCCTGACGCCCCATTCGCTCTCAATGGAACGACCATCTCCGAATGCAACAGCTATGTGTACCTAGGTCGAGAGGTCAACATGACAAATGACCTGGCATCCGAGCTGCGCAGGAGGAAGAGAGTGGCTTGGAACGCCTTCAAGAACGTCGTAGAAATAGCTAAGAGGACGAAGAACCTCCAGCTCCGGGCACATCTCTTTGATTCCACTGTTCTTCCTGCATTAACATATGCCTCAGAGACCTGGGCCCTACGCAAACAAGATGAGAACGCCATTCAGGTCTCCCAAAGAAGAATAGAAAGAGCTATGCTTGGAATATCACGTTTCACTCAAATGAGAGAACGAATCCGGAGTTCTGACATCCGTCGACGATCAAGGATCAGGGACGCTGTCTCATTTGCCAAGGTGTCGAAAATCAGATGGGCTGGTCACGTAATGAGATTTAAATAGGACCGTTGGACTAGAGCTGTTACTGATTGGATTCCACGGGATGTCAAAAGACCGCGTGGCCGCCCACCTACCAGATGGTCAGACTTCTTCGTCAAGATCATGAACTATCGGTTTGAGGCCCTTCATGTTCCCAGAGCAAACAGATGCCATTGGACTACACTAGCACGCGACAGGGACAAATGGAGACGTTACTGGCGCCCGCTCGAGCAAATCGACGACTAACGGGAAGTTAAGTGATTAAGTGATAGGCAAAATTTGGAAACCACTCAAACACCCAGGAGAGATGAACAGATCAAGAAATTACAGTAAGGCTGGAGAGGTCGCTCAAACGACTGGCACATGTGCTAGCATTCTGGATCCCTAGGTTCAATCTCGGGTACCACATGCCTAAATACCAGTGGGGAAGATCACCAGACATCCCCAAGTATCAAACAAGGAGTAGGCCCTAAGCATGGCCAGGTCGGCAAAGCAAACAACAATCACACAGAAAGAAAGACGGATCATGGCACACAGATACAATGGAACACGTCTCAGCTATAAGAAAACATGAGCTCTTGGGCCAGAGAGATACTTCAGCAGGTAGGACACTTGCCTTGCACACCGCCAAGCCCAGTTTGATCCTCAGCACCACACAGGGTTCCTTGAGTCCAACCAGGCATCCCTTCTGCACAGAGATAGGAGTAAGCCCCAAGCACAGGTAGGCGTGACCCACCCTTCCAAAATAAATTCTTTGAAAAGAAGTGTCATTGGTGCAGGAACATTGAGACAGGTGGTGGGTTTGGAGTTAGAAAACTCAAAGCCTGGAGCTCTATTGTGAACAACTTCATAAATCATGGAGAATAAATGTTTACAGATATGAACCAAACCCCACACTGTAAAAAATGTGAAAATAGTAAAAAGAAGACAAGAACTTCTAGGACCAGAGCTGTAGGATAGGCTTTAAAGCAGTCGCCTTGCATATGGGTGACCCCAGTTCAAGGCACCACATATGGTCTCCTGAGCCCACTTGAAGAGAGCCCTGAGCACAGAGTCAGGAGTAAGCCTTGAGCGCGCATCCCTACCCCCCTAGTGAAAAAGAATGTATACACCATATGAATAAAAAAGCACAATAATGTCTCATTTCATGAACAAAACCGGGTTGAAGTTTAAGTTATGTTTAATTTCTTTCAACAAGCTTTCCCAGTTTTCAGAATCTATGATTTGTATTTCTTAATTTAGTTCCTATAAAGTTCTTTTCTTTTTGATGCCATTGTAAGTAAAATTGATGTTTAAAAAAATACTGTTAGGAGAGGATTTATAACTGAGTTTTGTGAGACTCTCAGGTAAGGTAATTCACGTAAACCTCTCTCAAACGCCTTCAGTTTCAAGTCATCTTCCTGCTGCAGGGACTGTGTTCTTTCTTTCACCCTGCCGTACTGAATCAACCTCATTGGCACGTGAACATGCTTTATTCCGTATCTCAAACCACAATCTCGGCCTTAATCACACCTACCACTCCACAGCAGTCAGAGGGAGATTTCCAAGAGGAAAACCAGAACCTGCAAGTATCCTGATCTAATCTCACCCAGAGGCTCACGGGCCTTGAGAATGAAATGCAAACTCCGGCCTTGAGCATCGTAAGGCCTGTCCCCTGCCCATTCATGCTGCCTGCTCACAGCTACCCTCCCATCCCGTCCTCACTGAGAGACATTAGAGTGGTCACATCTCCAGCAGAAATGAAGCACAGCACCTAGGTGCAAAGGGAGCACCAACATTTCATGAGACAGTTGTGTCGAGACAGGACAAGCAGCAAATGAGAGACTGGCTAGCACTGCAGAACTGGAAGACCATGTGCAGCTGGGCTCTGTGTGTCCTAATTGCCGCTTCGATGTTGTGATGTTGTGATGGGAGCAGGGGACCCCTGAGATGACCTGTCACCTTATGTCCCAGGCTTCTTGGTATCTGCCAAGACCAAGAATCATGCCAGGGGCTGAGTTCCAACAGGTCATGTGAATAGTCTTATGGCGAGAGTGAGAAAAAAAAAAAACCAAGTAACACCTTCTGAGGAGTGGGAGGACTCACTTTTATTACTCTTGTGGGCCCAACACTCAACACTCTGGGCCCTGAACTAAGAAGAAAGTTCTATTTAATAGAATATCTGATGGGACGTTTGCAGGCAACTGGTGGGAGAATATAGAAGCAGAAACTTCCAAGCGTCTTATTTTGCAAAGCAGCATCCACCAGGACCAGCTCAAGGACCCCCACAGAGCACCCTCATCCACTGTACATCAGAGCTCTTGCCCCGGAGGTCTTCAGGGAAGTGTGAACAAGGAGCAGAGTTGGAATTGCAAAGCAGCTCTCAGAGAGGGCAGCATCCCGAGTTCATTTAGAAATGGGTCGAGGAAGCACTCCCAACAGTTGCGCATGCCTGTATATGCCACCTCGAAACCCCAAAGCACTCATGATACAGTGTCCCTCTTTCTTAGTGGTGGAGAGTGAACAGTGCAGTTTTTACCTAGAAGGCACGCTGCACACCACAGGACCTTCCAAAACATCACAGATGTGCTAGGTGCCTGATCTTCCACAGGATTTATTTCCTGCCCTCTGACACTCACAAGTGTCTTCTAAGGCATCTCTGGACAGGAAACCAAGGGGTCTGTTTGGTGCCATAGTGTCACGATGCCAACACATGGGCCAAGAGATACAGTTCTGCAGAAAGGCAAGTCAAGTAAGATTCCTATGTGTTGGATAACATTAGGTTGTCCTTGCTCCTCTTGCAGGGAGCTTAAGGTTTATTGAGCTACTCCCACAACAGTGCCCCTGAGGCACACCCAACTCCATCAAACACTAATAGTCCTATATTGCTTTTCTTTTTCCTTTATGTCATTTGCATGGTTTATTTAGCAATGTCGTTTTTGTGTAGACACTGAAAGACAGTTGATGCTATGCTATGTAACATGGGAGTTAATTGCCTCCAAAATAATATTTACTCCTGGGCACCCATATTTACTTGACCGAAGCCTCAGTTGCCCTTAGTTCCTAGCACTCCAAGAGCAGAGTCCCGACAAAGGGACTCGATGGACCCAGGGCAAGCTGTAAGCTACCCTGGCAACAAAAGGAGACAAGCTAAGTGCCATCAGTATAAGTTAAGAGCACAGTCATGGAACAAATTCTGTCATGACCCGAAATGAAGTAACTGGATAAGGACCCTGCTGGGGTTAGGAAAGACTAAACTGGCCTGTGGTCTGGGATGTCTAGTGAGATGTCCTCAGGAAGAGCCAACAGTTAAGCTTAATATATCTCTTCCTGTGTTCATACAAAATGACTAGAAATATTAGTAAGAAGTAAATTTTCTATGATTAAGTGGATTACTAGCTGAGGAAAGGAGAAAGCAATACACCCCGGATGGAATCCCATTCTTGAGCGGATCTCCTACTAAACTGGAGTGCTGAACCCTCAGATGATTTACCCTAGAACTTCCCCTTGAAGGAGTGGCTTTATCTCTGCCTCTGTTTGTTGTTATGACAATATTCACCCCACCTATGTGTACCCCACCTTTCATGATTGCTATATAACTATGCTGTAAGGAGATGAGAACTGAGACTTTGGAGACTTTGAGATTTTGAGGTCTTTGAGGACTAGAGGGTCTGTGGGGATCAGAAGGAAGACTAGATGACATCGATGACAGGAAGTAGAGGACTATGGGACTATGACGAGATGAGGAAGAAGATATGATGAGGGAGAAGACTTCGAGGTCTACGAGGAGACTAGGATGATGGAACTATGATGACTGGGACTACGACCAAAACTACTGTGTTTGTGCTGTAAGGGGAGAGGTCGGACTACGCTGGGGAGGAGAGAGAAATAAACTACCAACAGCTCAGGTCCTGTTTCTTTGTTCCCCGTCTTTTGCCTGTTCGTAGAGGTGGGCCGGCCAGGGAAATGGCTCTCGGCCACCGAACCCTCGTGTCCTTTGTGCCCACAGCTTTTTCTCTTGGAAACTCACACCTATGTACTGTGAATGCATGAATATGTGTGCGTGTGTGTGTGTGTGTGTGTGTGTGTGTGTCTGTCTGTCTGTCTGTCTGTCTCTCTCTCTCTCTCTCTCTCTCTCTCTCTCTCTGTGTGTGTGTATTGAAAACGGGCCCCACTGAGCTCAGGGCTTACTCCTGGTTCTATGCTCAGGGATCACTCCTGGCGGACTTTGGGGAGCAAATGTGGTTTGAACCTTGGATTGAACCTGGGTGGCAGCCTGCAGGACAAGTGCCTCATGCCCTATATTAGCTCTCCGATCCTTCTGTGGATTTTGGTGCCAAGAGAGACAAGAGAGACAGACTCCTTTGTCGCAGACTGTCACGCGGAGACTTCTAGCGTGACAGAAATTAAACCAGCTGAGTCAGCAATCGATGCTCTGACGAAGCAGAGGGCCCTCTGATTCTCACGGCACACTCCCAAGCTCAGCCTTCTGGGAAATTTCTGCATCACTAGTGGGAACAGGCTGATTGGATTAAAGCAGTTGCAAGGTTCTCATAACAGATGGTCTGAGACTCAGGCCATTTCCCTTCCTGACCTTTTAAACCTGCCCTCTGTCCTGTTGAACCTGTATCCCAGTTCCTAGCTCCTTGGGTGATGTTACAGTCTGATGACTCCCTTACGTCAAAAACTCGATCTGGAGAGACAGCGGAAGGTTAATATCTGCCCTTTTCTTTTTTTGGGGGGAGGGGTCACATTCGGCAGTGCTCAGGGGTTACTCCTGGCTCTGCACTCAGGAATTACTGCTAGCGTGCTCAGGGGACTATATGGGATGCTGGGGATTGAACCCTGGTGAACCACGTGCAAGGAAAACGCCCTACCCGCTGTGCTATTGCTCCAGTCCCAGTATCTGCCCTTTTCTAAAGGAAAATCCTCTTGAGTCTTAAAATGATGAGGATGGAGAAGGAGCTATTCACCTGCTGGGGAGATGAACATACACCCCCATTCCAGAGACCCCTTGTTTGGTCATGAGGCCACAGCATTAGCACGGCTGAGAAGGCAGCCTCTATGTGGATCATTTGGTGGGGGTCTGTCGCCTTCCTGCACCCCTGCAATCCATCTGTTTTCGGCAAAGACCTTAGGTGTGAAATGATTGAGATGATGACAGGCCTCCACTCCTGCCTTATCAGTCTTTGATACCTGTGCAAACCTTTGGCATCCCAGAGGATACTGCTTCAGTGGCTAGAGTGATGGTCTAGCAGCCAGAGTGTACAGCAGGGCAATAGTACATTTCCTTTGCACCTGGGTTCAAGTCCCAGCACCTGACATGGCCCCCAAACCCATCAGCCAGGGAGTGACTCCTGAGTGAAGGCCAGGAGTAAGTCCTGAGCACTGCTGAGTATGGCCCAAAATGTGTGCAGGGAAATAAAAAGATATTTTATATTTTATTTTTTATTGCTCCTGATTTACAGGCTTCTTTTCCTGTGCCACAGGAACCATTCAAAAACTCAGAGTCCTTTGCCAGTCGCTACACATATCTGCTCTAATTAGGCATCAGGGATGAAGGAAGTTATCCACGGGCAGGTTAGGAGACCCAAAGAACACCCAATGAGCTGGACTTGGGCCAAAGTGCCACTTATCACTTGCAGCTCACAAGCTTTGGACTGAGGTACTTTCACAGTTCTCTGAGTTGGGCGTCTGTTCAGATGCTGAACCAACACTCAGAAAGTCTGGGCACTGCTTCTCTGCTATTGCACAATGCCAAACTGAATGGTCATTTTTTTTTTTTGGAAAGGACATGCGTTGTCAGTATTTGTGGGGTCCTGTGGCACTTCCCTTTAATCAGGAGTCTGGGAACCCAAGGAATGATGCAGCAGGTAGGGCACCAGCCTTGCATCTGGCTGACCCGTGTTTAATCCTGGCAAGCCCTTTCGGTTCCCCAAGCCCACAGGGGTAGAGTGCAGAGCCAAGACTAAGCCCTGAGCACCACTGGGTGTGGCCTCAAAACCAAACAAGCAAACCAAAAAACCTGAGTTGGGCTGGAGAGGTAGCACAGTGGGTAGGGTGTTTGCCTTGCATCTGGCTGACCCATGTTCAATCCTGGCACCCCTTTCAGTTCCCCAAGCCCACAGGGGCTGAGTACAGAGCCAAGACTAAGCCCTGAACACCACTGGGTGTGGTCCCAAAACCAAACGAGCAAACCAAAAAACCTGAGTTGGGCTGGAGAGATAGCACAGCGGGTAGGGCGTTTGCCTTTCAGGCAGCTGACCCGGGTTCGATTCCCAGCATCCCCTATGGTCTCCTGAGCACCGCCAGGAGTAATTCCTGAGCGCAGAGCCAGGAGGAACCCCTGTGCATTGCCAGGTGTGACCCAAAAAGTAAAACAAAACAAAACAAAACAAAAACCCCCAAAACAACAGCAACAACAACAAAAACCTGAGTTAGTGACTCTAAGAGGCAACTCAACTTCACAAGATATAACAAGATCGTGTTTTTCCGTCCTGGTGGCAGCCACGTCAGCTGTTGCTTCTGGTGTAGTCACACCTGCATACCTACGCCTCCAAGTGCTCATCTCTGCGACACAGGCATCATCCTCTGTAAACAACTGTCCTTTTGCAGCCTTGCTGCCGCTCAGGGGACTTAGGGAAACTGTTGACTTGGTGCTGCGCTGGCCACTGACAGTGAGGGCCTGTGTCTCCGGAGGCCAGTAACAGGTGGCACCTCACTGTCAGCCCCTCACCAAGCAGAACACAGCAGAGCCCCTGCCATGACTGCAGTTCTTGCACCAGAGTGAAGGAGAGAGCTTCTCCTCCATCTGCCAGGAACCTCAGGGAGGGAGCAGATTCCTGGTCTCTGATGATAAACCCACTCTCACATTCCCGTGTCCTGACTCGTGTGCAGGCATCTTCACTGCTCTGATGGACAGAGCCAGCATGTTCAGCTTATTTCCTACAGCCAGGACTGGAGAGGTAGCACAGTGTTTGCCTGGCATGCAGTCGACTCGGGTTTGATTCCTCCGCCCCTCTCGGAGAGCCCCACAAGCTACCGAGAGTATCCCACTCGCATGGCAGAGCCTGGCAAGCTCCCCGTGGCCTATTCGATATGCCAAACACAGTAACAACAAGTCTCACGATGGAGATGTTACTGGTGCCTGCTTGAGCAAATCAATGAACATCGGGAGTGCTTCCTACAGCCTGTCATGATAGATTCTGACAACATGTTAGAACTGAACCCAAGGGTTCATGTGACTTGGACTCAAAGGGGGTATGGTGTCCATCTCACAATTTCTCCATGCAGGATTCTAATCTGCCTCCCCTCCTTGCCTCCATTCAGACACCATACACTGGTTCCTCATGTCCTCCTTTTTCAAATACACCTTTTCTTTTCTTTTCTTTTCTTTTCTTTTCTTTTTTTTTTCTTTTTTAATTTTTATTAGTGAAACAGCATGAGGCACAGTTGTAGACTTACAAATTTTTGTTCTTGGGTTTCAGTTATTCAATGATCGAGTACCCATCCCTCCACCAGTGCCCATTCTCCGCCACCACTGATTCCAGTATCCCTCCCACCCCCCCATCCCTTCCATCCCACCCTGCTTCTGTGTCAGGGCATTCCCTTTTGTTCTCTCTCTCCTTTTGGGTGCTGTGGTTTGCAAAAGAGGAATTGAGTGGCAATCATGTTCTACTTTCAGCATGCTTCTCCCATCCTGGGAGGATCCACGCAACACCCTTTATTTGCTGCTCCCTTCTCTATCTGAGCTGCCCTTTCCCCTAGTGTGTGTGGTTGTCCTCAAAGCCATGGAGTAATCCACCTGGTACTTATCTCAGCTATTCTTGGGTGTTAGTCTCCTATTTTGTTACTTTATGTTCCCCAGATGAATGCAATATTTTTATGTCTATCCCACTCTTTCTGACTCATTTCGCTTAACATGATACTTTCCATGTAGTACCACTTGTATGTAAATTTCATGACTTCATCTTTTCTGACAGCTACATAGTACTCCATTGTGTAGATGTACCAACGTTTCTTTAACCAGTCATCTGTTCTTGGGCACTCAGGTTTTTTTCAGATTCTGGCTATTGTAAAGAGTGCTGCAATGAACAAACAAGTGCAGATGTCACTTCAACTATACTTTTTTCCTCTCTGGGATATATTCCCAGGAGTGGTCAAATACACCTTTTCACCGAGTTAGGAAGGTGGGTGTTTGCTTTGCTGCTACCTGGCAGGCATGACCTTTGTTGGCAGACAACTCCCACCCAGTCCCGCAAGGAACCAGAAGTGATAGCAGGATGCTGCGTCCTCCTGCTGTGCTCACACCCTGCTGCTTCTTCAGCACTGATGCTGTCATGTTGCCCCGGTGCCCCTGGTCCCCACCTGGGCCCGCTGTACTATCTCTAGCCCGTGTGTTAGCAACTCTTTAGAAATAAAAATTAGGGGTGGGTGGAGGCTGGTTGGAGGTGTGGGGACCTACAGGGGTGGTACCTGGCAGTCCTCAGAGAGAAGTTGTGGCTGGGATCGAACCCAGGGCCTCGAATAGCCCAGGCTTTGCTCTGTCTCTGCCCAAGTTCTTCACAGTAAACCTCGTTTTCTGATTTCCGCGTGGGGTTTCACTGGTGTTTATCCTCACCCTGGATCCGTGCTTGAGGACACTTTTTTTCCACGTTCCCTGGGTTCCTGACAGTCCCTGAAAGCTGCAGGCCCTGTAAGAAGTTTGCAATGGTGATACGCGTCCCCTGCAGCAGGGAGTTTCTCTTTGCTGTGACCTACGTAGGTACTTACAGGCTTGAGACCTTGGAAGGAGATGAAGGACTTCTGAAAGAGACAGGGACAGCCTGTAGGCTGCTGACCCTGAGGGGAAGGTCTTCCTGGGGCTTCCCAGGGAGGCTCATGTGTTGGAAAGGTGGGGAGGGAAATGTTTCTCTTGGAGAATCCCGAGGGACCTGGAAGTTTGGCGTTTGACAGTGCAGACGACTTGATCCCACGTATTGCACAATCAAGACTGATTAAAATGGAACATCTTGTGCTGTGCGTTTCACCACAATCAAATGAAACAGTGCCACTTTAAGGGAAGCATCCAAGAAACTTGTCTTTCATTAGTAGAATAAATATGAACTCTTTTTTTTTTTTAGGAATTCACTACTTATTTTTGTCTCAACTAAGTCCAACTTACTGGTTCTTCCTACAAATCTCATGCTTTGGAGAGAGAAAGAGAAAGAGAGAGAGAAAGAGAGAAAGAAAGAGAGAGAGAAAGAGAGAAGAGAAAGAGAAGGACGGAGGGAGGGAGGGAGAGAGATGAAGAGAAAGGGAGGGAGGAAGGAAGGGAGAGAGAGAGGGAGGGAGGGAGAGAAGGGAGAGAGAAAGGGAGGGAGGAACGGAGGGAGGGAAGGAGGGAGAGAGGGAGAGAGAGGGAGAGAGAAAGAGAAAGGGAGAGACGAAGGAAGGGAGAGAGAGAGATGGAAGGAGGGAGAGAGTGAGAGGGAGAGGGAGAGAGAAAAAGAAAGGGAGGGAGGGAGGAAGGAAGGGAGAGAGAGGGAGGGAGGGAGAGAGTGAGAGGGAGAGGGAGAGAGAGGGAGGGAGGGAGAGAAGGGAGGGAGGGAGAGAAGGGAGGGAGAGGGAGGGAGGGAGGGAGAAAGAGAGAGGAAGGGAGGGAGAGAGAGGGAGAGAGAAAGAGAAAGGGAGGAGGGAAGGAGGGAGGAAGAGGAAGAGAGAGAGAGAGGGAGGGAGAGAGAGAAGGGAGAGAGAAAGGGAGGGAGGAAGGGAGGGAGGGAAGGAGGGAGAGAGGAGAGAGAGGGAGAGAGAAAGAGAAAGGGAGAGACGAAGGAAGGGAGGGAGAGAGATGGAAGGAGGGAGAGAGGGAGAGGGAGAGGGAGAGAGAAAAAGAAAGGGAGGGAGGGAGGAAGGAAGGGAGAGAGAACCTTCCATAGGGACAGGTTGGGTGGAGTGTGAGGGAAACTGGGGACATTGGTGGTGGAAATGGTGAAGGGACAGATGTTGGAACATTGTATGACGGAAACCCAATCATGAACAGCTTTGTAACTGTGTATCTCAACTGTGATTCAATTTTAAAAAAACCCTAATCCTTTGGTAGTGCCATCACCTGGAGTTGAGCCCGCTGACCAGTCCTGTCTACTTTAAGCTAGCTGACCCCCATAACTGGAACTGGGATGACCCAATTCCTTATTCACCTGTTACTGATTCTCTGCAGGACCCCAGCTCATACCGATTCTTCACAGTACAGTGTTCCATGCTGACAAAGCACATGCTCTTTAGAAGTCTGGCTCGCAGTTGGTGGAGGAGAGTCTTTGCCAATAGGGCCTCACCCCCGCACCCCCAGACAGCTCTGTCCTCTGCTCCTGAAATTTCACATCCAGCTTCTGGTCCCCATGGAGTGACACTGTTGCATGTGTCATCTATGGCCCCCAGGACCTTACCACCACTGGATCACATAATAAATTATATGACATCTGATCACGAAACCTCTAATTATATCATCTCTACTGACACCCCCACTTCCTTTAACCCACTTGCTCATTCGTTCACCTTTCCATTGCAAAACTCTGCAGGTAGAACCCCAGAACACGCTCTGTGCTCTGTATTTAATGTTTAATGGCTACATTTAATCTGTGCAAGTACAATCACAAGAAAAATGATGTGAGTAGACTACAGACCGAACATGATTGCCACCCAATGTCTCTTTTGCAAACCACAGCAACCCAAAAGGAGAGAGAAAACAAAAGGGAATGCCCTGCCACAGAGGCAGGGTGGGATGGGGGGATGGGGCGTGGGAGGGATACTGGGATCCGTGGTGGTGGAGAATGGGCACTGGTGGAGGGATGGGTGTTCGCTCATTGTATAACTGAAACCCAAGCACAAAAACTTGTAAGGTCAACAACTGTACCTCATGGTGTTTCACTAATAAAAATTTAAGGAAAAAAAAAGAAGGGGAGTATCCTCGTGGTGTGGTGCCCACCGAACAAAATCCTTAGGAGTGAGCGGGGAGATCTGGGCCTCCATAACCCCCCATCCTTACTTCTACCTGCCTTCCACCTGGGCAGTAAAAGCCTGATGGCACAAATACGGGGTCTAGGCTGGTGCTGAACCCCGGCTCTTCTCCAGAGCCGGGAGCTAATCTACTTTTTAAATTATCATTATTTTTTTTTGCTTTTTGGGTCACACCCAGCCATGCACAGGGGTTACTCCTGGCTCTGTACTCAGGAATTACTCCTGGCAACTGCTCATGGGACCATATGGGATGCTGGGAATCGAACTCAGGTTGGCCGCGTGCAAGGCAAACAGCCTACCCGCTGTGCTATCTCTCCAGCCCCTAATCTACTTTTTAGTTAAGTCTTTCTTGTTGTTTTGGGGTCACCCCCGGCGATGTTCAGGAGTTACTCCGGGCTTTGTGCTCAGGAATCACTCCAGGTGGGCTTGGGAGACCGTTGGGATGCCGGGGATGGAGCACATGTGGGTCGCGTGTGAGGCAAGTGCCTTACCGGGCTCCACGATCTCTCTAGCCCTAGGATTTGTTTTTGAAAGAATGAATTAAGGAGATTTTCTTCTGAAAAGGGCATAGAAATTGAGACGTGGTCTCCTCAACAAGAGAGTCACATCATCTCTTTTAATCGATGGTCTTCCCGTTCACCTGTGTCTGCTCCATGGTTAGTTCCAGCTGGTTCACGGGCTGCCATAGACCGTGGCAATATCCAGGCATCATCCCTCCCTCCTTCCCTTTTGCACGCACAGTCATACACACTTGTGGTGTGCAGGGCGTGGGGTGGACGTGGGGACAGGGAGGCTACACTGTGGCAGTCACACTGCTTCATCTTTAGTTGAGGTGCTCCCCAGAGGTCAAATATGTTAATGTGAGTGGGGTCTCAGACAACATCCCTGCCAGGGTTACCTGGTGCATGTGGTGGCACTGAGGGTCAATCTTTTATTTTTTTTCTTTTTGGATCACACCTGGCGATGCTCAGGGGTTACTCTTGGCTTTGCACTCAGGAGTTACTCCTGGCGGTGTTCAGGGGACCATATGGAATGCTGGGAATCGAACCCGGGTCTGCCACGTGCAAGGCAAACGCCCTACCCGCTGTGCTATCGCTCCAGCCCTACTGAGGGTCAATCTTGATTTGCAAGACAGATGCCTTCAGCCACGGAGATGTCCCCTCGGTTCCCCCAAGTCACTCTTTCTATGTGAAGGCAGATCCCAAGGGGTGATTGCTTGCTGACTGTGGCTGTCCCATGTGCGTGCCCTTTGTACTCACAATCACCTGTGTCTTCTCTCACAGTGTCTGTATCTACATTCTCAGCAGCCCCATTCCCCCATCCTGTTGGCATTCAGTGAACGTGGTTATACACAAGTAGTTCTTATAAACACACAGGTAAACTATCATATGCATTTTATTTTAGTATTTTTTTTAATTGAATCACCGTGAGATACAGTTTGAGCTTTCATGTTTGAGTTTTAATCATACAATGATTGAACACCCATCCCTCCACCAGGGTACATTCTCCACCACTAATGTCCTCAGTATCCCTCCCCCATCCCTCTCCCTGCCTCTATGTCAGGCTATTTCCCCCAAATTCTCTCTCTACTTCGGGACATTATGGTTTGCAATACAGATACTGAGAGTTTATCATGTTTGGTCCTTTATCTACTTTCAGCACACATCTCCCATCCCAAACGATCCCTCCAACCATCATTGACTTAGTGATCCCTTCTCTATTCCAGCTGCCTTTCCCCCCAGCTCATGAGGCAGGCTTCCAACTATAGGGCGATATTTCTGGCCCTTATGTCTACTGTCCTTGGGTGTCAGTCTCATATTACATAATTTTACATTTCTAAAATGAGTGCAATCATCCTACATCTGTCCTTCTCTTTCTGACTCATTTCACTTAGCATGACACTCTCCATATCCATCCACTTATAAGCAAATCTCATGACTTCATTTCTCCTAATAGCTGCATAGTATTCCACTGTGTAGATGTACCAAAGTTTCTTTCTTTTTTCCCCCCAAAGTTTCTTTAACCAGTCATCTGTTCTCAGGCACTCGGTTTGTTTCCAGATTCTGGCTTTTGTGAACAGTGCTGCAATGAACATACAAATGAAGATGTCATTTCTAGTGTGCTTTTTTGCACCCTTGGGATATATTCCCAGAAGTGGTATTGCAGGGTCATATAGAAGTTCAATTTCTAGTTTTTGAAGTAATGTCCACATTGTTTTCCAGAAAGATTGGACCAGTCAGCATCATTCCCACCACCAACAAAAGAGAGTCCTTTTTTCCCCACATCCAAGCCAGCACTGGGTGCTTTTGTTCTTTTGAATGTGTGCCAGTCTCTGTGGTGTGAAATGATATCTCATTGTTTTGATTTGCATCTCCCTGATGATTATCTATCATATGCATTTTAGAAGATGCCCTACCCAAACTATTAATCTATTAATCTCTCTCTCTCTCTCTCTCTCTCTCTCTCTCTCTCTCTCTCTCTCTTTCTCTCTTCAGAATTGAGGGATGACTAATGCGTAGTTTGGAGTACATTTGTTCTAAAAGAAGAAATGGGAGGAAGGAAAGGCTAAAGGCTCATAATGGAATTATGGCTCTTGTACAATTCCTTGCAACACTGCCACTGCCACTGGAACAGATTGCTTGCTTTTGGGCCACGCCCGGCTGTGCTCAGGGCTTACTGCTGGCTCTGGGCTCCGAGATCCCTCCTGGAGGGGCTCAGAGGACAATGCTCAATGGTGTGAATCGGTCAGAGACAACCGCTATCTGATCTCTGTGGCTCCCACCACACACAATTTAAACTTCTAGTTAACCCACATTTCTGAATTGTTTCTTGAGCTATAATATTGATGAGAACTTATTTAAGACTTTATGAACCTCACTAAAAAGAAAATAGACTTTAAGCATGCAATCAAAATGTTTTGTTTTTCCAACTAGTTGTTATATAAGCTTCCTTTATTCACATTTTGGAAATCTTCTAAATATGAAATGGTAACATTTGCAAAGATTATTCTCGAACAAATTTCTTATTAATAAATATTACCCAAGACTCCTTTTTCAGAATCAAACCCTTCTCTTTAATCAATGTTCTGTGAGAGACTGGTTTGTCAGGCTGTTGAATGCCCTTGATTATGGCCCAGACTCATCTGGGAATACTCATTGTACTGACGCGCTTGGATCTGTGTACAGCAAATTTTTTTCTTAGTTTTTCCCTTGCTGAGGAAAACTATATCACAGATTGACCATTTTCCTCAGCATACAATCTTGGGTTACCTTAAACTAACTTCTCTTCCTCCTTCACGACCTCCTCCTCCCCCTCCTCCTCCTCCTCCTCCTCCTCCTCCTTCTCCTCCTCCTCTTCTTTCTCCTCACCTCCTCCTCCACTTTTCCCTCCCTCTACCTCTTCCTCTCCTTCTCTTTCTCCCTCTCCCTCTCCATTTCCGCTTCCTTCCTTCCTGTTTTTGGGTCACACTCAACTGTGCTCAGGACTTACTCTTGGATCACCACGTGGGATGCCTGAGATTGGACCCAGGTTGGCATGTGCAAGGCAAACCACCTTACTTGCAACACGTTGCTCCATCCCCTAAAACTCTCTTCTTAACATCTCTCATAGTTGTAACTTGACAATTTTTGTAATTATTGTGAATAATATCTATCTTCCCCAACAAGCTTGTTGCTGACTCCCGAGGTCTGTTTCCAATTGTTCTAAAAACTTTGGAATTGTTCTATTTTGGTGGGGATTGGGCCACACCCGAAGATGCTTTGGGGCTACTCTCGGCTCTGGGCTCAGGGGACCGGTCTGTGGCTGGGATCCAGCTGGACTCAGCCACATACAGGGCCAGTGCCTTGGTCCCAGAACTCTGTATTGGATCACTTTCGTTTCTTTTTATTTCACAGTACCCACTGCTTTGCTTGTACACACCTGGTGCTTCATATAATTGTATTAATCAGAATAGGATTAAGAATTTGAGCTTAGGGGCCAGACAGATAGTACAGCAGGTGTAATGACAAATAAGAAGCTGGGTGTAATGAGAATTATGAAACTCTAACAAAAATTAAGAAAATATGAGGGGGACTGAGAAACTGAAACTGACCCCCTAAATTAAACAAGAGAAGGGAGGGAGAAGCATTCCTTTTATGACCCCAATTAATGGGGTTAAGGGCCCATCAGCCCACCGGATTTCTGGAAGTGTACCAGGATCACAGATTTATGGGAGTGCCCGGGACATGGGGCCTGAGGCCACATCAAGTGGGCGAGATAGACTGACAAGGGCTGTTCTCCTCTTGGGTGCCTGAAGGCTGTACAGTGTGGGAAGGATGCATTGATTGTTTTTTCTTTTGCCAACTACCTCTGTATCTCCTGTCTCACTGATAAGAAGGTACGTAGATTGCAGCCCACTCTTAGACGATAAAAGAGAGGCCCTCTCAGCAAACGGGGCTCCAAGTCTCTTTCTCTTCTGACTTGGGGTCCTCAGCGCTGAGCCTCTAATAAACTCACTATCGCATCCTGAGCTGTCTCTCTGTTCATTCGTGGCTCACGCCAGCACAACACAAGCAAGGTGCTCCTAGCACCAGATGATCCTCCAAGACCTGCCAGAGGTTATTCCTGAACATAGAGCCAACACTGCCATATGTGGCTTCCAAACCAAACACACACACACACGCACACACAAACACAAACACACACACAAATTTGAGTTTAAGCGTCTTCTACATACAAAGGGGAATCCTTATGCAATGGATGGAACAAAGAATAAAAGATCCTGAAACTGTAAACATTATCTAATACAAAAAAATGATCTTTGCAGATGTAATTAAAGACTTGAAATGCCGAGTGGATCCTAGATGTAACAGGTGAGAATTGATTGAAGTTGTAAGGGATCACAACAGTCAGAATTTTGGGGGCTGGCTGGAGTGATAGCACAGCGGGTAGAGCATTTGCCTTGCACGCGGCCGACCCGGGTTTGATTCCCAGCATCCCATATGATCCCCTGAGCACTGCCAGGAGTAATTCCTGAGTGCATAAACAGGAGTAACCCCGGTGCATTGCCAGGTGTGACCCAAAAAGCAAAAAAACAAAAAACAAACAAACAAAAAACAGTCAGAATTTTCACAAGTGGAGAAGGGGAAGGTCATACGGAGAGGTGCTAAAGGCCGAGTGCACAGCTGAAAGCAGGAAGAGGCAAAGAATAGTGACCCAGAGTCTCCACGCGAGTGTGGGGGTTCTGCTGACAGCTGGATTTTAGCACCTGAATTATGGCCCTTAAACCAGAAGGAAACGCATGTCTTTATCAGTTTACACCAGCTCACACACACTCCTGTGGGAGTTGGTTACAGTCTCCTTGTTCTAGCAGGAATCAGCTGGACTCAGAAATTATTAGACAGGACATACAATCTTGTGCAAATTAAATAAAAAATTATCATTATTATTTTTTTAATTGTTGTTTTGGGGGCCAGACCTGGTGCTGCTCAGGGACTTTTTGTCTGATGTGGTGAGAGGTATGTGCGACCTGGGGATCTCGCATCAAAGCATGCACACCAGCCCTGGGCTGTCTCCTCAACCCAAGGTATTTAACTCCCTGGAGTTTGCAACCTGTCTCTGAATTTAGGGAGCTTGGTGGAAGCGACAGCACAGAGGGAAGGCACCTGCCTTGTGTGACCTTCCAATGGCCTTGGCCTCAGTTAGAATCCCAGCACCCCAGAGTGTTCCCTTAGCACCACCTGGGTCACTCCTGGGCACAGAACCAGTACTAGTCCCCAAGCTCCAGGGAGTGATCCACAAAACCAATAGAAATTAAAGTAGGGCACCAGTGCCTGAGCCCTTGGGGTTATTGTCTGGTTCATACGTGGCGCCTGAGATGCCGTCTTTTTCTCCAGAGAAGTTCTGGATCTTCTCTCATCCCTTGTTTTTGCCTCCCCCCCAACCCCATCTCCCCTACACCCTCCCCCCATACACACATTAAGAAATGTTTCTACAAACTGTGTTCAGTGTTACATGAACAAACAACAGGGTCTTGCCCCTGGTGGCAGCACCCAGCGCCCATGGCTGACATGGCAGTGATGGGAACTTGAGGTTTCCATAAAGAACAGGTAGGCGGGTCCTGGACTCGAACCCACGGATGTCAGCAGGGTGCCTCCTGCCTGGACCTTCTCCCCCACAGCCCACTGCCCTGCGCTGCTCCTTGCTCCTCCAACTGCAAGCCTTCTGCCAGCCTTACGTCCAAGCCTGAGCGGGAGACAGTATTTGCTGATGACAGGTCCCCCCGTTTCTCAATTTACTAGCACCCGAGGAAACCTGTCTTTGACTTGTGTCTCTCAGTCAGTGACCTGCCAGTGATGAGCTGCCATTTGATGGATTCAGGAACAGAAATATGGTTGAGGTGCATAGTAAATAGTGGCACATTTTAGGTTTTTGTTTGTTTGTTTTTTGCATTTTGGGTCACACCCGGCAATGCACAGGGGGCTATTCCTGGCTTTGCACTCAGGAATTACTCCCGGCAGTGCTCAGGGCACCCAATGGGATGCTGGGAATCAAACCCAGGTCGGCCGCGTGCAAGGCAAATGCCTTACCCGCTGTGCTATTGCTCCAGCCCCAGTGGCACATTTTAGATGCCCCCCAAAAAGAATTTTTGGGGGGATTGGAGTGGAATCTAGGAGTACTCAGGGCTTCCTCCTGGCTCTGTGCTCAGGGGCCACTCCTTATAGGACTGAATGAAGTGCCAGGGATGGAACTGAGGTTAACTATCTAGGAAGCAAATGCCTTGTTCGTTGTATTATCTTGCTGGTTGAAGATTATTATCACAATTTAGTTATATATTTGGCAAGAGTTACCTTCCTCCATTCCCATAGTTCTATGCTGAGGGCACTACCAGATCTCATTGCACAGGAGAGGAAACAGCCATAAAGAAGAATGTGCTGGGATTACACGGTCAAAGGGAAGAATGAGAGAATAATGATCTCAGAATATTCTTAGCTCTGTTTTAAGTTCTGGATATTTCCCTGCCCTAGTACACTTGGTACATACGCATAATGGTTTCAGTGTTTTGGGGAGAAGAAGAGATGTGAGTTAGAACAAGGGAGTCACTATGAATAGATTTGAATTTCTAGGAAAGGATTAATATTCAAAGCCAGGCTTTGTCAATTGAAAGCATTTTTTCAAACTTCCTTTAGCATGCATTATAAAACAACGAGGCTAGAGGGTCTGCCATCTCTCCTCACTGGAAACCTCACCACAGGGAGAAGAGGAAGCGGCCTGCTCTGGCCCAGACCTGCGGGAGAGAGGGAGAGGCGACAAGTATCAAGAATCCGGAACCTGACTTCCCTCCTCCACCGCTATGATGCTCTGTCCAGTTTTAAGTTTTACATTGCTCGTTTCACTAGGTTGTGAGAAAAACCAGCCTGTGATAGACAACTCATGGCTTTCCATTGCATCTGGGATAAAGGCTCGACTCCATACCATGACTTCTAAGACTTGGGTCTTGGGTCAAGATTTTCCCTCAACAAAGCCAACTATAGTAGCGGTTTGGCGAAAAAGATGTTTTTCCTTCTCATACTGCAGAGGCAGATAAAGGACAGCCCTGAACATGCAGAACAGCTTCTCCTGGGATCTGACTCCAGAGTGTGTATAATTTCCATCAAAGGTCATCGAGTACCCCCCCCCCCAAAAAAAAAGCTTCTCCCATTCTCTCAAGCATACGGAAGAATGGAACTGGGAGTATTACCTAGAGTCAGGTGAGCCAAGAGCTCTTCGTAGAACAGAGCAAACACCTGATTTCAGAACTGTTAGTCTTGATCCCAAGTCCTGTCCTCTGTTCCTGTATATCCAGACACTACTACACCTTGAGCTTGGGGGAAAACCCTCGTTTTGGCCCCATTTACTTTAGAATTTAACATCCCTGCACAGCCTCCATGCATGTGCAGTTAAACTTGCTACTGTGTCTTAGTAAGCCAATGATTTTTTTTAATGGCTCAATTGGTCTCCAAGGAGATGAGAGGGGCTAGTGGGGGCTCTCCCTGTCTCTATCTAGGCTCTCCAGCACCAGTGTGGCTGGTGAAGAAGTCACACAAGACTCTGGCTCTTCCTTGTACACATTCCATCCTTCAGATTAGGCACGTGTGTCGTTATGGTCGCATGACACCTGGTCCTTCTGTAGGGACCAGCCTTTTATGCTGGAGGGGAATGGCACAGGACAGTCAGTTTTTCCAACAGAGCTGGTGCATTTTGGCCAAGAAAATGAGATTTCCCAGAAGGCCCACGCAGGAGGCGTCCACATCCATCTCCTCGGCTAGGAAGGGCCATGCAGTTCCCTTAGCTGCAGGGAGATGAGGAGGGCGACCATTTAACTGGACACAGGAGAATGGAGAGGGTGAACAGGGAGTGGGAAGCGGGGATCTGGGCTTGCCCCTTGGGCCACTTCTCCATCTCAAAGGCAAGCTGTGGTTCCCTGGTTAACGGCCCTGCCCTAACACACAGACCTCCTTTCTTTTTTTTACTTTTGTTCTTTCTGGCTACACCTAGTGGTTCTCAGGGCTTACTTCTGACTCTGTGCGCAGGGATTGCGCCTGGTGGTGCATCTGTGGTGCCAGGGATCGAACCCAGGTCTGCCACATGCAAGGCAAGTGCTGTACTATCTCTCTTGCACTCTTTCTTTCTTTCTTTCTTTCTTTCTTTCTTTCTTTCTTTCTTTCTTTCTTTCTTTGTCACACCCGGTGATGCACAGGGGTTCCTCCTGGCTCTGCACTCAGAAGTTACTCCTGAGTTACTCCTGTCGGTGCTCAGGGGACCATATGGGATGCTGGGAATCGAACCCGGGTTGGCTGCAAATGCCCTACCCACTGTGCTATCTCTCCAGCCCCTTTCTTTCTTTCTTTCTTTCTTTCTTTCTTTCTTTCTTTCTTTCTTTCTTTCCTTCAGCCCCTTTCTTTCTTTCTTTCTCTTTCTTTCTTTCTTTCTTTCTTTCTTTCTTTCTTTTCTTCAGCCCCTTTCTTGCTCTCTTTCTCTTTCTTTCTTTCTTTCTTTCTTTCTTTCTTTCTTTCTTTCTTTCTTTCTTTTCTTCAGCCCCTTTCTTGCTCTCTTTCTCTTTCTTTCTTTCTTTCTTTCTTTCTTTCTTTCTTTCTTTCTTTCTTTCTTTTCTTCAGCCCCTTTCTTTCTTTCTTTCTTTCTTTCTTTCTTTCTTTCTTTCTTTCTCTCTCTCTCTCTCTCTCTCTCTTTCTTTCTTTCTTTTCTTCTTTCTCTCTCTCTCTCTCTTTCTTTCTTTTTGGTTTTTGGGCTCTTCAGGTGGTGCTCAGGAATCACTCCTGGTTCAGTACTCAGGGGTCGCTCCCAGTGGTGTTTGGAGCTTAAACCTGGTTTCCTGCCTGAGAAACGTGTGTATTAGCCTTGGAGCATCTTCTGGCCCACAGAGGCCTTTCTGATCCTTGGCTGCGGCCAGGCTCTTTCCTATTGCAGGATTTCACCTGACACTTCTCACTTCTGGGATGCTCTTGCCAGCTTCCTCCTCAGCCCTCAGCTCTTTTTTTTTTAATTTAATTTTAATTTTTTTATTGCATCACTGTGAGATACAGACTTACAAACTTTCGTGATTATGTTTCAGTCATACAGTGATCGAGCACCCATCCCTCCACCAGTGCCCATTCTCCACCACCAATGTTTCCTGTATCCCACCCATCCCTTCTTCCTGCTCACCCTCCCCCACCCCCTACCCCTCACCCCTGCCTCTGTGGCAGGCACATTCCCTCTTACTCTCTTTCTGCTTTTGAGTTTTGGGTGTTGTAGTTTGCAATACAGGTACTAACTAAGCGGCTATCACATTTGGTCCTTTATCTACTTTGAGCATGCATCTCCCATTCCGAGCGTCCATCATTTACTTAGTGATCCCTTCTCTATCTCAGCTGCCTTTTCCCCCAGCATGATCTCAGCTCCTTTTAGTCCTTACATTATCCTTTGGTCTCTTTTTAATTTTTTTTATATTTTTATATATATATATTTTAAATTTTTATTAGTGAGACACCATGAGGTACAGTTGTAGATTTACAGATTTTTGTGCTTGGGTTTCGATTATACCATGATCAAATACCCATCCCTCCACCAGTGCCCATTTTCCACCCCCATGGATAATATCCCTCCCACCCCCATCCCCCCATCCCACCCTTCCTCTGTGGCACGGCATTCCCTTTTGTTCTCTCCTTTTGGGTGTTGTGGTCTGCAAAAGAGGCATTGAGTGGCAAACATGTTCAGTCCATAGTCTACTTTCAGCATGCATCTCCCATCCTGGGAGGATCCTCCCAACACCCTTTATTTGGTGCTCCCTTCTCTATCTGAGCTGCCTTTTCCCCTAGCATGTGTAGTTGGCCTCCAAGCCATGGACTAAACCTCCTGGTACTTAAAACCTGGTACTCTGCTATTCTTGGGTGTTAGTCTCCTATTTTGTTACTTTAGGTTCCCCGGATGAATGCAATCTTTCTATGTCTGTCCCTCTCTTTCTGACTCATTTCGGTCAGCATGATACTTTCCATGTAGTACCACTTGTATGGAAATTTCATGACTTCTCTTTTCTAACAGCTACATAGTACTCCATTGTGTAAATGTATCCTTTGGTCGCTATAAACCCCCTCCCCGACAACTTAAATCTGTCGCTCCTTCACAGCAAGTTGCCCCTTGCTTCGATAGCACTTCTGATACGCAACTCCCCTTTGCCCATTTAGTTATGGTTGTACGAGGAGTCCTAAGACCCAGGCCTCGTCCCATCTTGTTCACAACCTTATTCCTGATATTTAGCACCAGGCCAGTGGGTAACTGAGTTCAAAGAACAGGGAGATGAGAACGGTTGGCATGCTTAGCCACTCTGATATTAGCGTCCCCTCCTCCCACCCAATAAATAGATCTATATAGGAAAACACGCACAGTTTTCTCAGAGGAAAGGGGGAAGGTGGGCGGGTGAACTAAGTGAAAGGGGCCACTGTAGGGTGAAGATCAGAGGTGGCGCCTTCGTGGTAAACTTCTTGTCGTAGATACAGGTGCTAATTTGGAACGATACACACGGAAACCTATACTTAGAATGCAATGTTATAATGCAATTAAAATTTATATTGAAAAAGAAACCCACCATCATCATTTCACATTAGGGTTAAAAAAAGGTTCGCTCGCTCATGGTTTTAGTAATATAAATAGAAAACAAGAATTATCATCACTGTCATCCCATTGTTTATCGATTTACTCGAGCGGGCACCAGTAACGTCTCCATTCATCCCAGTCCTGAGATTTTAGCCGCCTCTTCTTACTCGTCTTTTCCAATGCTGCTGTATTGGAGGCTCTTTCAGGGTTAGAGGAATGAGGCCCATTATTGTTACTGTTTTTGGCATATCGAATATGCCACGGGTAGTTTGCCAGGCTCTGCTGTGCGGGTGGGATACTCTTGGTAGCTTACCGGGCTCTCTTAGAGGCATATACATATATATGTGTGTGTGTGTGTGTGTGTTGTGTGTGTTCTGGAGGGTGGCTGATGAGGTTATCTGGCACTGGCAGGAGGTGGTTTATGGGTGTGACCCTGGGTCACCAGAGACTGGGGAAAGCAGGCAGAGGATCTCTGCTCCTGGGTCCTGTTGAGCCCAGAGTCCAAGGTCACAAAGAAGAACTCACAGCTGCTTCTCCCGGAAGGGAGCATAAAATGAGGCCCCCATAACCATGCTATCGGACTCTGCGCCAGGCTGTTTTCACTCGGGGCGCCCCAGAAGGGGGCGGGTGAGAGACCTCCCCACCCCAAGGGACCCAGCCCCAGTAGCTGACCTCCACTACCCAACCGCCACCACGCTCCAGACTGCTTTCCACATGCTCAGGCCGGGCCCCACACATGAGTGAAGTCCCATGGGATCCAGGTAATGCGGAACTTTGTTAAAGAATGGAAAACAAGAATTTAACATAAAAATTATTTTAATTAATTTTGAGGACTCTCAAGCAGTGTTTGGGAGCTCTGGGAGCCCCACGGTGCTAGAGTAGAAGGCACCCCAACTCCTAGCCCGGCACCCAGTAAAGAGTTCAGGGGACCATGTGGTGTAGGGAACGGAACCCAGGCTGGGAGAATGTGCAGCTCGACTGGCTCCCATCCCCACTGAAAATTTTGTTCTTTCTCATCTGATGACCTGGTGTGTGGTAAACTTTCGTCTTTGTTTTTCATCCTTATCCTCACTTCCACTCAGGGCGTTTCCACTTGGAGGAATCGGTTCCCAGCCACCAGCATGAGGAACCCTGCTCTCCTGGTCGAGGAAAGCTCAAAGAACAAGAGGGAGCGTGAGAGAGAGAGAGCCTAATGCAAACCTAAGGCATGCTACTTTTCTCTTCCCTCACCCCTCAAGTGGTACTGCATAAAAAAAAGAGAGAGAGAGATTTTCAGTATCTTTGGCCTACGTCATCAACTTTTTAACAAGTCCTTTAGCTGGATTGTTGTGGTTTCCAAAGAAGAAAACAGGAGAGCTGTCTCAGAAATTCTGAGGCCACCCCTTTGTTGAGCTGTGGGACAGTAAGCATGCCAAGGACAATCTAGTGTGCCCAAGACACGTCTCTCACTGCGTCGGCACACGCAGACTTGCTCGGGGCCTGAAGGGCTGGACACCAGCCAAGCAGCTGCGGTGCAGTGCCGGGCGGGGAGTGACCTCACGTGCACACACCTGTGCACACACCCTTGCTTTTGGGCCACACCTAGAGCAGCCCAGGGCTCGCTCCCAGCAGTGCTCAGGACCACACAGTGCCAGCCCTGGCCTCCCACAGGCAGAGTTTACGGCCCAGTGGGTCAGCTCTGCGGACAGAACTCTCTGGACTCTGAAATGCAGAGGGACATGCTTCGGTGTGAAACTCCCGAGACGCGTTCCAGTTCCTCCCTTTTCTCAGATAGCTTTCATGACTCACTGCCTTACCTCCTTTTCTGCCCACTGACCCCCAGAGATGCTGATTCCCCCATCGAAGCAGAGGCCGAGGGCAGCCCAGCACGCAAGAGGGCAAAGACTGTCTTGAAGTACTAAAGGAGCTAGGGCATCTTCACGCCCTTGGTAGAGCTGTCAGAGGGAACCGAGGCGGGCTGTTAAAGCCACTGGTGACTCAGGGACGTGACTCATTGGGCATTACTGTTATGCTGTTGGTTCCCCAAGTCCTCGGTTAAGGATGTGAGGACGAGGAGTGAGTCAGGGAGGAACTGGCCTTCTCCGGAGAGAGAGTGGCCGGAAATAGGTCCACAGACATGAAATGCACTTCCTGAAACAAATTGGAGATCTCTCACACGGAGGTAGGGTGGAGGGAAGGTCGTGAGGGCAGGGGTGTGGGGTGGAGGGCTGAGACCACCCACAGGCCATTTTGGGTAACGCTCCTCAAAGCAGAAGCAAAGTCACCTCTTATCAGCCCTGCACCTTGGCCAAGGGTGTGCCGGGGCTGTGCACCCTCCCTAGGGCCTTGCAGAAGCTGAGTGGGTCTGTGTCCCTCCACGGATCCCAGGGTCTTCACTATTTTCAAGGGAGTAATTATTATGCTCAGACTCAAGTAAGAAAACTAAAAGTCTATTGGCAAGTAAGTAGCAGAAACTCCCCAGGAGGGAAGAAAACTGTATAGAACTAGTTAAAAGAGCTTTCTCGTGCAGTTTCTTTCAAATGAAAGTTGGTTTCTTCACATCTCTCTCTCTTTTTTTTACAGAGCGGTCTGGCCAATTTAGGAGTGCTGGGCATTTAACTGACCTTCTGCCTTAGCTAGTGCCCATAGTCTCAGTCTCTGGTGAGCTCTGGGGCGGACTTTATGGTCTTGGGAAATGGCTCACGTCCTTTCCTCAAGATTTTACAGGAATGTTTAAAATGTAAGGAGGGGGGGAGTAAGGCGGGATCTGGGGAGGTGAGGAGTGAGCTGGGCAGACCGGGAACAGCTGAAACGGAGCAAGGGGGGAGGAAACTAAAGCGCCCCCTTGCACAGGCTCAGATCCAACCCACCGGGGAGTTTTAGAAACGGTTTTGATGTAGAAACGGGTTCACCAGGTGGGCTCTGTAGGCTTCCGGGCCGCGTCCTCACCTCCGGGGGCCCAAGAGTCACAGCGCCCGGGTGTCACCGGGCCCCTAACTGGGACCCCGGGGGGCGGGCAGGGGTCTGGGACGGTCACCCGGAGGGCGGATCTGGGGGCGGGCAGGGCCCTGGGAGGCCACCCGGGGGGCGGGCAGGGGTCTGGGATGGTCACCCGGGGGGCGGATCTGGGGGCGGGCAGGGCCCTGGGAGGCCACCCGGGGGGCGGGCAGGGGTCTGGGATGGTCACCCGGGGGGCGGGCAGGGGTCTGGGACGGTGACCTGGAGGGCGGATCTGGGGGCGGGCAGGGGTCTGGGAGGTCACCCGGGGGGCGGGCAGGGGTCTGGGACGGTGACCTGGAGGGCGGATCTGGGGGCGGGCAGAGCCCTGGAAGGTCACCCGGGGGGCGGGCAGGGGTCTGGGAGGTCACCCGGGGGGCGGGCAGGGGTCTGGGATGGTCACCCGGGGGGCGGGCAGGGGTCTGGGATGGTCACCCGGGGGGCGGGCAGGGGTCTGGGACGGTGACCTGGAGGGCGGATCTGGGGGCGGGCAGGGGTCTGGGAGGTCACCCGGGGGGCGGGCAGGGGTCTGGGACGGTGACCTGGAGGGCGGATCTGGGGGCGGGCAGAGCCCTGGAAGGTCACCCGGGGGGCGGGCAGGGGTCTGGGAGGTCACCCGGGGGGCGGGCAGGGCTCTGGGACGGTGACCTGGAGGGCGGATCGGGGGGCGGGCAGGGGTCTAGGACGCACACCCGGGGGGGAGCGGGCAGGGCCCGGGGCGGCCGCGCTGGCCTCTGCGTCGCCGTCTTCCCGCGGGGGCCGGGAGGGCTCGGCCCAGCTGGGAAGAAGCTGCACAGAACTCGTTTAAAAGTCCCGTTTCCGGCGCCCCCAAGCCCCCGCCCCGAGAACGGCCGCCAGCGGGCTGCGTCCACTCCGCGCGCGCGCGCTCGGCACTTCCGCCACCCCCCGCCGGAACCGGAAGCGGCGCCGCTTGACGGCCTCGCTTGGCGGCCCCGCCGTAAAGTGCCGTGGCGCGCCCGCCCCGCCCCGGCGCCGGCTGTCACCGGTGGTCCCGCCGGGCTCGCGACGGCCAGACGGCCAGACGGACGGACAGACAGACGGGCCGGGGCCCCGCGCGCTCTCGGTGGCCCCGCCTGCTCGCGCCCGCGCCGCCCATGGCCCGCCGCGCCCCGGGAGGGACTGCCGCGTCGTGGTCGCTGTCGGTGGCCCTGGCCGCGGTGGCCTGCGGGTGCGCGGGCCGCGGCGGCGTCTGGGCGTGCAGGTACTGGCCCGCGGCCCGGTCCGCCCGGCCCGCTCCTCCCCGTGCTCCTCCCCGTGCTCCTCCCCGGCCTCCCCGGGAGCCCCGAGCTGCCCCTGCTCCCGCCCCGGGCTCCCCGGGCTCCGCGGGCCGGGCGAGTCGCCTGCGCCCAGTCGCGGATTCTAGAGCTTTCCAGGAGCTGCCGGGACCCCTCCCCCCCGGGGCCGGGTCCTGCGGCTGGTGTCGGAGCAGGTGCCCGCGGGGCTGGAGGGCGCGGGCAGTGTCCAGCCGTCCGGGACCCCCGCGCCCGCCGGGCGACCACCCTTGGGGCAGCGGGGCAGAAGAACAGCTTTGGGACTCACCGAAGTCTGCCGGCTCGTTTTGTTTTTGTTCCTTGCTTTTTGGGTCACACCCAGCGATGCACAGGGGCTCCTCCTGGCTCCTGCACCCAGGGATCACTCCTGGCGGTGCTCAGGGGCCCCTTATGGGATGCTGGGACTCGAACCCGGGTCGGCCGCGTGCAAGGCAGACGCCCTCCCCGCTGAGCTGTCGCTCGGGCCCTTATATGATGGGAATGAGCGACTTGTTTTTCTGCCTTGGGGTCCCACCCCGGGGTGCTCAGGGCTCACCCCTGGCTCCCGGGGGCACCAGGTGGAGAGGGGGATTGAGCCCCGGACAGCCACGTGCGAGGCCAGTGCATGGTTGCCTGCTGGTGGGGGGCTCTGAGCCCCCCAATGCCTGTGTTTCCTTATATCCTGATTGTTACACTGGGGGTGGGTTAGAGGAAGATCAGATTTTCAGTGGAGGTTGTGTGGGTTTCCTGGAAAGTCTCACACACACGCAAACGCAGCGTGAAAATGGGGAAGGTGTTTGTGATGTTCATAAAATTAGTGGCAAGTGAAATATTCCACCACCCGATACTAGTGTCCAGCTCCTCTGGAACCTTCAATTCTTTACTGGTCAGTCTTCTCCTGATCATTGCTGTGAAACAGTCCTCCACGGATCCATCACGGTCACGATAATCCTGTTGTTCGTCGATTGCCTCTGCCTCGAGCAGTTCCCAGGAACGTCTCCTTCATCCTAGCCCTGAGATTTTTTAAAAAGTGCCACATTCAAGGCTCTTTCAGGGCTAGGAGCATGAGACCCTTCATTGTTACTGATATTTGGCATATTGAGTACGCCACGGGGAGTTTGCCAGGCTCTGCCGTGTGGGCAGGTTCCATGCGGTAGCCTGCCAGGTTGTCCACGGATCCATAGTGAGTGCCAAATGCAATAGCGTGGGGTTTTCTTTGAAAAACCAAAGAGAGGCTTGGCATATCATGCAGCAGTCTTTTGGTTGTGGACTGGCTGAATTGTTAAGTTCTGGTCTCACGGAGGATGCACGTGGATGTTTCTACCAGATTCATCTGTGGTTGCCCAAATGGAAGTAGCCGAGATGCTCTTCTTGGTGTGCAGATACACAGGCTGCTGCATCCAGACAGGAATGGTACTCAGTTCTAAAACAAACAACCCTCAAATGTTCAAGCGGTGCAAGAAATGACATGAAGAAACCATGAAATTGTGCTTTGTGGTGGAATAAACCACTTTTCTTTTTCGGTCACACCCGGCGATGCCCAGGGGTTCCTCCTGGCTCTGCACTCAGGAATTACTCCTGGTGGTGCTCGGGCAACCATATGGGATGCTGGGAATCAAACTTGGGATGGTCTTGTGCAAGGCAAATGCCCTACCCGCTGTGCTATAGCTCCAGCCCAAGCACTCTTCTGTATGATGAACACCACTGACATGTGATGTTCAGAAAAAGGCAAGACACTGAACATACTGCATCAGCTCCCAGAGTTGGGACGTGGCGGTGGTAGGGGTAAGAGGTCAGAATTTCTCAGGCATGCTGCTAGTCAGAATGTATTACAATTGTGGCCATACGTCCCTTATCTAATACTAATGCTGAACCGCACGTAAATTGAGGACTTTGGGATAGTGGTGCGTGTGTGCGTGCATGAAGTGGGAGCATATAAGAACTTTTCGTACTTTCCATGTTATTTTGTGTGCCGCTAAAACTTGTGGAAAAGGCAGGTGGAGGATTGGAGCTGTTTCACAGAAAGGCCTGCCTGGAGGCCTCGGTTCCATCCCGAGTACCACAGGGAGCAGACCGTGAGGACGGAACTCTGAGTAGCCCCAGAACAACAGAGAAGGCAGGTGGGAACCTTATGTTATGAAGGCAGGTCTTAAAATCTTATGTTTAATTTTTTTTTTATTGCTTGTTTTTATGCAGAGTTGGCAAGGCCGATAAAAGGACAGTGTTCAAGAAAGAATGATTGTCCTGCCTTTGAAATGATTGAATAAAATCCTATCAGTTTGGTGGCCTGAGAGGGTGTCATGTTCAGTGAAATAAATCAGGAAGACAGATGTCTAACTTTGTGATGTATAGAGATAGAAAGCCAGGGGCCACATGGTGTTCCCTAAACAAGTGCGTGGGCTTTGCAGGACTGAAGTTACCAAGCGGGGTTAGAGGTGAGGAGAGACGGGCTCCAGGTCACGGACTAGAGAGGTGCAGGCGAATGATCTCTGCTTTACACCTGAAGCATGAACATTATACTGTTATAACTGTACTACTTGATAGCTTTTCTTTAATGTCATAAATCTTAGGGGAGATCTTTGGGAAATTTCATGACGGCTTCTGATATTTTGGGGCAGCTTTTCTCCTAAGATTTATTTGCCTATTGAACACAGCTTTCCAGGAATGGAATTTCTGGGTTAAAAAAAATGTATATACATTGATTGTTGCTAGATAGCTTTCAGGAACTTGAGGAGGATTGCTGTCAATTTTTTAGAAAATGTCTAGTAGAATTCACTGATGAAGTCATCTGGTTTAAGCTTTTCTTTGATAGGAAAAAATTTAATTTTTTAAAAAGATTTAAATACCACGACTTACAGGGTTGCTCACAATACGGTTGTTTGAGGCATGCCGTGTCCCAGCACTGCGACCTGCCTCCACCATTGTTCTCAGCTACCCACTGACCCTCCAGCCTGCACCCCCAGTAGGCACAAGATCATTTATTTCATGTTTCTTGTCACAACAAAATGAGAATGGAATCATCGAAAGATTAGTTAGGCAAAAGAAAATTTGCGAAAATCATCTCACACCCACGATTTTATTAAAGTCCTTGTCTAAGGATTGACTGAGTTGCTAGTTGCGCTTTCGGCCTTACCGTTTTTCTCACTGTGCTTAGTGGATTTCTTTGCAACTTTCCCGTCTCATTTGCTCTGCTCTGTTGGAGCTGTGAGTGTGGAAACTTGGAAATGGCCAGGGGCGTTTCGTTGGCTTGGCCTCTCTTCCTGGGTTAGCCCTGAAGCTTCGAAGCTGAGCTGTTCCTGTGCCCGAGGCTGTGAGGGTGGGGCTGCTGGGCTCCAGGCAGGACGTGGGGCAGGGGCGGGTGTGGGTGGCATTGGGCAGGTGCCACCTGCCAAAAGGCCCCAGAGTTTTCAGCCTGGAGACCTATCTGCCTGGGAGTTTCATTGGCTTGGCGTCTCTTCCGAGATTGGCCGTAAATAACCTTTTTGTATCCTCGTCTTTATGTACTTCTAAAGAGAGCTCCCTTCCTCCCTTTTATGGTACAGGATTTTATGGTCCAGAATTACCGATTTCAATTTGTCTGTAGTCTGCATCTACTTTGAACTGTCTGTGGCTCTGACTTTACCTTACAAAACCTATAGCAATGCTAACTAAGGTCACTGTTTGGCAGTGGTGACTCAGTTCCCGTATTCTTGCAAGAAGCGTGCAGAAGTCGTCATGTATGCCTCAAGTTTGCCTCTCAGTGTACGAGAACGGCCACGTGATGTGTCACTTACCTCACCACCTCTCCAATTTGCCCGCTGTTTGTTTGGGAAGCGGCCAGTGGCGTGAGCAAGGGAACTGGTGATCTCTTTGGTTTATTGTGTTCCCAGGAATGTTGTTTTTGACTTTAGATGTTCTAATTGAACACAATTGGAAATTTTCATCTTTATTTTAGGCAGGAGAGTGACACATTTTGACGGGGCTGTGGCCAAAAGTCTCTTGTGTGTGTTTGTGTGTGTTACTCAAGTATTTCAGCACCGTTTTCTAATTTTACCTTTTAAGTTTCACTCTGAAGTTTTAAATTGGTGTACTTATCACAGTCTATCTTTGTATGACATTAAATTATGTACAACATGTGAACCTATAATAGTATCGTTTCAGTTTCTTCTTCCTTAGGGCTGTCTTTGCTGTACAGTTACACACGCATGTTGTACTGTCGAGTGTCTCTCCAAATCTGTTCCGTTGTGTGGACTTACCTAGCTTTCTTCTGATTATATGGTTGAGTTTTCATTACAAGCTTTTTCCCTCAGCGGATAAGAAAACCCAATAAATGTCCCGTTTTTTCAGCAGAAATATATTCGATCAGTAGATATCCATAAAATTTAGCTATCTTTAAAATTTTATCCTGTCTGAAAATAATTTCTCACAAATGGGACTGTTATGCACTACTAATACACATATAGTTGCAAGTTTTCATTTTTAGTTCCTTGTAATTAAAAGTTTTTTTTTTTTTTTTTTTAGTTTTTTAGGGCTGGAGCGATAGCACAGTGGTAGGGCATTTGCCTTGCATGCAGCCAGCCTGGCCGAGCTGGGTTCGATTCCTCCGCCCCTCTCAGAGAGCCTGGCAAACTACCGAGAGTATCTCGCCCATGCAGCAGAGCCTGGCAAGCTCCCCGTGACGTATTCGATATGCCAAACACAGTAACAACAAGTCTCAAAATGGAGATGTTACTGGGCCCGCTCGAGCAAATCGATGAACAACGCGAGGACAGTGTTTGTTTTTTTTTAAGATTCAGTTCATTCACTTTTTTTCTTGACATTTATGAAAAATTTGTCCTCTTTCCACTCTCGCCCCACCAGAAACGCCTTTTCGTCTTGCTGGTTTCCTTTCAACTCCAACGTCATGTCCGGCGCTAAGGACATGAAGGCGCACTCCCACTACAAGGCCCGCACGTCGCCCTATCCCGGCTCGGAGGTGCATCGCCGCCAGGTGCCCAACGAGAAGGTGGGCTGGCGGGTTGAGTGGCACGACTATGACCCCGTGGAGTACACGGCCCGCTCGGTCTTGGCTGGGCCCCAGTGGGCCGACCCGCAGATCAGGTGAGCGTCAGCTGGGCTGGGTGACCCAAGACTGCCAGGGAGAGAAAGGGTTTGCAATGTCCACTGTCAGGACAACTCAGGAATTATGTAGGCACTGGAGTGATAGAACAGTGGGGAGAGTGTTTGCCTTGCATGTGGCCAACCCGGGTTCGATCCCCAGCATCCCAGAGGGTCCCCGAGCACCACCAGGAGTAACCCCTGAGTATTGCTGGGTGTGACCCAAAAAGAAAAAAAAAAGAATTATGTAGGCTTGATTTTGCCGCATATAGAGCAGGCTGCACATTCCACTTGATCTGCTGAGGAGGGGCAGGCGGTGTTTGTTCGTGCTTTGGAGGTCAGGTCCAACGATCCTCACCAATAGAAAAGTCTGGAGTGTTTTGGTTTATAAAGTTGCAAGACTGGTGTCTGAGTTCATCGGTCCTGTTTCGGTTATCAACAGAACATCTTTTGTAGTTATTTTGACCATCTCGACTTGGATTAATGTAGTAAAAAATGTATTTTTTAGATATATTTATCCCTCATTTATAAGAACAGAGGCTGATGAGATTAGATCTGTGAAGTGAAAGGGGAGCAGGAGGTAAGGAGGAGGGAGAAGGAGACCCCAGTGAGACTGCCGGGGGCTGCAGAGAGGAGTGGGGCCCACCCTCTTAAGAGCGAGAATCATGTTTCAGAACTGGTAGTAGGCGCTGTTCTGCACTGCTCTATAAGCATTATTATTATTTCTTAAAATAGTTATTCTGCAGGCAGGCAGGGCTGCTCTTTCTCCAGGAATTGAGAGCTTGCCCTTGCCTGGAGTTCCTGAGCCAGCTGCTGCGGGAGCTCGGGGGAAGTCTGGCCCTAACCATTGCACTACACTGCTGTCCTAACTTCAGTTCCCAAAGTTAATGGAGTTAATGGACAAATGTATTGTAATTAGTAGTCCTCCCAAGGTATTATTCAGCTTGTCAAATCAAAAAAATTTTGCTTGTTGGCCAGATTCAGTTCACTCAGTTGTCAGATCTTCCCAAGGGCTTATTACTGGTGACAATTTGGAGCCCATATTTTATCCACAGATGTGTTTGTAATCTTCTGACAGTACTATTATCGATCATGATGTTAGCCAATAGATAAGTTACTTGACCTAAATGATTTATTTTTATTTTGTTGTATACATATATATATATATATATATATATTTTTTACATATTCAATAGCACAGCGGTAGAGCGTTTGCCTTGCACGCAGCCAACATGGCCGACCTGAGTTCGATTCCTCCGCCCCTCTCGGAGAGCCTGGCAAGCTACCGAGAGCATCTCGCCTGCACGGCAGAGCCTGGCAAGCTCCCCGTGACGTATTCGATATGCCAGACACAGTAACAACAAAGTCTCCAATGGAGGCGTTACTGGGCCCGCTCAAGCAAATCGATGAACAACGGGAGGGCCTTTACCTTTACCTTTATATATTCAATATGTACGATTAAAATTAGTGATGTCCAAAGGTGTTATATAGAGGAAGATCAAATACATTGCTTATTTAAATTTAGTTTAAGTGTTGGATTTATATCACCATCTAAGCCAAGCTTTATTACTGTTATTAATGCCTCAGTTATAACTAGGTTTCTGCATTTTGTTTTTAATATAAAATCTAGTGTTCCTGAAAGTATAAAATTCTGGTTTTATAATCTCATTACTTTTTCATTTAATTCTTTTTTATTTTACTATTAGATGGAAGATTAGTTAGGTGTCATTAAAGAATGCCTAGATCTTCCGAATTGGAAATTATTTCTCAAACAGAGCACGAGTATCTGCGCTCATTTACTAGAATTGAAACATCTCTATGCTTATTAAAATGTGTCTATGCTCATTTACTAGAATTAAAAAAGCATCTTCTGTCAGAGATGCCTCCGAGCTCACCTGCTCTTCCTTTCCACCAGTGAAGGGTGGGGATTTTGTGATATGGGGAAAATTGTTTAGAAATAATTTCATTGTGGTATAACATAAATGCTGTAAAGGGCAATGTGCTGTACAGCCCAGTAGAACTTACATTTACATGTCTGTGAACACCATCCAAATCCAGAGTTATATCATTTCCTGCATTACTATATTGGTCTTAATCTACATTACAGAGTTTGTAGGATGAGTTCATTGTTTTATGGGTTTACTTTAACAAAGACATTGCTCAGTGTACATTTATAGATATTAAAATAACATCACACAGAGACATCACGATAAGACAAGGAATATTGTTTTTGGAGCTAGTGTTGCCACAGTTCTTTTGCCGATAGCAACGTCATCATTCCTCGTAGCGTGTTGGAGAAACCCCAGGGTTTATTTACTTATTTATTTTGCTTTTTGGGTCACACCTGGCGATGCACAGAGGTTACTCCTGGCTCATGCACTCAGGAATTACTCCCGGCAGTGCTTCGGGGACCATATGGGATGCTGGGAATCGAACCCAGGTTGGCTGTGTGCAAGGCAAACACGCTACCCGCTGTGCTATTACTCCAGCCCCGAACCCCAGGGTTTTTGCTTCCCTTTATCCCAGAGCTGCTTATGGTATTGGTTAAATTATTTTTTTCTTAAATTGTTCTTAAAGGAGTAAGATGGATTTATAAATAAGTAACTAAAGAACTTGAATAATTTGGTTCCAGGGATATTGCTTTCTCTGAATGACTGAATGGCATTATTATGGTGTTATTAGCTGGGTCACTGTTTCTTACTTTGCTTTTTTTTTCTCATTACAGCGAAAGTAACTTTTCTCCCAAGTTTAATGAAAAGGATGGGCACGTGGAGAGGAAAAGCCAGAATGGCCTGTATGAGATTAAAAATGGCAGACCTAGGTAGGTGCTAGGAATTGAGTGTATTACAGTAATGAGTGTGGAAAAGGTCGAAAATACAATGAACATGTACTGAGTGCTTAGACTTTACGGGTATTACATAAAGTAACTTCTATAAGTAGCCTCACAAGTGACCACCAATGCTCCGTAGCAGTTTTAGTTTCATTTCACAGATAAGGGGAGCTAATGTAAATTGAATGCATCTCTTGTAACTCTACTTTGTGAAGAGAGAGATAAATTGTATATAAAATTGTACTTTTAATATTTATTAAATGAAGTAATAGCTTAGGGTAAGAATTTATTGAAATACGTAAGAGTAAAAATAACCAGAGAATGTAACAACACTACTTTTATTTATTTATTTATTTATTTTTATTGGTGAAACACCATGAGGTACAGTTGTAGACTTACAAATTTTTGTGCTTGGGCTTCAGTTACACAATGATCGAGTACCCATCCCTCCACCAGTGCCCATTCTCCACCCCCAATGATCCCAGTATCCCTCCCACCTCTCATCCCCCCCATCCCACCCCGCCTCTGTGGCAGGGCATTCCCTTTTGTTCTCTCTCTCCTTTTGGGTGCTGACAACACTATTTTTAAAAAGCATTTTTTTCTAAAATATATTACTTTCATTATATATAATATGGTTGCAGTATTGTTCAAGATCTTCGGCTTTCTTTTAGAATGTACAAAGTTCCTGTACCTTCACCACCATCAGAGTGCCCTGACCACTGTCCTGTGCTCTGCCCTTACCCCAGGGCCCTGACTATTGTCCTGTGCTCTTCCTTTACACCAATGCGTTCCCTCAGAGTTTGGTGGTCTCAGTTTGTGGTCCGAGATCAGGGGTTTGTCACCGTTCGGTGCTGTCCATTCCCTTATTCGGTTTCTCTGTGTCCCTGGAATGAGTGAGGACCGGGTGTTTGTTCTTCTCCCGCTGACTTAATGTTGCTTAACATAATGCCCTCCAGTCCTCTCAAAGTTGCAACAAAGTGCAAATTTACATTAGAAAAAATTTATTGAAGAACTGTGATTTACAAAGTTATTTATTGTTGAGTTTAGATATTCAATATTGTAGCAGCCATCTTACCACAAGTGTCAACTTCCCTCCACCATTGGTTTTCATTTTTTTTACAGCGCAAGTATTTTATTGCGTATATATATATTATATATGTATATATATATATAAATACACATATGTATGTGTACACAAAAGTATGTTTACCACAACTTGTTTATCCAGTCATGGGTCTGTGGTCGGACATTTGGGTTCTTTTCATATCCTGGTTTTACCAAGTGCTCCCGTAAATACAGGTGTGCATATATCTTCTCAAATAAATGTTTTTTTTTTGTGTTTGCTTTTTATAGGCAGCTTTCCAGTTATTCCTGCAGGACAAACCATCTTCTTTGTCTGAAAGTGTTTTTATTCCTCCTCAAACCTAAGTGACAGTATTGCAGGGTAGTAGACCCTAGGTTGAGCTTTCTTTCATTCAGTTCTTTGAATATGTCATTGCACTCTTCTCGCTGTATGGTTGCGTATGGGAGATCCATTGCAGTTCTTATGTTATTTCCCTTGTAGCTGAGGTTTCTCCTTTGTCTTGATGCGCTAAGTATTCTGTTTGGCTCATGCCATCTTGATTACAGTGTGTGTTGGTGTTGTTCTGTTTGAGTCCGTTGTGTTGGCACTCTTGGGCTTCTTGACTCTGTATAGAAGCTCCCTCCAGAGATTGGGGAAGTTCTGAGCTATGGTCTCTTCCTCAAATCATTCTTCCCCTTTCTCTCTTCCCTCTTCTGGTATTACTATAATTTAGATGTTATTATTGTTCGGTTATCCATTGTTTCTTCCATTCTCTTCCATTTACTTCTTTTTTTCTTTTGCCACTTCATTATTGTTAATGACTTATATTTGTCTTCAAGGTCACCGATATGGCTCTCCATATCCAGAATTCTGATATTATGGCTTGCTGTTGTATACTTTAGTTTCATTTGTATGGATTCTTCCATCCTCTGAATCAGTTCCTCCTGGAGTTGATTGCATTTCTTTCAGTGATTGCTTCCTCTCCATTGCCACTGCCTAGAGTGTTGTTTTTAGGTCCTCCTCAACTTGACCTGAGAATTTTGACGAACTTGAGGCTGGCCTGGACTTCTGTCCCTGTCTGCCAGTATAGCTGGTTCCTTGGTTTACCTTTCATTCGTAGAGTTTAGGGGTGCCGACTGTGAAACTTTCGATTCCTACTTGTCTGGGCCCTGACTTGATTTGCTATTTTGCACAAATCAACAGGCTGCTGCGTCTGCCTCTGTTGTTGTGTTTCCATTCCCAGTTTATGGTATTTCAGCAGTACTTCAGTGTAGATATAGTTTCTCCTGTTTGGCTGCTGGGGCTTCTATGGAGATGTTCTGGCATTGAATTAGACCCTGCAGTTGCCCCCCAGCCCTGAGCGCGGGTGAGGTGGGTGAAGTGCAGCTGCCAGTGCCTCTGCCTGTTTTCATACCATCTTTTGGCCATGACAAGTTGAGTTATAAAATCAACACAGTCAACTGATTTTATGTTTTTCTTTCCCAGAAATCCGGCAGGACGGACAGGACTTGTTGGTCGAGGTCTTCTGGGGCGCTGGGGCCCAAACCATGCTGCAGATCCCATCATAACTAGGTGAGAATAAAAAAATCAGTCAATGACAGAGTGACTGGAAAAATATGACTATAATTATGTGTTCACATACTCATTTAAAGGCATACTTGTGTATATTTGACATATCCATGAGTCTATAATGGAAATCTTTGTAAGATTATAGTGGTATATTGTGAGGGTAAAGTTGTGGTTGTAAATTATACAAGTCTGTTAGGTATGATTGAAACAAAGTAAATTCACTAGGTACTTAGCAAGCATCTGTTTGTTTGCAAATTGGGTATAAGAACACACACACACACACACACACACACACACACACGAAAGTATAAGAATGCTACGATTTAACTCCCTGTCAATGAAGAGCTGTAGCTTTATTTCAAGATAAAAAATTGAAAATAAGGAAATATCATGGGTAATAGGACACAAAGCGCTTTAGGAAAATTGGTAGATTGGAGAGTGGGGCGTGGTGATGTCAAACCAGAGCACCCCAAAAAATACTTGTTTGTGGAAGTTGACTGAACTGAACTCAGAGCTTGGGTCGAGACCAAGGGGAGGCCTTAAAAGGCTCGTAATAATATCTAAGTGAAGATTGAGGTGAAGAAGGAGACCCGGCTGGTTGAAGCAAAAACTTCCTCTGGGAGGGGCTGGAGAGAGAGTGCAGCAGATAAGATACTTGTCTGTTTGCAGCACCCCATGAAGTCCCCTGAGCATGCCAGGTGAAGCCCCCACCTACCCCCCAGTTTTTCTAGGAGAAAGGGGTCTCATTACACTTAAAATTAATTGACTTTTATCGCATTCCATTGTGGCAAATACTGGTTGTTAAAAGGTAAGGACTGTGGGCCGGACTCCCTGGAGGCTTCAGAGCAGGAGAGCATCGTGTTCCCCGAGACAGACCAGATGCCTGTCTGCTCGCGGCCAGAGGCCTCTTAGTGAACATTAAGCAGAACCACGAAGGTCAGGGAATTGGACGCGCAGGTAGATTTAGCCATCTCTGTTTGAATCATCTTTCTAGTACATCTAGGAAATTTTGTCTTCACTGTCATTCTTTGAGTGGTTTTTATTTTTAGGATTTCTTCATTGACCAATTTTTTTCTCACATGTCACGGTTACTATATTCAGAATGCAGATGGACTTTCTTTCCAAGTTCCCTCTTTTCAAGTTTCCAGAAGCCAGAGAAGCTTCAGTATTCGTCATACCTGTTCTCGTAATAGCCTTTTTGGTTCCCCTGTCAAAGGGGATCTTTACCTGATACCCGCCCCATTTTTTTCCCTTGTCACCCACCCACCTACCTACCACTCCTTCTTTCTTCGTTCCCGGGTTTTCACCTGCCAGCCTGCTTGACCAGTCACTGTCTTCACTTCAGTGAGCACAGACAGAAAATTCTGCAGTAGAGGACGTGCTCTGCATCGCTAACTTGGGTTCAGTCCAGGGCACCAAAATAAGACCTTCAGAAATTTTATGATTTAAATAAAGGGGAAAAAATAGTCACAGCAGCATCTTTAGAGAAGTGGCGTGAGGTAGACACCAGTTAGCAGCACTTGCTGTTGCAGTGCAGCCAGAAATCAAATGTCAACATGTCGTGGAATCAGCATCTCAAAATCTGAGACACCTGCCCCCTGTGCCTGCAGGTTGTGCTGGAGATTCAGCTCGCCGAACCGGAGAAGGGGCTTGGTAGAGGGGTCCTCGTGCAGTGCACACAGTACTGCTGCTGTTGGCAGAACTGCCAGGGGAGAATCTGATGGGTGGATACTGGCACAGAAACCCGGGATGCCCACTCTTGCTGGTCTCCACATCTGCATTCAGTTTCTTGAACACATTTCTTGGTTTCCTGGCTTTGCTTCCTGTGTCATTTCTGTCTGGCACCCTTGAAAACAAACATTGCAGAGATCTTTCATTTCTATTCACTGTTGACACCAAACTCTCTTTGTTTGTTCTTCTCTGTGTTTGGCTCCTCTGCTGGCTCTGAGCTGTGTGGGGGAAGAAGTTAGGGAGTCAGGTAGGACTGTGGGACTGTGCTCGTCAGTTTCTTTACAAACAAGAGTGGAGCTCCTGTCTAAGCTGCTGTATTTCTTCAAGTATCATGAAGAGTGATGATAAGATCATAGACTTTTTGTTTAGTATTAGAAGTTCAAAAATCATTATTTTCACCTAAATGTCCTTTTTTTGGGTTTTGTTTCCGTTTTGGGGGCCACACCCAGCAATACTCAGGGGCTATTCCGGATATGTACCTGGTGGTGCTCAGGGGACCATATGGGGTGCTGGGGATTGAACCCTAGTTGGCCGCGTGCAAGTCAGGCAGGCACCTTACCTGCTGTACTATCTCTCTGGCCCCTAGAATGTTTCTTAAAATTAGGTTTGGGAGATGAATATACTGGTGGTAGTGAAGGGAAGATTTGTTCATATCCTCGGAAAGAGACTGGAGTTTGAATATGTCCATAGTGAAATTAATAGTGCCTTGATAACTTTTAAAAATCACATGAATTTAATTCAAGGTATCAAGTAAAGGGCAGAGTGACTTTTTTTTTTCTCTAATCCTAAATGGCATGAAGACTGAAAGGCAAAGCTTATGAGAGCAGCTGAAGATTCCTCAGATAATCTGTTCTTCACCGTCACTGTCCTCCCGTCGTTCATCGATTTGCTTGAGCGGGCACCAGTATCGTCTCACAACAAATTGTGAGACATGTTGTTACTGTGTTTGGCATCTCGAATACGTCACGGGGAGCTTGCCAGGCTTTGCCGTGAGGGCGAGATACTCTTGGGAGCTTGAGATAACTAATTCAGAGTGAACGACAAAACCAAGACCCTATAGATTTTCACACTACCTGTAATTCTGTGGGTGCCAGGGATGCACCGAGAGAGAGGTGCTGGGGACAGGACAACTCCCTGTAATTTCTTTAAGAAAAATTAGTTTTTAAATGCTGCTTCTAAATTCTGTTTAGCTTAAGATTTTTCTTTTGGATGACACTTTAAGTAGTAACAACTGTTGGCATCCTGAATTTTCATTACAGAGACTGTAACATTCTTGCAGCCAATAGACAATGATCCTGTTCTGTAACTTGCTGAATGTAGGCTATTTCTCATGCAAAAGAGTATTTTGATAGAAACTAGCATATAGGAGGTAAATTTTTATAAAATCTTATAAATGAAAACTTCATCTTTATAAATTTTTCTCAAGTTTGAAATATAATGCTGGTTTTTGTTCTAAATTAGCTGTGATTTTTAAATTGTTATTTTTAGGTGGAAAAGGGATAAAAGTGGAAATAAAATCACTCACCCCATTTCCGGAAAAAATATCTTACAGTTTGTTGCAATAAAAAGGAAAGACTGTGGAGAATGGGCAATCCCAGGGGTAAGCATTAAAATCAGACTCATGTTTTCCTTTTTCTTTCTTTTTGGGTCACACCTGGCGATGCTCAGGGGTTACTCCTGACTCTGCTGCTCTCAGGAATTACTCCTGGCGGTGCTGGGGGGGACCATATGGGATGCTGGGAATCGAACCCAGGTTGGCTGCCTGCAAGGCAGACGCCCTCCCCGCTGTGCTATTGCTCCAGCCCCTGTTTTCCGTTTCTTTGCTTGCTAGAAGGTGGTTGCTGTTGGACCTTCTCTTTATCCTTTATCCCTCTCCGTTTCCACCACTCCTCTGTGGTTTACCACTGTAGTGAGGGGGTCATTGTCCGTCCCAAGTGTAGGAGAATAGAGCAAGGCCCTCGACTCTGAGTTCAGTCCTAAAACCGGGGAAAGAAGGTGAACTTTGAAGTTAGAAACCTAAGGTATGGAATTGAGTGATATGGAATTCAGATCTCGTCTTTACAGACAGTCATATCTTACTTCATGGGATCACTAGAGAGAGAGAGTGCAACCCATAATCATGTGTGTTGGTTCTTGGTTGTTTAGTTCCTTCTCTGAACTTAACCGTAATCCAAGCCCAAAGTAAGGTAAATTGTAGTAGTTTTTGGTTGAACTTTGAGACCTTTAGACATAATGAAGAAAAAGTTAACTCCTGTTACTTAACAGTCCTTGTACTTTAAAAAATGCCCATAATATTAGAAAGAGTGGGGTTTTTTTGTTGTTGTTGTTAAGTTCGTGTCGAGTAGTGTATTTGAAGTAGCTTTCAAAAATGGGTGTGTGCTCACAGTGCCGTAGTGAGGAATGGAGATCCTTTGATGAGCGAGGCAACCCTACATTCTTCACTGCCAGAATAGCTTTTCCTTTGTTGGATACAAGTAGAAGACGTGAAGGATGCAAGTAGTCAGCTGACCTGACTCTGGAGGATACAAGTAGAATGGAAATAAAGATCTCAGCGGACTTTGGCTGACGTACAATTGCTACAAGCCAAGCAGTCAAACGTAACTCATTTTGAGTGCAAAAATGCTAATGATTTCATCACAGGATGTGTATTTTTATTGTCATGAATTTGAAATTCAGATGAGTGCAGTGAGTGCTGTCTCGGTATGGTTTTGGACGCCGTTCATCTCCTGTGATCTGTACCTGGGGCCTTTTGTCCATTAATATTGTAGATGTTGGGGTGTAGCAAGCAGCCTCACTGAGCTCTGCTCTAGACAGGAGGGGTGGGCCAGAGGGCTGTGACGAGAGGGAGCGGGGCAAGGGTGGCCACGTTCTAGCCGCCCGTCAGGAAGCCCAGGGGTGCCCTCGAGCACACGCGACTCTGGCCCGCAGGACAGACAGACGTCGCTGACAGAAGGTGGCGGAGAAGCATCCGAGTGGGCTGGTGGTCACCAGGAGCTGTGCTGAGGTCTGGGAGGGGCCACACGTGGTGGTGCTCAGGAGTCACTCCCAGCTCCGTGCCCGGGCCTCGTGTATGCAAAGCATGTGCCCCCGCCCATTGAGCTACCTTCTTGGCCCCCGGGTGCTCTTGAGGAGAGGGTCATTGGGGCCCATTCAGAGCCAAGGGGATGGGACAGGGAAGTTTCTTGCCGAGAGGGGTTGTCACCCCCTCCAAACGTCAGGCTTGGGATTAGCCTGTTGCAGCTTTTCCTGGCCCTGAGTTTGGGGGGGGGCGTCAGGATGGACAGAGGGTCAGAGAAGCCTTACTGGTGCTCCAAGGTGAGCTGGCGTGAGGGGATCTCACACAGGGCAGGGGCCTGGCTTGCTGAGAGTTTGGGGAGCTCAAGACAGTGGCGTTGGGGTGAAGAGCGGCAGGGAGGGTCTGAATGACCTGCGTGGCGAGGGAAGGGCACCTGGAAGTGAGCTGTCTGTCAGCAGCCAGTGACCCTCCTGGGACTCCCAGGGAGTCGTGTGGCTGGAGCGTGGACGATGGGGGGTAAGACAGAGCTGAGCAGTGGGGAGGTGGCCGCTGCTTTCCTTCTTGCCTCCAAGGCCGCTGCCTGAGCCTGAGTTTGAGACGTGGAAGTGCATCGGGTTGGCTCCGCCTGTGCCGTCACTGTGGTCAGCCAGGGGCGGTGACTTGTCGGCCCGTTTCTCGGGAAATTGATGATTTCAGAGGAGCGTGTGCAGAGGAGCGAGAGCCCTTGTGGGGGGCGGTGGGACAGTCACGGTCCACGGTGGGACTTGTCCCTGACTTGCAGTCTCCCTCCCGTTCTTTCCCCTCCGGACCCTCAGGGGATGGTGGACCCGGGAGAGAAGATCAGCGCCACCCTGAAGCGGGAGTTCAGTGAGGAGGCGCTCAATTCCCTGCAGAAATCCAGCGCCGAGAAGAGGGAGCTGGAGGAGCAGCTGCAGAAGCTCTTCAGCCAGGACCACCTCGTGGTAAGACCGGGACTCCTGGGGGGCGGTCTGGTCCCGGGGTCGGCGAAGGTTCCTTACGGCCCCTTGGGAGTCCGGGAGGATGTTTCCCAAAATGGAGATACTTACGTATTTGAAATACGTGTTGGCAACCTCGCTGTCGATTTCTGTAAGTCAGTTACATCATTCCTTGAGGGGCAGGGGGCTTCGGGGCACCCGTGTGGGCGCTCGGGGCTGACTCAGCCTGGCACCGGGCTCAGCAGTCACTCCTGCTGGGGTCGAGACCGTCGGCAGTGCTGGGGATTGCCCATGCAAGCCTAGGGCTTGGCTTTACCTGCGTTATTATCTTACTGGTCCCACAAATGGCCCTTTTGATAATCACGCTTTTCTTTTTTTGGGGGGGAGGGGGGTGTCACACCTGGCCATGCACAAGTGTGTGTTCCTCCTGGCTCTGCACTCAGGAATTACTCCTGGCGGTGCTCGGGGGACTCTGTGCAATATTGGGACTCGAACCCGGGTCAGCCATGTACAAGGCAAATGCCCTACCCGCTGTGTTCCAGCCCCGCTTTTCTTATTTTAGTAGACTTTTGGGCCATACCTGGTGGTGCTCAGAGCTGTTCCTGGCTCCGTGCTTAGGAGTGACTCCTGGCAGAGCTCGGGGGACCTTAGTTGGCGCTGAGGATTCAGCCCAGGGTCAGCAGGAGGCAAATGCTGGAGCCTTTGTCCTGTCTCCCCAGGCCCTCTTGTAAGATTTCGTTTAGCTAGGTATGAGTTAATGGGTCACTGAGCTTTACCCACATAACAGAGAAAAATTTGAATTTGTATGAATTCAGCTCTTTTGAAAACAATTTATATTTTACTGTTTGTCACTCAGGGTCTTTCTGATTAATAACTATTTAAATTTCATGTTATTTTTGTGTGTGATTAAAATGACTTTATAAGTGTACTAATCTTAAGGGAAATGACAGATTTCTCTTTTATTTTCCTTTTTGTTGTTGTTTTCTTTTGTTGGAATTGTTCTGATTTCTTCCTAGAATTGCAATTTCATAATTATAAGTGATATTACACCATGACTAGGGTGAGCACATTTATGTTCGGTGGCTACATGCAAATCATTTTTATTTGTTCATAGCTTAAATACTAGTCTCTAGTGTTACCACAAAAGTGAATTTATTCCTGAGTGCATACAAGACATCATGCTTATCATCAGTGTATTGTATAGGTTCAGGTTGGGTTCAAGCGTTCAGGTCACTTTCTTTGCTGGTGAACAGTGTCACTCGCTGTGTTCAGTGATGCCCACAGAGGTCACAGTAACCACAGGCATGTCCGTAGACAGAGAGAGGCCCCTCCATGGGGTCGGAGAGAGAGGCCCTGTGGGGGCTTCCTGGTACTTCCTCCCCCTCGGCTGCTCCTTAGTATATGAACGACATGCATATTATTCTGCAATATGACTTTTACTAGATTCCTACTCCTAAGAAGGTAGTTTCTCCACCCTCCATTCCCTTCCTCATTCACCTTCGATTTTTTTTTTAATCTCCCTCCTTTTGGAAATAGATCTATAAGGGCTATGTGGATGACCCTCGCAACACTGACAATGCGTGGATGGAGACAGAAGCTGTGAACTACCATGACGAAACTGGTAATTCCTCCGATTGTATTAACCCCCCTGGATCAGAGGATCCATTTACATCAAGTCACCTCAGGCATGATTCAGTTTGCATCACCTCAGGCATAATTAAGTTTTAGCATCTTAATCCAAGTTGACTGGTTAGAGAATCACCCTTATAAGTAATCATAATTGGGGCTGGAGAAATCGCTCCGTGGGCTGTGCTCGTGCTCTGTGTTCAGACTAGGTTGTCCCTGGCAGGATGTTGTGCCCTGATTACTGAGGACCAGCTGGACCCTGGCAGGGTGGGGTCCTCTGAGCACTGCTGCAAGTAGCCCTGGCTGCTGAGTGTAGCCCAAAAGTCACACCAAAATGAGACAAAAGAAACCAAAATAAACTGTTGTTATTAAAAAGTATTAGAAAGAAAGCCGCAAAGTGTTGCTAGCAGCTAATTTCCTTTAGTCCATTGGGAGTATTCCAAATCAAGATGGAATTTTTATACTAAAATTATGTCCCTGAGGACTATTGAATCATTGGGGATTTGGGCAGGAAGTTGGATGTATGGCCACAATAAATTGATATTTATTTTACTGTTTGAAATACTTTACTATAGGCATTTATTATGAAAACACAATGCCAAAAATGCTCTCAAGCAAAGAAAAACTATAAAATTAATGCTTTTTTCTAGTCCATGAATTAAAAGTATTTGTTTTTGATGGCGGAATCAATTTTTTTTTATTGGAAAAGGAGAGGGGAGTACTCTGTTTTATTTATTTGTTTATTTATTTCTATTATTTTTATTCGTGAAACTCCATGTGGTACAGTTGTAGACTTACAATTTTTTGTGCTTGGGTTTCAGTGATACAGTACTCTGTTTTTTTTTTTTTTCTTTTTGGGTTACACCTGGCAATGCACAGGGGTTACTCCTGGCTCTCCACTCAGGAGTTACTCCTGGTGGTGCTCAAGGGACCATATGGGATGCTGTGATTTGAACCCGGGACTGGCCGTGTGCAAGGCAAACGCCCTACCCGCTGTGCTATCTCTCCAGCCCCTACAGTACTCTGTTTTAAAAGTGAATTACAAGGCCGAGGCACTGGCCTTGAGGTTAACTGACCAGTTAGCTCCCAGGTTTGATCCCCAGCCCTGAATGGCCCCAGTTCATCTTTCTTGCACCGAGAACTTAAATAGGCAAGAAGATAAAATAGAAGAGTACAGACCAGCAGTAAGTGCATGATAAGGGTGAGAACTGTGTTTTAGGCTTAAGAGCTGTCGATGGTCTAGCAGCTGGCCAGTTTGTGGGTCATTCACGTCACTGTCTTCTCCTGCCTCTCCCTTGCAGCCACCCCGTCCGCGTTCTGTGGACCCTGGGCTCTGCTCTGTCGAGACTGGCCTGAGCCCTGGCGTGGTTCCCGCCAACACCTGGCACAGACGCCCGTGGGCCTCAGGTTTTCATGCAGGTGGCCCCTGGGCACAGTGGTGGCTGGAGACGGTTTCAGTCCCACTCAGCCTAAGATCCCGTGCGTGCTGGAAAGGAAACGAGGGCGTTCCTTTCTGCTGACGACGTTTTCTCCTCGGTCACCAGGTGAGATCATGGATCATCTGGCCCTCGAAGCCGGGGACGATGCCGGGAAGGTGAAGTGGGTGGACATCAACGACCAGCTGCAGCTCTACGCCAGCCACGCGCAGTTCATCCGCCACGTGGCCGAGAAGCGGGACGCGCACTGGAGCGAGGGCCCCCAGGCCGACTGCCGGGGGGTGTAGGGGGCCACAGGCGACTGCCTCGGGGTGCAGTGCGGGTGCAGGATCCCACCAGGTGAGCTTCACACACCTCGTGGACCGGAGGGCCGGATTCTCTTTCTGGTCCCAAAGGAATGCCATCACATTTTGTAGTATTCTACTTAAGCATGACGGGATTGAAGCAAGCACTGATCCTGGAAGAGCTCTTGAAATAAGGGCGACCTGCTCTTCAGACGCGACATCCCCGTTCACAGATCTCGTCCGTCAGCCTCCTCATCTTCTGAGACCAGAAGGACCTCCCTTCAGGAGGAGACCCGCCGTTGTCTAAAACTGAGTTTCTGTCCGTGGTTTGCTTTCCATTTTGCTGCCTATGATCTTATGGAAGCTGGTTTCCAAAACGGGAACTTTGTGTATTTTTAACACGAACCATCAATTTTATGAGGTAATTTTAGTCACCGGTGAAGTCAATAAAGTTTAGTGATCAAAGAACCAAGGCTGTTGTCTTTATTCCAAAAATTCCAAATGAAAAGAATGTCAAGGAAATCAGTCATCTAGGTTAATAATGTCTGTTTTGCGCGACTGAAACTGTGTATGTCATAAATGAATTAACAAACCGGCGTTCAGAAGGCAGTTGAAGGAGAGGAGGACGCCTCAGGGAACAGAAGTGTTTTTCTGAGGAAGGGAATTTAAAAATTGGAACTGTGCTTTGAGGGCCACGTTGTTAGTGTAATGAACCCTTGAAAGGGCTGGTTTCTGGGTGCCCTGGGTGGGGCGGAGACACAGCCCCTTCTATCTTTGAGACCCTTGGGGGCACCCCACGGTAATTGGCCCCCATCAGCCTGGGGTGGAGCTATGTTGGCTCCACCCGCCTTCTCCCTGGATTACAGGTGGGACAGCTGAAGAGAAGGAGGCGTCAGGGCGAGTGAGCTGCTTGCTTTTATTCAGAGAGTTGGAGAAAGGGGAGAACTGAGACTTTCCTCCCCCCCCCCCCCCCGTGTGATTTCCAAGTTTTGCTTGCCCAGAAGCATTGGAATGCTCTATTTATGGGAGGTTTTATGTACAGTCCCAATTCTCTAGCGTCCCTGAAGTCCTAGTCCTCGGGTACCAATACAGGAATTTCCTAAGAGGAAGAAGCTGCTCTGTAAGGTCAACTTTAAGGGTTTTGTTTCTTTGTTTTTGCCTTTTGGGCCACACTCGGCGATGCTCAGGGTTACTCCTGGCTCTGCACTCAGGAATCACTCCTGGCAGTGCTCGGGGGACCATATGGGATGCTGGGAATCGAACCCAGGTCGGCCGCATGCAAAGCAAACACCCTACCCGTTGAACTATTGCTGTGGCCCCATTAAGATGAACTTTAAAATCTTGCTTCTTCCTGCATGGAATAGTCCTCTCTAAAACCGCAACAAACACTTTTGAGAAACTGGGTAATTTTTAATTCCCTGAAGAGTGATGTTCCCTTGTTTAACGCTGGAGCTGTTGAGACTGACATTATAAAGGCACCGAGGTTGGGGGCTGGGAAGGGCTCGGTGTTAGAGCACGGGCTTTGCAGGCACCAGGCTCAGGGTTCGGTTCCTGGCATGGCCTGCTGCCAAGCGTGGTTCTGGGGCTCCACACTCACTGGGATCCTTGGTGTTACCAGAGCCGAGTGTGTGGGAGCCCCTCTGGGAAAATGAGGGAGTCCCGCACACAGCGAGACCAGCATGTGTGAGCGCCATGAGACTGGGTAGGAGGACAGCCCCACCTGGCAGAATCCTGAACATTCCAGGGGTGGGTGGGCCAACGCCAGACATCCCCTCCCCCAAAAGGAAGGGAAAGAGAGAAAGACATTAGGTTGTGTTCAACTTTGGTTTATAGTAGGCGCAAAGCACATGGTCTGTAGATGCAGTTTTTATCACAGCATTTTGGAATTTTTTTTTTCTGGAACATTCTCAAAGTATGCAAAACAGCAAACTTCTAAACTCTAGGTTTAACTAGGTAATCCTCACTGTTGGTCTCCGGCACCATCTATAATCAAGAAAAACAAAAACACTTAAGTCGAAGATATTTCTGGAGGATTTTCTACTTTCATGTTACTAGGTAATGCCTTCATGTCTGATTTTCTTGTGTTTATAGACGATTTTCTTTTGTTCTTAGAGAGCCTTAGAGAAGCGGGAATAGTATTGATTGTATATTCACCCACATTGGCTCTCACCCTCGCTAGAATCCTGGTGAATAAAGGGCAGTGTTCCTAGTCCACAGGTGAGACTGATACTCAGGAAGGTCACCCCCGGGTTTATTCAGTAAGGGACAGAGCTGGGGTTTGAATTCTGCTGTGCCTGGTTGCAAAACCTAGGATCTCCCTGTTGGATTCCCCAAGGCAGTGAAAGTTTCACGACTCATTTCTTAAGTGTGCAGTTTGGAAGATTATCCTTCAACGTTCTTCATATTGCCCATGGTAATGCATTTATGGTTTGTGCCTTGAGCATTTCAGGGGGCTTGGAGCCCCCAAGGAAGGCCCCACGGACACACCTGGCGGTGCTTTGAGGCCCCTAGGAAGGTCGGGGAATGAGCTGCCAGCAGCAGGGATGCAGCACCTCACCCCTGCCCTGCCTCCCTGGCACTGTGACCGGAAATTAAAGGAGCACCTCGGATTTGCCTAGCACTGTTGGAATTGTTGGTGTCACTTTGGCGCCAAGACAATTTATTTGATATTTTCTTGGCTGAAGGATAAGTGACCACACTCTGTCTTCCTGGAGGGTGTTCTTGAGCCTCGAAGGCATTTCACACCAAGACAGAAGCATGTACTCAATTTACCCAAGACCGTAGCTCTCCCCAGAGCTAAAGCCTGGGAGCTAAAGATATGACCTAGAAAATTCTAAACATTAGAGACTTTGGGCTGGAGTGATAGCACAGCGGGTAGGGCGTTTGCCTTGAACGTGGTCGACCCGGGTTCGATTCCCAGCATCCCATATGGTCCCCTGAGCACCGCCAGGAGTGATTGCTGAGTGCAGAGCCAGGAGTAACCCCTGTGCATCGCCGGGTGTGACCCAAAAAGAAAAAAAAATTAAACATTAGAGGCTTTGCTTCTCTGCTGCCTTAGACAGGCTTTGGGGGGTTCAGTTTGCTTCCTTAAATATATATTATTTTAATAAATAATCTGATTTTAATACATTGACTGAAAAAAGCACTTGTAATTAATTTGGCCTTGTTACATACCAACTTTGATTATTTTATTAAAATAGTAGCAACAGGTCTCACAGTCCGACCTGAGGCTATTGAAGTCCTTTTGGAGGGAGCACCTAGTAGTGTGCAGGGGGCCTGGGTCACTCAAGTGAACTGGGCTTGGTTGAGTGGGCTGACAGTCTGGGTGTGCAGGCCCCCCCCACTCCCCTACACAGGCAGCGTTGCTTGGGGGACTCCAGCGCCCCCTGGTGGTGTTTTCCTGACACACACTCTGGCTCTTTGAATAGTTTCCTGGCCCCTATTAAGACAAGATATTTATTTCTTTTCATTTTCAGGCAGACCCAGCTCTTCCCAGAGGCTGTTCCGGGTCTGTGTCCGGGAGTGACTGTCGAATCCGGTTAGGCTGCCTAAAGATGTTAGCCCCTGTTCTCTCTCTCACAACCCTAGAGAGGCAACTTATTTTCAGATGTGTCATAGTGCTTGTAAGGTATTTGGAGATTTTACTCACCGCATGGAGCTTCTGGTATCGGAGCGAATTACTACTGTCAAAACAAAGAATAAAGATTACTGTTGTCATATGAAGATAGTTTTGCCATGAATCGTTCTTGGCACCTCCCTTTTCCCGTGATGATTACTGCTGCTGATGAGTTAATACGGTATAATTAGGCATTTGGGGATATAACAAACAGTATTTATCCTCAACATAGAAGTCAGTTTTCCTCACTTAAGAAACGAAGCATTTCAGGCTAGTGAAGATTGTCAGGAAAATTTGAGTAGAATTCTCTCTCAAAATTGGGGCTGAGAAAAGTTTGTTTCAACAACTCTCAAAGGAGAGATTAAAGTCAACACATTCTCTACATAATCCTGATATCAATTTAGATACTAAAAAAGGAAATGTATTTTTTTTTTGGTCGTTTGGGGGTATTTTTTGCATATTTTTTTTCATCCCTCTTTTTTTGGCTTGCTGTATTTGGGCCATTTATCAGCGATTCTCAGGGCTCACTGCTGGCTTTGCACTCAAGGACCACTCCTGGTGAGCTCAGGGGACCATATGGGATGCTGGGGGTCCAACTTGGGTGAGCCACATGCAAGGAAAACACCCTACCCACTAGGCTGTCTCTCTGGAACCTTCCACATGCCTGTTTTTTTTTTTTTTTTGGAGGTCAAGTTAAGAGGATAGACACACCTTGACTCTGTGCTCAGGTATTACTTCTGGCAGTTCTTGGGGGACCATCGGGATGGTCAAGAGATTGAGCCTGGGTTAGCTGCATGCAAGGCCAGCCTGTCACTCACTGTACTATCTCTGGCCCTTCGCATGATTTTAAATCAAAGCCTCCTGGGAGAGACTGAGCCAGTTCTCAGATGCGGAGTCTGTCTGTTAAGTTGCGGCTGCATTTCTGCTGCCTTGAGGTCAGGTTTGGTATTTTTATGGCTGACTTTCTCACGGTTTACACCAAATTTCCATAAGACAAAAGCAAACTGGAGGTGAAACTTGCCATTTGAAATTTTATGATCTAATATTGCATGTATTTTGACAAATGAAATTTTATGAAATACCAGCGACATCATGAGCATGATTCCCATTTAGCCCTTTTGTTTAGAGGCAGCTTTAAGTGGAGATTATAGATTGTGATCAAAATATCCTGAAGGAACTCCAGATCCTAACTCTAAAGCCCCAGTTCGGGTAGATCTGCTGGGTTTGATTCTGCCAAGTGTTTTCGTGGCTTGGAAGGGACACACTTACCTTTTCTGGGATTAAATGCCACTTACTTGTATTAATAAAGACAAAGAAGTAAATTCTTACCCCCAAAATGCCCTAAAATGAAAAAAAAAAGTATATATTATCTTCAATTCACTTAATAGATCACGGTCACGGTCCTCCCGTTATTCATGGATTGGCTCGAGCGGGCCCAGTAATGTCTCCATCGTGAGACTTGTTGTTACTGTAATTGTAGTATAATCACTTAAAAACAAATTTCAACTTACCCCCAGTTGGTTCAGAATCGAAATGAGTAACTGTGGAAAAAAAAGAATGAGTGCTGTTACGGTTTTAATTTTAAATACAGACAGGTGGGGTGTGGGTTACCGGTGCGGTGTGGGGGACCTAGGGCCCCCTGGAAATCCTCAGCCCAGGGTCTGTGGTTCTGGGCCCTGATCCTGCAGAGCTGGCCACCAGGTGGCGCCGGGGAGACCAGCAGTGCCAGCCATGTACTCCAGTCCCAGGTTATTAACTTCTAAACTTGATACATATCTATTAAAATATTTCTTATGAAAACCTGTGAAAAATTACTTTCATTTTGGGGCCAGAGAGATCGGACAGGGCTAAGACCTTGTCCGTGGCTGACCCGGATAGATCCTCAGCACCACTTGTAGTGCCCTGAGCCCCACCAGGAGTGGCCCCTGAGCACAGAGCCTGGAGGAAACCCTGAGCACCGCTGGGCGTGGCCCATGGTCCACGTCTCCCACTCCCAAATTAATTCCGTTGTTCCATTGTGCTACTCAGTGTTCCATATAGGTGATGCACTAGCTAAAAAAAAAAAATCAAGATTTCAATTTCTTAACCTATAAACAATTTTTCTTGCAACTGCCCTGTAGCTAGTTTCAATCTATCTGGAAGACCAGAGCCCATCTGGTTGGGCTGCATCTCATGGTCACAAACAGGTGTGTAGACCCGCTCTGCCCATCCCGCTATTCCTGCAGTGTCCAGGAGTCCTGGCTCTTGGTCACCTGCATGCGGATGAGACATAGATACCCCCTCAATGTTGCTGGACGCCCGCCCGTGCTGTTGGCTGTGGGGTCTTGCCGAATCAGGGCAGTTGAGTTTAATGTGTTCCCTGTCACATTCTTCAGGCACTCTCCTCTCTCTGGGTTTGAGCCACAGAACGAGCCACACCTGGTCTCATCTGAATCTCACAGGTGTGGTCTTTCTTTCTTTCTTTCTTTCTTTCTTTCTTTCTTTCTTTCTTTCTTCCTTCCTTCCTTCCTTCTTTCTTTCTTTCTTTCTTTCTTTCTTTCTTTCTTTCTTTCTTGAAACACTGTGAGAACAGTCACAACACCTTTCCATTTAAGTCTCAGTCAGTCATACAATGATCAAACACCCATCCTTTCACCACTGCACATTTTCCCACCAGTATACCCCAAGTATAACCCCCTCCCACCCACCCCCGCCTGTGTGGCAGATTTCCACTTTACTCTCTCTCTCTCTACCTTGATCACATTCAATATTACGACAAAAGACCCAACATTATTTTATTTGGAATTTCCCCCAACATTCAGACCTGCCAAAAAGACATCATTAGATAATTTGTTTTCTATTGCTGATGATGAAGAGCATATGATGTTGTGTGGCTGCAGTAGCGGCCACGCAAATTTGGATTTCTGATATTTTAGTAATAAGCCTAGAGGGATTACTGCCAAAAGGCCCTGGATTCTGAGATTGGTTTGTGTGCTTCTGGGATCATGGTGGTTCAGGAGCTGGAGGAGGCGTTTGAGGGTGGCAACCTGGGGCATTGTCATGGCAGGGAGCAGGGTTGATTCCACCCTGTACCCCATGAGGCCCCACGTGCCTTGTCAATGCAGTCTCATACCTGGCTGATCATTAGGCTCTAAAAGATGGAGGCCACCTTGCCGCTGCCACAAGGAGGGGACAGGCGGAGGGACAGACACCCTTCCCCTCCCAGGGCAGCATAGCACCATAGTTAAATGGACAGTCCAGATGCATTTCGGTTGGGCATTATATTTTGTTCAGATTTTCCCACCACCATTCAAGCCTGTCTTTCAGGGACAAACGCTAGATCATTTACCTTCCATTGATTACTTTACATATCAGGAAATGTCGTGGGGCTGCTTATGTGGCCGCGCAGTTCGGAAAAATAGTCCTGGTACCCGCATACCGGAGCCATGCTTGTAGAAGCTCATGGTCGCCAGGATTCCACCTGGAGGAGGCGGGGAGACAGCACCTACCCCATTTGGGACCTCCCAGTGATACCAGCTCAGTATGGGGCCCGAATAATTCCCCGGGAGTTGTGGAGCCTGCCAGCAAGTTTTCTTTGCTGCTGTGTGCTGTAAGATGGCACTGGGGGCAGGTGTGGTTTTTCACCCAAGATATTTTAGATTTCAACAAGCGCTCCATGTGCAGAGCCAGGCTCAGAGGGAAATGGGTTCCCACACACCTCTCCATGCTTTAAAGCTGCAATGTCTCATCTAACTGTCGCCGGAACCAGCCCTTGCAGATGTCTTAGATACATCCGCGACTGTCTTGTCACTGGACTGCACAGTGACGAGAAAGCATTTATTATCTTACTCTCTCCCACGCCCACAGTGAGCAGAGCCTTGCCGTGCAAACAGTGAAACAGACTGTGTGTGGGGGGAGAGAGGGGTTTGGAAAGATAATCAGCCACATGAAGTGCTTTTATCTGGAAGCTCCAACAGGAGATGGATCTTTTCCTTTTCACTGCAAAGGCTTTGAAGCCGACTTTGACAACAGTTATAAATCCATCAGTGGTGGGCTTCACAGACACTCTCCCTGGGAAGGCAAGCTCTGTGACGTAAGGGGTGGAGGCTGGGCCGGGGAATGGGGCCCATTATCAAGAAGGCAAGACCTCATGTGGGGAGTGTAGTTGTGGCTAAGTTCTTGCCAAAGAATGGAAGTAACATGTGTTTCCCAGGATCCCTGATTATGCTCCTCCCTTAATCCTGACCACCATGAGAAAAAAAATAATCTTAACGTGGTGTCTGTAACAGAAGATCTTTGAAAAGGATTCTTCTAATGGCATTTTGTTTTGTTTCGGGGCCACACCCAGTAGTGCTCACGGTCCTGCTCAAGGATCACTCCTGGCGGTGCTTGAGGGACCGTATGGGATGCCGGGGATGAAAGCTGTGTTAACTGTGTGCAAGACAAGGGGGCGACCTGCTATGCTATCTCTCCAGCCCTCCAACAGCGTTTTTTTTTTTTTAAGTTGAGGAAAAGTATTAACAGTCAGATTTGATCATTTGAATGAGTGGTGTGTCTGTGGAAATATTTTTGGTGGAAGGGACTTAAGAGTTAAGTCTGCACAGTTCTACTAAGGGAAGAGAAAAGGGAAGAGAGTCTTAGCTCTCCAAACGCAGGTTATTGAATGCAGTAATTGTGTCATCAGCAACTAATCACTGAAGACAGTTTTAAAATATTTTTAGTTGGAGATACACTAGAAGTTTTATGATTTGTCACTGCAAATGAACTGCAATGTTCTGGATGGTGGGGAAAGCATTGGATCTTCAGACTTAAAAATCTTAAATTCCTAGTTAAGCTCAGAAAGCTACGTGTTTGTTTGCCCTGGAATTTTCCTTAACACATCAGTTTCTTATGATGGCTTATTTTAAACAACCTCTTAATGTTACTTCCAAAGGAATTGAACTAATATGGACAGTGATTTTCACGATGAACTGAGTTGTCTTTTATAGGGTGTTGCATGTGATATTTTAGGTTTTGTTTTTTGGGGGAAGGGTTTGCACCCTGCGATGCTCAAGGGTTACTCCTGGGTCTGCTCTCAGGAATTACCCCTTCGGTGCTCAGGGGAACCAAATGGGAGGCTGGGGATTAAGCCAGGCTCTGCCTTGTGCAAGACAGACAAACACCCTCCCCGCTGTCCTATCGTTCCAGCCCCACAAGTTGATGTTTTCATACGTTGTATAGAGTAATAGGACAGAATAGACTTACCGTTATAAAATCATTAATTGTCAGGACCTATGGTAAAGGGAACACAAGTCAATAATCAAACAGTTGAAATTCAACATTTTACCTGTATCTTCTGTGTTAAACGTGTGATATTAGCTTGACTAATGAAATACTTTCGAGCGGGCCCAGTAACGTCTCCATTGGAGACTTTGTTGTTACTGTGTTTGGCATATCGAATACTCTCGGTAGCTTGCCGGGCTCTCCGAGAGGGGTGGAGGAATCGAACTCGGGTCGGGCTGGAGCGATAGCACAGCGGTAGGGCGTTTGCCTTGCACGCAGCCAACATGGCCGACCCGAGTTCGATTCCTCCGCCCCTCTCGGAGAGCCCAGCAAGCTACCGAGAGGATCTCGCCCTCACGGCAGAGCCTGGCAAGCTACCCGTGGCGTACTCGGTATGCCAGACACAGTAACAACAAAGTCTCCAATGGAGACGTTACTGGGCCCGCTCGAGCAAATCGATGATCAACGGGAGGGCCTTTACTTTACTTTACTTTACTTTAATGAAATACTTTAAGCTTACTTGACAGTTCCATATTTATGTCATTGGATTCATATTCACTAATTTTTTCTACCTCTCTTTCTACCCCATCACTTTCATATTTGTCTGGAAACAGAGTCACATTTTTGTTTATGGGTGCCTATGTAGTAAGAACTTCTGCAAGGATCATTAAATTTAAACTTACTAAGTCGAAAAAAGGGCTACATTTGGGCAGTACTTTTTGTTTTGGCAGGGGGGTCACTCCTGGGTGATGCTCAGGGATTACTCCTGGCTCTGGACTCAGGGATTAGTCCTGGTGGTGCTTGGGGGACCATATGTGGTACCGGAGTTGGAATCCGGCTTCTCTGTGTGCAAGACAAAGTGTCTTACGCTCTTTACTATCAATTGCTCACTTCTTTATGAAAGAAAACATTAAAATGACTTCCTATCCTTACAGTAGAAATTTTGTTAAAAATTTAGAATTGATGTCACACACAAGTATGTTTTGATCTGTTACTGAGTAAATCGAACTCGGGTCAGGCTGGAGCGATAGCACAGCGGTAGGGCGTTTGCCTTGCACACAGCCAACGTGGCCGACCCGAGTTCGATTCCTCCGCCCCTCTCGGAGAGACCGGCAAGCTACCGAGAGTATCTCGCCCGCACGGCAGAGCCTGGCAAGCTCCCCGTGATGTATTCGATATGCCAGACACAGTAACAACAAAGTCTCCAATGGAGACGTTACTGGGCCCGCTCGAGCAAATCGATGATCAACGGGAGGGCCTTTACCTTTACCTTTACCTTTACTGAGTAAATCAAATCGTGTCAGAAGGGAAACTTAAATAATCATTTCATACCAAGATCTTTCCGTCATTCATGATAGGTAGAAGCATAAAGTTCTCGAAGTGAAATGCACTTTATAAATCAACTGCATTCATTCTCTTCTGGCAAATAGTAAGGGTCAAAGGAATTTAAGGTTAGCCCAAAGTTAGATAGCAGAACTGGAATGTGCTTTTGATTTAAATACATTTTCTTCTTGTTTTCAGGGTCCTCTCAGTTTTTAAAGTGGCTATGGAGTGTGTATATTAAATGACTCAAACCAGATAAAATATCCATAGCTAATGGTCTCCCCAAAGAGAGTGTTAACGACTCTTGGTATCAAGTTTCTCTCTGGTTCGGTCTAAAAAAATTTCAAGTCCTTATTTTGTGCTTATTTCAAAGCTTTCTCGAAGGAAAATTAAGTATAGTTACCTGATTTGGATCAAAAGGAATAGGAAAAGGAAAAGGAAGTGGAATCTGTGGGGGAAAAAAGAGAGAGAGAGAGAAAGTGAATTGGAAAACAAAGCGAATATTTTGTTTTCTTATTTGTTCATTCATTTTCCCATGTTTTAATTCATCCATCTGTCCATCTGTCCCCCCTCCACCCATATATCCTGACTCCCAGAAAAACTGTCTTCAAGTTGGTGGCAATTAGATTCTAATAGGTTTAAGACTATTTTTTTTCTTTCAAGAGGAATGCGTTTGCTTAATTAGTCCAGCCCACAGCCCTGTAATCTGTCTTGTGTGTTCATAGTTTTGCTGATTAATTTCTCTTCTGAAGCGGTTCATTCTTTTCTAGTTAAAAATTAATTTAGTCACCAGTCCTCACGAGTTTACAGATGAGCATCTCACGCATTCCAACATCCCACCCTCCAACAGTGTCTGACTTCCACTGGGGTCCCCGCCAAATTCCTCTGCTTCCTGTCTAAGACACCCCCAGCCCTCCTCACTGCCGAGGGAACCCCCTGAGGCAGATGCAGTTCTGGGCTCTGCGCTGTTCCCTTCCTCTGCCGCTTCAGATCTCACGGGAGAGCATCCTGCATCTCCTCTCTCCTCCCTGGCATGCTGTACCACTCACTGCTCTGTACCAGCTGGTGGGGAGGAAGTTTCCACCCATCACAGATGTTGGTGATTCTTTGGGTGCATGCAGAACCCGCCGCGTTCGGCATGCTCACAGTTCCTAAGTTTCCTAACCATCACTCAGCCAGGAAAGAGACGTATTTGCCATCGGTGTCCTCCCCTCGCCCCCCAGCCCCAACCCATGCTTACTGGGGGCACCGGTGGGAGCAGCGGCGGGAAAGGGACCTGCGGCGGCGGAAACGGGACCTGCGGCGGCGGGAAGGGGAACGGCGGGAAGAACGGTGGCCCTTGGGGCGGGTAGAAGTTAAATCTCTGGGGACAGAAACGTGTGTTACTCATTTTAGATGGTTGAAGACCTTCAGATGGATGAATATGTTCATTAAAAAAAACAACGACGTTTACCTGTTCACTGGAACTTCCTCCAGAATGTGCAAACTTGCAAAGAGAAATGAGACAGGTCAGGTCCAGCACGAGACAAGGGCACTGTGGTCACTATGCTACTGATGACCGGAGGGGTCTGGTTCTGGAGAACAGCAACTGCCCACTCCGCATTCTGCCATCTCCCAGGGAGCTCCATCTCGGACACATAAGGCAGCTAAACCTACTTGTCCCTTCTTTCATTTACTTAGTGCTGGTGGGTCCGGGAGCCACTCCTGGCAATTCTTAAACAATTAAAAAAAATGAATTTAAGGACTTTAAAATTCATCAGTTATTTATTTATTTATTTTTGCTTTTTGGGTCACACCCAGCAATGCACAGGAGTTACTCCTGGTTCATGCACTCAGGAATTACTCCTGGCAGTACTCGGGGGACCATATGGGATGCTGGGAATCGAACCTAGGTCGGCTGCGTGCAAGACAAATGCCCTACCCGCTGTGCTATTGCTCCAGCCCCTAAAATTTATCAGTTATTGTATATTATAAGCTATGTATTAACTCGGGTCAGCCATGTTGGCTGCGTGCAAGGCAAACGCCCTACCGCTGTGCTATCGCTCCAGCCCATCTTCCACCCAGATCCTCCAAATCCCAGTAGGCGGGGGTCACACCCACCACCTGGCCCCCTGGCGCCGTGTAATCCCATCAACGGCCAAGACTCAGAGACTATAAAATCCAGCTCCCGGAACCGCGGGCCGCATTCGCGGCCGCGCGACATCTTATCAGGACATCTTTTTATGACATCTTATTATCTCATTCCTACTTTGGACAAACTGGCAGGCTACCGAATGTAGCCTGCCCACACGGCAGAGTCTGGCAAACTCCCCTGGCGTACCCAATATGCCAAATACCAGTAACAATGATGGGTCTCATTCTCCTAAACAGCCTCGAATATAATCTCAGGGCTAGGATGAAAGAGACGTTACTGGGGCCTGCTCGAGGCAATCGACGAATAACAGGATGATGAAATGAATGAAATGAAATGTATTAACATTCGTGCATGTTATGACAGATGGTATTATAGTAGTCTATGCGAATAGCGTAAGCTCCCTATGTGGTTGGGGAGCTAGCACCCACTACCAAAGTTCTTTTGCTAGCAGGCATCTCTGTGCATTCCTTGCATCAATCTAGTTTCCCGCCTTCGTTCAGCTCATCACCATCATTTTTACTGCCTCTAGAAATAAGTTTTTATTTTTTCTAGTTTTGTTTTGAAAAAGCAGTTGAAGTTATAGTTGGAAGAGTTGCCTTAATCTTTCCAATGATTTACAGCAATGCCTTTAAGTTTATGTCAAGGAGTATTTTAATTTATGTTGGAGGTTATAATTGTTCACCTCTTTTTGTTCTCTCAGGTTTTCTTAGTTTAGTTCTGAGCATTTGTTAGTTCGTGGTGAAGGGTGTTTGGAAGTACAAGTTTAAGTTTTGTAATACCCAGACGTCCCTCTTGGAGAGTCTGGCAAGCTACCCAGAGTATCCCGCCCGCATGGCAAAGCCTGGCAAGCTCACTATGGCGTATTCGAGATGCTAAACACAGTAACAACAAGTCTCACAATGGAGACATTACTGGTGCCCACCCTAGCAAATCTATGAACAACCGGAGGACAGTGCTAATATCCAAACAAATTTTGGGATTTCCCTTCTTTGCAAGCTCTGTTGTTACAACATGTGCAGGGAAAGGGGGATATTTCACCCACTGGTCCCCCACCTATTCAAACTAATAAACAGACAAGACTCATAGTTCGTGCCTGCATCCCTGTAGAAGGCATAGCAAAAGCGGACAAGAGATGTCTGGCCGAGGGGGTGGAGAAAGAAACTCGATGCAAAGTGTAGTGAAGACCCAAGTGACTGCAGAACGCTTGTTTTGTGTTGCTAAGTTCAGTGGGGAACTTCCCCTATTCAAATTACAACTCTTCCCTACCGATTTCAAAGTGTTTTTACTTCTCTCACAACTCAGATGGTTCTTTTGAACTCCTCTTACTGGATGAGGAAGACACATGTCAATCCCTTGCTCAGGGTAACACTGCTGGCGAATTGCAAGTGGAGGGGAGACTTGTTCTGGGGCTGAGCCTGGGCTGAGAAAGAGTGGGAAGTTCCTGGTTCTTTGCCTTTCCATGGAGGAAACCTAGCTCAAAAACGCTTTGTCTCTTGGAGGGAATTGGGATCAACCCCAGAGGAGGGGTACTCACGGGGACAGGAAACGCCACAGCGATACCCAAAAGGCCAGCCAGCACCAGCAGTCTCATCCTGAGAGAAGAGCCTGCAACTGAAGATCAGGAGAGCATTTGAAATATTTTTCAAAGCTTTGATTGATTGATCCTTTTGTGAATGGACAGCTTCTAGGCACGGAAATAGCGTTCAGACTCAAGCCTGCCCTGGATTAGGCTTCGTACACCCAGAACAGTGACCTGTTAAGACGTTAGATGTTCTTTATTTTTTTATTTTTAAATGAAATTTTTTTTTTCTTTTTGGGTTACACCAACAGTGCTCAGGGATTACTCCTGGCTCTGCACTCAGGAATTACTCCCGGCAGAGCTCCGGGGATCATATGGGATGGTGGGGATTGAACCCGGGTCAGCCGCGTGCAAAGCAAACATCCTCCCCACTGTACTGTAGCTCCAGCCCCTGATATTGGATGCTCTTAGGACAAGACATGCATTCTCAGACTCATGACATCAAAGACACATACCACTGGGCTCTCTAACCTTGTATTCTGGACTCAGCCTGCGGAGTCACTGCAGTTAACTGAATTCGTGGTCTCTTCCTACACATCTTCAACACTAGTGTCCCCACGTTCACAGTGAGGGATGTATCTCCACTATCTAAACAATATTACTTATGTCACATGCCAATAAGTCCACATTGAGCGCCTGTCCCGTGAGACTTACCAAGGTGACGTGTGTTGTAGACATTGCTATTGTGTAATCTCTCAGGAAGGAAAGGATGCAGGAAGATCTGACCAGATGTAAAGGGTTAAAGAATGAGCACAATGGAAGCAAATTCAATAAAGCAAATCAAGGTAGATTGTACTGGCCTTTGACTCTGAAAGAAAACCTTTTGTGGTTGTTAAATGACTTTCTACTGAAATAAACTTACCTTAATCAGTTTGAAACAATAACTGTACTCTGGTGGAACTAAATTTTGAGAAAAAAACAACATTTATAATATTCTATTAGGAGATTTTAACTGACATCAGAAGCAAAACATATATCTTTATATATAAATCACTACTTAGTATTATTTTATAGTGTTGGAAACTCAGTTATAACCTATTTTTATTTAATTTTGTTCCCCCAACTTTTTCTCATGTTTTCTTTTCTGTATTATAGTCTTAAGTTTTTTCCTTACGTTGATAAATTGATGAGTAAGAAATTGAGAAATTATAAAACACAAGAATCTCTTATAATTTTTTAAAAAATTACCTTTGCTTCAAGTGGCCCTTGGAGCAATGAATTCAAGAAGCAGCGTGATCTCTTAGACTCCTTCTGCCCATCTTGTATTTAAATCATGTTACTAATGCCTTGTGGTCATAGCAATATGAATCACCAAATTGAAAACTAAGTTGGAACAACTGATTGCAGCTTAGGAACTCCAATTTATAAGTAGCTCAATTATACAGCGATGTCTTCACGACCAATTGCTGAGAAGATAACTTCAACACCTTGATTGGGATTAGGGTGATGTCTCTATCCAAACAACCCACAGTTAAAAATTGTGGCCACTAGAAATATTCAAGTACTTCTGCACTATATCATCTAGGGCAGCTAAACATGTTGGGGCTTTAAGTAATAGGACATTTAAGGCTCTAGAATGAAATAATATTTTCATTTTAAAATGAAAATTATTTTCAAGTAAAATTCTTTCAGTAAATATTTAGGTAGTGTGGTTGGACTTAAAAAAGTTTTTACTATGCCAGTAGTAACTTAGGTTTAATTAATACCTAAAAGCTGGAGTGATAGCACAGCGGTAGGGCATTTGCCTTGCACGCAGCCAGCCCGGCTGAGCTGGGTTCGATTCCTCCGCCCCTCTCGGAGAGCCTGGCAAGCTACCGAGAGTATTCACTATGCCAAACACAGTAACAAGAAGTCTCACAATGGAGACATTACTGGGCCCGCTCGAGCAAATTGATGAACAAATCGATGAACAACGGAAGGACAGTGTTTGTTTTGTTTGTTTGTTTAATATAATGTTAATTTCTAACAGATTTATATAGTTGTGTTTTTAGTTAAGATGTCTCATTACATTTCCTTGCAGTATGTATTAAAAACATTTATGTATTTTGAAATAATATCTAAATGTATTTCCCGGGTTGGTAAAATGATATGAATTGTACTTTTTAAATGACATGGGATGATATGATACGTTTAACAAGTGACTTATTGAATTAAGAGATACAGAGTACAGGTGTTCAGAGAGATGGGGCAGAAGGTAGGCACTCGCATTACATGTGACCAACTTGGTTTGATCCACCGAACCCATCTGGTCGCCCAAGTACCACCGGGGCTCATTAATGAGAACAGAGCCAAAAATAGCCCTGGGCAACTGTGGGTGAGCCTCCCAAGAAATACAAAGTACAATTTTGAATTTTATCAGATTATTCTGATAAAACCTGATTTCTATTTCAGAAATAGAAATTTCTGGAAGGTTGTTTTGCTTTTAGTTTGCTTTTGTGGAGTCCTTAGGGTTTCCTGAGTAAGTACCATGTCACTGTAAGTAGTGATAGTTGGACTTCTTCTTTTCTAGTTTGAATCCCCTTCACGTCTCCTTCTTGTCTACACACTATGGAAAGGCTTCGGATGCTCTACTGGATGGTAGTGGTAAGAGTGGAAACCTTGCCCTGTGTGTGATCTTAGAGGGAATTTTTTCATCATTGAGTTTGCTGTAGGTTCATGGTAAATGGCTGTAACTAGATTGAGGAAAGTTCCTCCTATTCCTGTTGTATAGAGAGTTTTTTTTTAAATCAAAAAAGGGTGTTGGCATGAGAAAATGCTCTACATCACTAATCATCAGAGAGATGCAGATCAAAACAACAGTGAGATATCATTTCACACCACAGAGACTGGCCCACATCCACAAGAACAAAAGCAACCAGTGTTGGCATGGGATGTGGCGAGAAAGGAACTCTCCTTCACTGCTGGTGGGAATGCCAACTGGTTCAGCCCTTTTGGAAAACAGTATGGACGATTCTCAAAAAATTAGAATTTGATCTCCCATTTGATCCAGCTATAGCACTCCTGGGAATATATCCCAGAGAGGCAAAAAGGTATAGTCGAAGTGACATCTGCACTTGTTTGTTCATTGCAGCACTCTTTACAATAGCCAGAATCTGGAAAAAAAATGAGTGCCCGAGAACAGATGACTGGTTAAAGAAACTTTGGTACATTTACACAATGGAGTACTATGTAGCTGTTAGAAAAGATGAAGTTATGAAATTTACACACAAGTGGTACTACATGGAAAGTATCATGTTAAGCGAAATGAGTCAGAAAGGGCGGGATAGACACAGAAAGATTGCATTCATCTGGGGAACATAAAGCAACAAAACGGGAGACTAACACCCAGGAATGGCTGAGATTAGTACCAGGAATTTTGCTCCGTGACTTGAAGGTCAGCCACACGTGCTAGGTGAAAAGGAAGCTCAGATAGAGAAGAGAGCACCAAATAAAGGGTGTTGTGAGGACCCTCCAAGGGTGGGAGAAGCATGCTAAAAGTAGTCTATAGACGAAACATGATTGCCACTCAATGCCTCTCTTGCAAAACACAGTACCCAAAAGAAGAGAGAGAGAACAAGGGGGAATGCCCTGCCACAGAGGCAGGGTGGGACGGGGAGGATGGGGGGTGGGAGGGATGCTGGGACCCGTGGTGGTGGAGGATGGGCACTGGTGGAGGGATGGGTACTTGATCATTGTGTAATTGAAACCCAAGCACAAAAATTTGTAAGTCTATAACTGTACCTCATGGTGTTTCACTAATAAAAAAAAAGGGTGTTGGATCTCACAAAGTGCTATTTGTTGATCTGATCATATTTACATAGATCAAACCCCATTTGATCATGGTGTATGATTCTTTTAATGTATTGCTAGATTCAATTCATTAATATTTTGTCAAGAACTTTACATATGTATTCATCAGTTAAGTTGATCTATAAAATTTTTTTTGGGGGGGTGGAGGGGCACACCCAGGAGTGTTCAGGCCTTAATCTTGACTCTGCAGTGAAGGATCCGTCCTGGTGGGGCTTGGGGACTGTAGGTGGTGCTGGGGATCAAACCTGGGTTTGCCACATGCAAGGCAAATGCCCAACCAGCTGTACTTTCTCTGGCCCCTTTAATTTTCTCCTCTAGTTCTGTCTCTGTCTGCTTCTGGTATATGGGTACTATTTTCCTTGTAGAAATTGTTCGGGAGGGGGTATGGTGCTGCCAGCAGGTCAATCTGTACTGTGAGGCGAGTGCATCAGCAGCCTCATGGCGCCTTCAGACTTCCAGATACCCCCAAATTGCTGCTGTGCCTTTGGCCAGACCCCAAAAACTTGGAGCAACGTTTACCAAGATAGTAAATGGCCAAAAGTTAGGTATGTGGGAGACACACCCACAAACCACCTCCGGCTCAGCTATATAATTGGAGGCATGGCCTCTCTGGTTCCTGATTGAACTGCTTAATGGCCATGATTCCAGAGACTCAGAAACAAATCTCAGAACCCAACAGTTTTTGGTAGAAATGTTTCCTATTCCTGCAGAAGGTTACCAGTGCTGGGCCAACCCAGTTGGGAATAGGTTTCGTGCTTTGGTCTGTTCCCCCCTGGCGGCCCAGTGGCTGCCATCCTCCAGAGTCCACTAGACAGTGACAAGACATGCGGGGCCTCATGGGATGGGGGTGGAGGCGGCCCTTTCCTCCCCGTCCCAACGAGACCCTGAGTCGCTGCCCACAAATGGTCTCTCTGGCTCCTGATCAAGCTGCTTAACAGCCATGGTCCCAGAGACTGAGAAACAAATCTTTAGACCCAGCGGCCTTTGGCAGAAATGCGTCCGGACCCCACAGTAAGTTACTATTGCCAGGCCACCCCAGGGGGGAAAAGGTGCTGTCCCTCCAACTGCTCCCCCAAGGTGGTTCGGTGGCTGCCATCCTCCAGAGGCCATTGGAAAGTCAGGTTTGGGCCCTCAGTAATGATTCACGTGGGGTCTCACGGGATGGGGGTAGAGCCGGCCCTTTCTTCTCACCCCAATGAGATCCTGAGTCGTCGTCCACGGATGGCCTCTCTGGCTCTGATCAAGCTGCTTAATGGCCATGAGCCCAGAGACTCAGGAACAAATCTCAGAACCCAGCAGGCTTTGGCAGAAATGCCTCCAGATTTAAGTGTTAAAATTTTGGAATTTCAAAATTGCGCGGCCACTACTGCAGCCACGCGAAATCATATGTTATTCTTAACCAGCAATAGAAAACAAAACTGTTGCCTTTTCAGCAGATCTGAGTGTTGGGGTAAAATCCCAAATAATATTGATGGGTCTGGTGTCAAACTATTGAATGTGATCAAAGTAGAGAGAGAGAGAGTAATGTGAAAATCATCTGCCCCACAGGTAGGGGGAAGGTGTGGCATGGGGGTATACTGGGGCACTGGTGAAGGTACGGGTGTTTCATTGTATAACCGAGACTTAAGCCCAAAAGCTTTGTAATTGCTCTTACGGTGATTCAATAAATAAAATTATAAAAAATGAAAAAAAAAAAGAAATTGTTTGGAAGGGTTTCCATTTCTTTGACCTTATGAAAGAGCCCAAGTAGGCTTGGAAGTAGGTCTTCTTTGAAGCTTTGTCTCTTTTTGTTGGAGAGAGGGAGTTGTCCCACACCTGGCTGTGCTCAGGGATTTCTCCTGATTCTGTGCTCGGGGGTCACTCCTGGTAGTGCTCAGGGGACTGTATGTGGTGCCAGGGATTGAATTTAGGTTGGCAGCATTCAAGGCAAGCACCCTCCCTGCTATCCTGACTCCTTAGCCCTTCTTCAAAGGTTTGGAAAAAACGTGTCAGTAAACCCATCTGGGCCTGGGCTTTTACTTGGGGGGGATTTTTTAAATTGACATTTCAATTTCCTTCCTAGTAATCCATCTGTTGAGGGTCCCTGTTTCATCCCCAGTCAGTCTTGGAAAGTTGTAAGAGTCCAGATGGCAGGCGACAAACTCAACACACAAATCCATGGCTTTACTAGATACAAACAATGAAAAAGAAAGTAAATTAGAAAAACAGTGGCATAAAAAACCAAGTACCAGGGCTGGAGAGTAAGCACTGAACACCACTGGGTGTAGGCGTAAAACAAAAAAAGCACGTTTAAAAATCAAGTAATGGGGCATCATCTTAACAAAGGAGGTGAAGACCTTTTATGAGGAAAGTTTCTACTAAAAGAAACAAAAGAACACACAAGGAAGGAGACCCACTCCCTGTGTGTGGATCAGAAAGATCAATGTTGTCTCAATGAACAGCCTTCCCAAAGTACTAGCAAAGCACTAGACAGATGCAGTGCACTCTCCATAAATATATCCAAGACATTTTTAGAAACACAGGCCACATGCTGTTAAAATGCATATGGAGAAATAAAACTTGAATAACTAAAATAATTGTAGAAGAAAAATTTAAATACTACTTTAAATTCTGGGCTGGAACAATAGCACAGGGGGAGGGCGTTTGCCTTGCAGGTGGTTGACCCTGGTTCAATTCCTCTGTTTCTCTCAGAGAACCTGACAAGCTACTGAGAGTATCTTGCCCACACAGAAGAGGCTGGCAAGCTCCTCTTGGCATGTTCGATATGTCAAAAACAGTAACAACAAGTCTCACCATGGAGACATTACTGGTGCCTACTCGAGCACATTGATGAACAAGGGGAAGACAGTACTACCGTGCAGTGCTACTTCATTTATTTATTTACTTGTTTGTTAGTTTATTTATTTTTCTCTTTTTTGTGCAGTGCTCCTTTAAATTCTACTATAAAGCTGTAGTAATGAAGTCAGTGTGGTACTGGAATAAAGACGAATTTTCAGACCAATTGAATAGAGTTCAGAGCCCAGAAATAAATCCTCAGGTATATGGACAGCTGTTGTCACTGTCCCTGTTTTCCCATTGTTCATCGATTTGCTCGAGCAGGTCCAGTCACGTCTCCATTGTGAGACTTGTTGTTACTGTGTTTGGCATATCAAATATGCCACGGGGAGCTTGCCAGGCTTTGCCGTGTGGGTGAATACTCTCCGTAGCTTGAGGACTCTCTGAGAGGGGCAGAGGAATCGAACTCGGATAGGCCGTGTCGGCCACATGCAAGGCAAACGCCCTACCCGCTGTGCTATTGCTCCAGGACAGCTATTATTTGACAAAATCCTAGAAGTGTGAAGTGGAACAAAAAAAGCCATTTTAAAAAGTGGTGCTGGGAAAATTAGCCAGCTACATGTCAAAAAAAAAAAAGAATTATCTCACACTTTACATAAAAATCATTTCAAAGTGGATAAAAGACCTTCATATCAGACCCTTCAATCCATAAATTATATTAAGGAAATCATAGGCAAAACTCTTTATGACATTAAATCTAGTGTCATTTTTCTACCACTCAATGCCTTTGGTCAAGCAAACAGAAACAAAAATAACCAAATCAGACTATATCAAGCTAAGAAACTTCTGCACCACAAAAGAAACAATAACAAGAATTAAAAGAGGAGAAAATATTTGCCCACCTGACAAAGGGTTAATATTCAGGCAAAACTTAGCAATTAAAAAAATGATCTTATCAAAAAAATGGAGACTAGAAATGAAGATAACCAGTGATACTTCTTCTTTAAGGAAATGACACTTCCTTAAGGAAGATCATCAGAGGGACACGACAGGTATATGAAAAAGTGATCTTTATCACTTATCATTAGGGAAATGCAAATCTGAACAGTTGTGAGGTATCGCCTCACACCAATGAGACTGCCACACAGCAAAAAGATTAAAAAAAAACTGTCAGGGCCAGGCTGGAGTGACAGTACAATGGGCAGGGTACTTGCCTTGTTTTCAGTCAGCCTGGGTTTGATCCCTGGCACCCCAGGTGGCTTCCTGAGCCCCACCAGTAGTGATTCCTGATTGCAGAGCCAAAAGTAAATCCTGAGTACTGCTGGTTGTGACCTGCTCAAATAAAAATAGTAAAAGCAAACAATGATGCTGGGATGTATGAAAAAAACCCTAATCCTCAGGTGGTGGGAATGTTGACTGGTTCAACCGTTTTGGAAAACAATATGGACATTGCTCATAAAACTAAGAATTGAACTTTCTGATGACTCAGCACTTCCACTTCTTGGCATCTAACCTCAAAGTCCAAAATATCTATTCACAAAAGGCCTTTGTGCCCTGAGGTTCACAGTACCTAGGATCTGAAAACAACCCAAGGACCCAGGAGTAGATGACTGGATAAAGAAATTGTGGTATATCTGCATAACAGAATACTACTCACCTCTCACAAAAAAAAGATGATTTGCTACTATGTGAATGGAACTGAGGGTGTCCTGCTGAGGGAAGTCAGCCAGAAGAGAGATGCAGAATGATCTCTCTCGAATGTAAGATATTCAGAAACATGTGAAACCTGGCAAGCTCCCCGTGATGTATTCGATATGCCAAACACAGTGACAACAAGTCTCACAGTGGAGACGTTACTGGGCCCGCTTGAGCAAATTGATGAACAACGGGAGGATAGTGACAGTGACAGTGACATGAGAATAACAGATGGCCAAACTCCGCAGGGCTGGAGAGATGATCACAGAACAGAGGCTCCCTTGGCGAATGGAGAGGGGGAGGTGGGAGGGTTCTTGGGGCGCTGGTGGAGGTAAGCGGGCACTCTGGGATGGGATTGGCATGATGTATGTGTCAAACTATCATTGACAGTATTGCAAATCATGGTACTTCAATAAAAAGGGAAAAAGACAAAACCAAACCAAACCCCCAAACTTTCATAGATGTCTATTTTAGATAAAATTTCAAGGGATAGTCTAATTAGCCAATAAGTCTTATAACCCCAATAATGACAGTAAATTCTTGATTTGCAAAAATAATCCAACATGTTTTGCTTTGAGAGTTTTCACTTCAGTTAGGAAAGGATAGGTGAAAAATCATTTTAGGGGGACTGGAGTGATGGGACATTGAGTAGGGCATTTGCCTTGCATGCAGCCAATGGGGGTTCAATCCCTGACACCCCATATGTTTCCTTTAGCCTTCCAGGAGTAAGCCCTGAGCACTGCTGTGTGTGGCCCCAAAACAAAAAGCAAAAACCATTTTAGGGGCCAGTATAATAGCTCAAAGGGTTGGGGTGCGTGACTCACATGCCTGAAAGCTTAAGTTTGATCCTGATTCCTCCTGGTCTCCCAGGCCTGCTGAACTGGAGCACCATAACTTCAATAACCCCTGCACCAGCATTGCTAGGAGTGGTCCCTAGATCCCCACCACCACTGGGGAAGTCCCTAGTAAACCAACAATTCTTTGAAGTACTGTAAATTAAATGGTGACAAGTTCTTTCATTGACAAGTTTCAGATTCTGGAAAGCTCAATCATGGTTTGACATCTAGCCTTTACTATATTTATAGTCACCCAAAAAAAGAGTTCACAGAAAAACATAGAATTTCTTTTATACTACCTACTCTTGCTATCAATGCACAGGAATAATGCTTTTTGTTGACTATATTGAACACCAGCGCTCCGAGCTGTATTATCTTGGTCCTCCCTTTTATTCTGAGGACATGGTCATACACAGAAATTTTGTGTGCCTTCTTCTCTTCTGCCACACACATGCGATGGTATAAAAGCCAGAAGTTGTTTCTTCAAGTAGCAGTTAATCATCTGCTTTGGAACTGAGTTTAGTAGAGAGCACTACAATTGCTTTATTTTTCTTGTAGACAAAGAACATTCACGAGCAGCTGCCACCTAACCACGGGGCATTTGTGACTACAAGTATCTGTGACTAAAATATTAGTTTTCCTTATGACTGGTTTACAATACTATGACATGTCAGGGGGTTAGCTTCTTATCAGTGTGTGTGCATGTGTGCATGTGTGTGTGTGCATGCATGTGTGTGTGCATGTGCTTGTGTGTGCGTGCGTGTGTGCATGTGTGTGTGTGTGTGTGATGGTCACTCTCTCACCAGCGGAGTCCAGTGCTGTCCCCACCACTGAAAAGACCCTTTGTCCTCTCACCCCCCCTCCCCTTTCCCAATAACCACCACAGGGTTTGCTGAGTCTAGAAGTGAGTTTTGCACAACCAGATCTTTGTTTCCCCTCAGGAAGATCTGCAACCACACCCAACACTCCTTAAGACCAAGGAACTGTGCTTTGGAAGCAAAGCTACAGTTTGATATGATGGGAGTCCTGAGTTGGCCTTTCACATTATTTCACTTGAAATAAATGACTAGAAATGAACTTGCATATGTATTTGGGTTTTTATTAGGATATTAAGATATTGGAAACAAGACACATTAACAAGTAAAGAGCCTCATTGCGTTTTCTTGGTGTGCAGATATGATAGACAAAATGAACACAGTTCTTCAAGTTTTATGACTAGTACATGTCTCATAAATGGATGCAGAGTGTAATAAGTTAGATTGTTCACAAACCGTTAGGCTGTATTTTGCGTCTATTGGCTTTTATTTTCAGTTACTACTAAATGTCGGGCGCATACAGTATGGTTAAGTAGTTGCTCTCATGTCTTCTGAGAAAAGCAAACATTCGCTAGTAAGTCTCTGGGAGTTCCACAGCTGCAGAGATTTCAGATGTGGTGAAACAGATGAAGATGCTGGAAACTTTGAGCGCATTCAATTCCCTCTTCAAAACAGAAGATTTTCATCTATGTCTTCTGCAAAAAACAAACAGAACAGAACATGCTTTCAGAACGCAGCCACGGAAAAATCATGGACAGAAACCCCCTGCTAGAGCAGGGAGAAGCATCTCTTTAGGAGCTGAGTATACAATGACTCTTAGCCCTCCCAGGGTGTCAGAGTAACTCAGTGAAGCTTTGAAAAAAAATGTGTTCACAGGCCTTGCCTTTGACTTCCTGAATCAGAATGTCCAGGTTTGAATGCAGTTACAAAGCTCTGCAGTTGGTTCTGATGTAGGGCTGAGCGTCACTGATGGGGAAGGTTGAGGGACTGTTCAGCCAGGAAGTACCAAGCTAATTTCCCGGAAGGGTTGCTCACATACAACATAGAAATAAATACAAGCCTTGGGCCAGTTAACTCCAGTTTTCAATCTAGTAATTGTAGAAGAACTTGTTCCTCTAGAGAAAAAGACAACGTCTCTTAGGGGTAAGCAGACCACTGCTACTGACCTGGCCCACGTCCACTCAGTAACCGTTGAACCAGAACTTAAAGCACATTAATGTGAAGAACTCTGGGATACCAGAAAATTTCCCTGCCCAAGACAAGTTACACCTTAAATGAGGAAAGGATGATGGCCTTTGGTACATATTTTTGGTACATACATACCTTATGTAAATACATACCTTTGGTACATATTTGAGAACTGACTTTATTTGTGAAACAGAAAGAGTAGTTTCATTACTTATAAATTGGTTTCTATCACATTCATTTATACTTTTTGATTTTTTTCATTTTGGGTCACATCCAGTGATGCTCAGGGGTTCCTCCTGGCTCTGCACTCAGGAATTACTCCTCACAGTGCTTGGGGCACCATATGGGATGCTGGGGATTGAACCTGGGTCGGCCGCGTGCAAGGCAAATGCCCTACCCTCTGTACACCAGCCCCCTCATTCATACTTTTTGTCTTCTTCCTGTTCAGTTGCAAGATGTCCTTCCTGTGGACTTTAGGACAATTCTACTCCCCTTCCTCAGGATCACTCTGAATTCACTTATTTTTCTTTCCCCTTTATGTATTCCCATTTAAAAAATGATGTATATCACATTAGTGTGTGAATATGCTGTTTAACCTGTTAGCACTGTGTAGGCCATCCGTAAACACTCTTTGAATAAATGAATGAATGAATGAATGAATGAGTGCTTAACCTCATGCACCTCAAAACACTTCCCTCTCCCTCTCTCTTTCTTGCCTTCAAACACACATATACTACCTTTTCTCACCTCCTACTCTTTCTCAACCCCAAGAATTTGATCTCTCAGTATCAATTGCCACTGTTCACTTGTTCTTCCTTTGAAATAACTCCTTCCACATGGCACGATTCTATTTTTTTCATTCAGGAGAGTTTTCCTTCTCCTTCACAGACTCCTTTTCCTGCATATTTTTACCCTCTAGATTCCTGTTCTTCAATCTGTGGTGCATGGATTGGTCTCAGTCTGCGGACGTTTCCTGGCAGTTGGCCCCAACTATGCCCCCAAATCCCGTGGCAGGTTTAACTGGTCCACAGGTGTGGGAAGTTGAAGAATGCTGGTCCAGATATTGTTCCTGGTGTTCAATCCTTTTCCATGTAACTTAACACAATTTCCTTGGGGAATTAATTTTCTCTCCTGAGGTCAGTTAATATGCACGATCATTATACTCAAACATGCATTTAAAATTTCCAAATACAGTCTTTATTTTTGTTGTTGTGTTGGTTTGGGATCACACTCAAACATACTCAGGGCTTACTCCTGGCTCTGTACCCAAGGACCGCTTGGGCTGGCTTGGGGCATCATATGGGATACCAGGGACTGAACCTGTTTGGGGCACATTCAAAGCAAGTGCCCTGCCCACTGTGCTTTCTTTCTGGCCTCCAAACACTATCCTGAAAAACAGACCCATAGAGTCAGTTATCCTTACACAGAGACAGTGATACATCTGCTCTGTCTCACTCCAGTTTTAGTAAATATGGTGCTGAAATAGGCACCTTATGATCAGTTGTCAGTGGAGCATTTGTACCCTAAGCTCAGCATGTCCAGAATAGAATTTTTCATTTTCCCCAAATACACTTCTGTCCTTATATTTTTTACCTCAGTGCAAAGTGACTTACCTCTATTTTTTTTTACTGAATCACTCTGAGCTACACTTACAAAGCTTTCATGTTTGAGTTTCATTCATACAATGATCGAACACCCATCCCTCCACCAGTGCACATTCTCCACCACCAATGTCCTCAGTATCCCTACCTACCCCTTCCAACCTTCCCCCTGCCTCTATGGCAGACAGTCTCCCCCTTACTCTGGTTCTACTTTTGGGCATTATGGTTTGCAATCCAGATGATGAGAGGATATAATGTTTGGTCCTTAGTCTACTTTCAGCCCACTTCTCCCATCCCAAGCGACCCCTCCGACCATCATTAACTTAGTGACCCCTTCTCTATCCCAGCTGCCTTCTCCCCCAGCTCATGAGGCAGGCTTCCAATCATGGAACAATGTTCCTGGCCCTTGTGTCTACTGTCCTTGGGTGTCAGTCTCATATTATATTTTATATTCCACAAATGAGTGCAGTCATTCTATAAGTGACTTACCTCTATTGATCTTGCATGGCCCAAATGAGGAACCTGAGAACTGTATTTCTCTTTGTTGAAATCTCCTAATGAGTTGTTCCTTTCACACCCACATTTTTCTATCAAATATGGTCTTATTTATACATGCTCTACGTCTTGACTCTTTGTAATCTTGAACATGACTTAGATATATATTTAAATATAATATATTTAAACTATATACTTTAAACTATAATATATTTAAAATATATTATATTTCAAAATACATCTTAAGGGATTTACTTTTCTTTCCCCCATTGTAACTCCTCTAGTTTGAGTTCTCCTCATCTCCCGCCTGGGTTTGCCACAGTGCCCCATCAAACATTCTCTGGCTTCTCCACAATATGACTAAAGGAAACTTGCTTACGAACAGAGTGAACTCACTGAGTATGGAACTCTTTGTTGATGCTCCAGTGCTTTTAGGATGATGTCTTTAGCTGGCTTAGTGGGACCTGCAGGCTCTGACTTGTTTGCACTCTTAGTCTCACTAGGAAAGTTTTTCTAAAGATAAATGTGCTTATGTGTCAATACATCTCATGTCATGGTAAAATGAGTAAATGAAACTTTCCTTCCAAATGGAACCTCACTTTTCCATGCAAGAAAACAAAAACCTGACTCTGGCTGAAATATTTAAGTACATCTAATTCAGACCAAAGGTAGTTAAAATTTAAGAAAATACTAAACAAAATTGATCTTGTTCTTCTGTGGGGTTCTCAATACTGAGAAGAAGAAAGGATAGATTTACAAATGTAGATGAAATTTTTTTTCCACTTTGGTCTGTTTAGCTGCCTCCCAAAACATATCTTGTTTACTTGTCCTGACCGAGTATTTAATATCTGCTTAATTGGCTTACTATGTGATAATCCTTTCCGTCCTTCAAAATAACGTCATCCAAGCCAAACCACAGTGAACAAACAAGATCATTAGGAGTTTTTCGAGTCATTGAACTTGAGTCTCTTCCTGCTCCTCCCAGACACCAGCCCAGCCCGAGCCCAGCGACCTCGACATGCACAAGAATTGCCAGAACTTTCAAAAGAGCAGAGTAAGGCTCACTTCCTTACGCGGAGGGCGTTTGTTCAATTTTTCCTTTTGATCACTCTTTTAAAGTCACATGCCCTGGAAATGGGCATGTAAGAATATGTTCTGTGCCACCTAATTTCTTTGCTTCTTGATAGTGGATGGAAAGGTCAGGCAACTGTACCTGTATAATTTTGTCTTTTTATTATGGGCATTAAAAAAAACCAGCTTTGGTCACTTTTTGGGATATAGCTGAATTCATCAATACTGTGCTCATAGAATGGATGTTGGGAAGGAAATAGTAATTATTTGTAAGGGTCTGGGTTTTAATAGCTTGTTGACTTATGGGATATAAAAGGAAGTTATGAAGGAAGGAGAGGAGGGAAGGAGAGAAGAGGGGAGGAGAGGGGAGAGAAGAGGAGAGGAGGGGAGGAGAAGAAGAAAGAAGAGGAGGGAGGAAGGAGGGAGGGAGGAAAGTATAGCTGTTCTAGTCTGGGTAGAACCAAAAGGTGTGGGTAGACAGTTGAGGTGGGGTCCCAGCACACTCAGGCATGTCAAGGCCAATGTTTTGAGCATATCCACCTTTGGGAAGAGTGGAAAAGCAACCAACCATTGCTGAACTAACTTTTCATCAAGTTTTTCTGTTCCTGCACCAGAAGACGTGCCACTGACGTCTTGCCTAATTGGCACAGTGGGCCACCCATTGGCATTTGGTTTACTCAGAACCCTAATGTTGCATGGTTGACCAGAATGAGCACTGTCTTTCCTTTACCATGTGGTTATAAGCCATCCAAGGCAACTCAGAGCATGAGTCAAGGGTTACGTAAATTTGTGTCTCCAGGCTACAGTCCTAATGAAACACCAAATAAAAGCTTTTATTATGTTTCAATCAGGTTGGGTTCAGTATGAGATGACACTTTCTACCAATCCTCGTGGAGCATAAGCTACACGGGAGCCCGTCTCGGAGATCCCCTCCTCCTGCAGCCTCCGTGATATCATAGTTGGATCATTCTGTAGGTCTAATTGTCATATGGGCAGGAGAAAGTGTGTCATTTCTGAAAGGCTGTAAAAGATGCTTCAGATTTAGTTTTGCTTTCCCTCTCTTCTCCTTTCTCTTCTCCCTCTCTTCTCCTTTCTCTTCTCCCTCTCTTCTCCTTTCTCTTCTCCCTCTCTGCTTCCTTTCTCTTGCCCTCTTCTTCCTTCTTCCCCGTTCACTTCCTTTCCCTTTCTTTTTTTCTTCCTTTTTTTTCCTTTTTGGGTCACACCCGGTGTTGCACAGGGGTTACTCCTGGCTCATGCACTCAAGAATTACTACTAGCGGTGCTCGGGGAACCATATGGGATGCTGGGAATCGAACCCGGGTTGGCCATGTGCAAGGCAAATGACCTCCCCGCTGTGCTATGGCTCCAGTCCCTCCTCTCTCTTTCTATCACTCATTCTGGAAAAAGATCAGAGGCAATTCCTTGAGAAGACCTATGGAAAGGATCACATGGTAAGAACGGAAACCTCTGGACCCAAGCAATAGTACACTGGGTAAGGCACTTCTTTGCAAGCAGTGGACCCGGTTTGATCACCTGCACCACATGTGGTCCCCTGAGCACCACTGGGAATGATTCCTGAGCCGTTAGGAATCATTAGGAGCTAGGAGAAAGCCCTCGGCACTGTTGGATGTGGCCCCAAAGCCAACCAACCAAACCAAAATAAGAAATGAAGCCTCTGTCTATAACTTTGGGTCCTTATGGTAAGAAATGGAGTCTCTTATCTGTAGCTTTGGATATTTGCCCAATCACAGTTTTGCTTATTTCACAGAATACAATAGAAGAAAAGGAAAATTCTTTTGCACACATAGATGTATACATAATAACCAACTATATTTAATGCTCAGCTAATTTTTTAATTTGAAGGAATTTTTAAGTGAATTATACATTTGAATGGAGAATATTTTTTAAGTGAAGTTCTTTTAGGGAAATGTATCTCTTTTTGGGAAATTATAGACCTTTGATAAAATTGATTATTAATTGGTGCATAATCATTATCATGTATGCTGTGAATATACGTGTGTGAAATTTCTACTTTAGAAATTTGATGTTCATTGTTGGCACATCTTACCAGCAGGATTTATTGCTCATTATTTGAGCTATAGCACAGCGGGTAGGGTATTTGCCTTGCATGCTGCCGACCCAGGTTCGATTCCTCTGTCCCTCTCGGAGAGCCCCGGCAATCTACTGAGAGTATCTTGCCTGCATGGCAGAGCCTGGCAAGCTCCATGTGTCATATTCAATATGCCAAAAACAGTAACAACATATCTCACAATGGAGACATTACTAGTTCCTGCTCGAGAAAATTGATGAACAATGGGAGGACAGTGCTTCAGTGCTATTTGAACATCATTTTAATCTTGATCATTGAAAAAGGTGCTTGCTCATAAAATTAAGTCTAACTTAGGGAAAGAAAAAAATAGATTAAGGCAGAACTCAGCAAAACTCATGTTTATACTTAAATTATACCACTACAGCAGTCAATAAAAAAATCTACCAGTTTTTAAATTTTATTTATTTTTGTTTGTTTGGGGACTACACCTCACGGTGCTTAGGGCTTACTCAGGCACTGCCTGGAGACCAATGTTCGTTGTTGGGGATAGAACCCAGGTCAGCCATATCCACCTTACCCATTGTACTATTCTTCTGCTGTCCCCACTTGCCAATTGACTTTTAATCATCAAAAGAAAAAGAAATGGGTCATTCCGGGTTAATATCTGGGCACAGCTTGCAGTCATACATATGATCTAATTTTTAGTGTCTTGGTATCTTAGAATAAATTATAAGACATCTTATAAGAATCGGACTTGCTGTTTTATTCTTTACGTGTAATTTTAAAAGAAAGTTTGGCCTAATATCCAGCTACATGAGCGCTATAAATATCTTTCCCTCTTTACTTCCTTAATCAGACGGGCTCCCTGGAGTCCCATTATCTTCTTAGTTTCAGCCAGCTGCCAAGCCCTGCAAGCAGTAAGCCCTGCATATTTCTCAGTATTTATCCTGGTAAGCTACATATATATATATATATATATATATATATATGTGTGTGTGTGTGTGTGTGTATCTTTTAGTATATATACTATACATCCTCTAGCTTTAACATGTTGGGGAAGTCTTGACTGTCTAGCGAATAACTGTTATTGTCTGAATATACTAACAACTTCCTCAGCATTATAGAGTATATATATATATACATATACTAGAGGATATATATATATATATATATATATATATATATATATGCTGGAGCGATAGCACAATGGTATTGTGCTAACTTAGGGAAAGAAAAAATAGTTCTTTGTTTGCCTTGCATGTGGCCTATCTGGCAGACCCGAGTTGGATTCCTTCACCCCTCCTGGAGAGCCCGGCAAGCTACCGAGAATATCCCACCCGCATGGCAGAGCCTGGCAAGCTCCCTGTGGCGTATCCGATATGTCAAACACAGTAACAACAAGTCTCACAATGGAGACATTATTGAGCCCGCTCTAGCAAATCGATGAACAACGGAAGGACAGTGCTATACAGTGCGACCCCAGAAAGAAACCACCTTGCAGAGACGGCATGTGCACTGTGGCCCTCTGCCCTCACTCTTGCACATCTGAACAGGCTGTCGGCCGGCTTGGGGCCGGCATGGGCCCCAGTGCGAGTTTGGAGCAGAGCCCAGCTCTGGCGGCCAGATTTACCTTCTTTGATCCCGAAGCAGTGGCCCCACTCCTTCAGGGTGATGTGTTTATCCTTGTTGGGGTCACACTCCTCGAAAAAGCGGGTGATGCAGTGCTCCATGGGCACCAGAGACGCACGCAGAGGAGCCAGCTCAGAATGTGTCAGGACTCTGCAAGGAACGAAGGACAGCCTGTGAGTGAGTCGCTCCTAGAGGGACTTTTCTCCCACCAGGAGGCAGAGCCAGAGGAGAGAACGGCAGTCAGTCGTGAAGCGCTGTGGATGACACCAGCTGTGCGTGCCTACAGAGGATGTCTTTGGCGGTGGCAGTTCAGTTTCCCCCTTCCCTGGAACCCTGCCTCCACTCTAAATCCACAGGGGCTCCCCACCCGCCCTGCGGCAGGCAGTCGTGTTCACACAGCCTCGTTCTCACCCATCCCGTGTGAAAAAGGATTCTTCAGTTTTCCCTGATCAGTTGTCAGGAGACACTTCATTTTTAAAGATAAGAACTTTCTTTAAACACTGTGCTTTGCAAAGTTGTGCATAAGACAGTTGTCTCTGGTGTTTGATGTTCCAACACCAATCCCACCGCCAGAGTGACCTTCTCTCCACCACCGTCTCCAGTTTCCCACCTCCCCCGAAGCCCACCCTCCTTAGCAGGCTCAAAATAATTTATTATATAGTGCTTGTTACAATAAAATGGGTCATGGATTTGTAAAAAAAATAGTTCAATAAAAGTTTGTGAAAACTGCTGGATCACACAATTGGGCTTTTAAAGTCACTGCCAGTGATATTATTGACTTTCTTCACTCCAAGGCAGGGGAAGATTCAACAATCATCCTCAACCAGAAAACGTAAACAATCCTTTTGGGCAAATGAAGTACTAATAACCTCCAGTTTCTCTGAGCCACTTAGCAGAGGCTGCAGCTTCCAAAGGGCTTAAATAACATAACGTATGCCCAGAGCCGCCTATTAGCGGGAGATGTCAGGGTATCCTAACCCAGCTGGCAATTACGAGATAAACAGAGCGTCATTCGTCATAGAACAGCGGTCCAACCTAGCACTATTGTGAAGAGAACCTACAAACACACCAGACAATAATCATCCCACTACACCATTTCTCTGAATCCTATCTCAAGTGGGGCATTTCTATACTTATTCTCAATACACATTCATTTTCTTTCTTTCTTTCTTTCTTTCTTTCTTTCTTTCTTTCTTTTCTTTTCTTTTCTTTTCGAGTCACACCCAGCGATGCTCTGGGGTTACGCCTGCCTCTGCACTCAGGAATTACTCCTGGCAGTACTTGGGGGCCCATATGGGATGCCAGGGATTAGAACTCAGATTGGCCACGTGCAAGGCAAACACCCTCCCCCCTGTACTATTGCTCTGTCCCCACACTTCCATTTCTTTGCAATTTTAAATCTTTGTTTCCAGTAGCCAATTTTTGGGGGGAGTTTGAATAAATCTGAGGTCGCTTGACATCACCCACATTGCAGACTCAAACCTTGCTCTTGTCTGCAACACTTTCACCTGGATGTTGTACCCATAGCAGGTGGCCCAACAGGGACCATATCAGAAATTCAGTCTCAGGAATAAGGAATGAAGGCATCTCTGTGGGGGAGCTGGGGCAGTGACCTAGCCCCTTCTGTTATTTTCAGTGGGGATTTGTGTTTAGACTCTGTACTTGGCTTATCAGTGTTCTAGAATGGAACAAGGACATTTCCCAATCTTTTATTTGAATTATCTTTGCATCTATAACTAGACATTATACTGGGAAGTGACCTAATAATGGGAGATCAGAGGGTTTTTACCTGTCTGTGGGATGTTGGTCAAGTTCACTGAATTGCCAGTGCACAGGATACACATACATGTGGTAATTTTTCTTGAAGTCCCGTAAGAGAAGGTCAATGGAATGGTCCCCGGCCAAGAGTCTTTTCTCATCCAAGTAAATTTTCTTGACCTGGGATTCGGAAGGGAAAGACCATCAGGGAGTCAGACGAGGTTAATGGTATCATCGTTTTCTATCACTTCAAGTTTTACTTGAAAAGTGACTGACAGGAAAACATGCCAAAGTTGTCATTTGAAACCAGGTTAAATACCTTCAAAGCTTTTGATTGTGTATGTGTGTGTGTGGGGGGGGGAGGGGTGGATTTGGCTCACATAGGACTGTGCTTAGTCGAAGTTTCTGACTGTGCTCCAGTGTGCCCTCTAGTGGTGTTCAGGAGCCCATGCAGTGCCAGGTATTTGAACCTGGGTCGGGGCACGCCAGGCACCTGTCTTTTATTTTTTTTCAGAGTTTTTTTTTTCTCTTAAATTTTTATTGGTGAAACACCATGAGGTACAGTTGTAGACTTACAAATCTTTGTGCTTGGGTTTCATTTATACAATGATCGAATACCCATCCCTCCACCAGTGCCCCTTCTCCACCACCACCAGTCCCAGCATCCCTCCCCCCTGCCCCCATCCCACCCTACCACTGTGGCAGGGCATTCCCCTCCGTTATCTCTCTCCTTTTGAGTGCTGTGGTTTGCAAAAGAGACATTGAGTGGCAATCACGTTCGGTCTATAGTCTACTCTCATCACGCATCTCCCACCCTGAGAGGAACCTCCCAACACCCTTGATTTGGCAGGCACCTGTCTTAACCTCTGTACTCTTTCTCCAGCACAGTCTTTCTTATTTGACATACAGAACTGATTTATTTTATTTTATTTTATTAGCTTTATTTTGCTCTTTTCTGGGCCACAACCAGCAGAGCTCAGGGGACCATCTGTAGTGCCCCGGCTGGAACTCAGGGAGACCATGTGCAAGGTGAGTGTACCATCTCTCCAGTCCTTAAAGCTGATTAAAAAAATGAAAACTCTACCATTTCCTCCTTTAACCAAGCCGTGGTCAATGCATCCCTTGAAATACGAGAAGGATTTAAGAAAGGGATGAAACGATGTGGGCAAAATTGTTAGCCCTGCTTCTCCCTCCCCCGGCTCATGCCATTGTTAAGCCTCTGGATTTCCTGCGAGCTCCCACTCAGTCTCAGCTCAACCTTCATGTGCCACGCACCAGACACCACCAATCAAATTTCCCGGTCACAGAGAGAACAAGCTCCAAACGCACTGTGACATCTGCTAAAAAGAGAGGATAGAAATTTGTTCGGGGCGAAGCATGGGAGTCCTTCAGCTGTGACTTCACCCATTAAGTATTTGGAAGCCATCAGATCAGAATTTCTACTCATTCCCGGGACACAGTACCAGAGTTACCAGGCTTGAATTTTCTCATCGACTCAAGAACACCTTGCGTGAGTGTTTCCTTCCCTGCTAGATTATTTCCTGAAGCAAGCATCCTTGGCCATCTTTCGAGGGTGGGGGGATCTTGTACTCACCCTTCCTACCACTGCCTCGTTTCACGGTTCCCCTTTATAGCAGAGAGCCTTCACATCCTTGCTGCTTGTACATCCTTCCTCCCATTCACTGCTCCAGCCCACACACTCAGCCTCCTCTCTTCCTCACTTGCAGAAACAGCAACTGTCAAGGCCAGCTATGGCCAACCTATGCAGCCTTCAGTTCCTGTCTTACCATCTGGAATCAACATCTGACACCGTTCATGCACACCCTCCTTCCTTTATTATTTTTTCGTGACATGCTTTATCTCACCAGACACAGTTTATACATGCAAGTTCATAAACATTTTCATGTATTTATAGATCTGTAAATATGTTCATACTTGAGTACATATTTATTTGTTCGGACTCTGTCTCTTTGCCTGAGTGTGAGCTCTTGAGGTAGAGATTTTTGTTTAGGGATTCATTGTTCTTTCCCCATCAAGTAAATTGATTCCAGATACGCAAGATAATATGATAAATGCATTATTTTTTTCCCCTGGGAAGTTCTGGAGTTAATGTTCTAAACTTTTAAATCTTATTGACATTGGGAGTAACGTTTCCTTTACATGATATATCTGTGTCTGGCCTCTGAGAGCAGAAGAGAGGCTTCAATTGAAATCAGATGTTTGGCCCGAATTTCTCAGCCGAGCTTGCTCTAGGTTTGAGTTCAAGAGTGCGTCTTTAGCCACTGTCCTATATGCACGGAAGGGATGGTGTGATTATATCCGCGCCTGTGAGGGCAATGGGGACCGACACTCCATATCCTGATAATCCGTATCCCCTAAACAGACCTGGGAAGGCAAAGGGGGTTTTCGGCGAAGTGCAGAGGGAACCCCGGGCTCTGCCTGGACCCTGTGCTTACTCAGGCTCTAGGAAGACACTTGTGCCATCCCGTCGATGACTTACTTTGTTTCTCTGCTTCTCATTCAGGTAGCCGTTGTGCTCAGGGTTGGGCTCATACAGCTGCATGAGGATGTTCTTAAGCCAGTCCCGCATCCTTAGAGGAAACTGAGCCACTTCAAAGTCCGTGCAGACAGGAATAGCTGTTCCAAGCAGAGGAAGCAAACATTAGTTTCTGGGTCTTACCCCGTTTCCATGGTGAGGTCACCAGCTTCTAGGTAGGGTCAGCAGGGACCACGTGAGCATTACCACCCTGGGCTCGAACCCCAGAGTCACAGCAGAATTGCCAGGGGGATTTTTCAAAACTACCATCTACCAGCTTCTGCTCAAAAACATTTTGACGGCATCAGTCTGTGGCAGAACGTGGCTACTAGAATGTTTTTTTGTATTGAATGTTCTGGGGAGACCAGGCCTGGTGGTGCTCAGGATTTTCCCTGGCTCTGTGTTCAAGGATCATTCCTGGTGGGCTCAGGGGGCCGTATGTGGTGCTGGAGATCAAACCCAGGATGGCTGCATGCAGAGTAAGCACCTTACACTGTTGGTACTTAAACACTGTAATATCTTTCAGCACCCTAGCATATTTTTAAAAGTTTACATTAAAAATTAATGTAAAATTAAAAAGTTTTCACTCTCATCCAGGTCTGAGAACCACATACCCTAATCAGAATTGGAATTTGTTTGGCGGGAGGGGGGCACAGAGCTAATGATTAAAAGAAAAAAAAAGAAAAGGTGGAATTTTGCTTGTATGGTCACAGATCACAGATCACAGATCATCCTGTTATTCTCGATTGCCTCGAGCAGGCCCCAGTAACGTCTCCTTCATCCTAGCCCTGAGATTATATTCAAGGCTCTTTAGGAGAATGAGACCCATCATTGTTACTGGTATTTGGCATATTGGGTATGCCACGGGGAGTTTGCCAGACTCTGCCGTGTGGGCAGGCTACATTCGGTAGCCTGCCAGTTTGTCAAAGTAGGAATGAGATGTCATAATAAGATGTTCCGGGAGCTGGTTTTTATAGTCTCAGAGTCTTGGCCGCTGATGGGATTACACGGCGCCAGGGGACCAGTTGGTGGGTGTGACCCCCGCCATATAAGTAGGCTTATATGGTAGTAAAAAGTATTGTTCCATCATGGTAGTTTAAAGAAACAAGGATTAATTCTCCATCTGGGATAAGGCTAATGCTTGTCATTTCTGATGCATGATGGAGACTCCATCTTGTCTACACTGGGGAGCTCAGAGAACCTCACACTAGCTCTTCCTTAAGTGCTCCTGCTCTTCCTCACACAGATGATTTTTGCTCAGATGTCATGGGCTGGAGCTATAGCACAGTGGGTAGGGCGTTTGCCTTGCACGTGGCCCACTCGGCCGACCCGAGTTCAGTTCCTCCACCCCTCTTGGAGAGCCCGGCAAGCTCCCGAGAGTATCTCGCCCACACGGCAAAGCCAAGCAAGCTGTCCGTGACGTACTCGATATGCCAAACACAGTAACAACAAGTCTCACAATGGAGATGTTACTGGGCCTGCTCAAAAAAATCGATGAACAACGGGAGGACAGTCACGGGCCAAAGCGACTCATATGGGCACACCTAACATCCAGGTTAGAGGTTTATTCCCCTCCAGTGTCTGGGAGAAGAGGGAGAGCAGGAATTTTACAGAGACACCCTGAGCAATGAGCAGATCCGTGCACAGCTGAGATATCCTGGGGAAGGAAGAGGTTTTTTTCAAAACATTGTTAGAAGAATGTGTTGTTATCAAAGTTCTTGGCAGAGGCTTAATGCCAGTGGGGTAAAAGATTGAATCATTTAAGAAAAGTTCAATGATTCATCTCAGTTGTTAAGTGAATAGTTTTATTACAGTGACTCTGAACTTGGGCTACATTTTAGAATTGTCTGGGTTACTTTTTAAATAAGTGAAAAAACAATGCCATGGAATAAAAATCTCATGTTAAATCTCCAGTTCATCTTTAGTTAAAGCCTGGGCATCCTTATTTTTTTTTTCAGTTTCCCATTTGATTTTAATGTGTGGCCTTGGATTCAAAACAATGCTGGTATTGTTCTGTTCGCATATCTGGGAAAGCTATACTTGAATCTATAGTATTCAGCTCTGTGCAGATTTGCCCAAAGCTTTCTCAGCATGGTTGTTCCAGAAACGTACATTTGCAGGCTCCAAAATAATCCAGTTGCAGCTGGTGCCCCCGTTTGGTCCCCTCCATTCTGCATTTGGTAGCAAACAGATGACAGGAGCTGGGATAGGTCTGATTGTCTGTGCCACAGACCTAGGAAAAATAGGCATGGAAAAGGTGTTGTTGATAAGAGTTCACTAGAAAGATGCTCTTTGCCTTAAAGCTTACAGGCTGGTTGAATCAGACGTGTGCCACAGATGTGGCCAGGCATGCCAGGCCATTGAATCCCAACTATATCCCATTTGGCACCCCCCAAAAGCAGTAGAATAAATTATTGCCACGGTGATGGCAACTTAGCGCTAGATAAACTCAAAACTGAAGTAAGTCTATAAGTCAATGTCATATTACCTTTTTAGGGCACAGTTGAAATTCTTTGATTTTGCTACTGCTTGTTATTTTTTTAAATATTACTTAAGCATGGACTTTTTTTAATTAAAAAGTTTCATTTGCAAGCCACTTGCATTCAAATCACTGTTTGGCGTCCAACAGGGACCACTTTGTAGAATACTTACTTGGTCGAGAAGTTTTGCAGGAGGGCAAGTCGCAGGATCTTGGCAAACACAGTGTGGTTTCCCCTGCTGGTTAGCCTTGCACATGTGCCCTCTCTTACACTGGAAGTTCATGCACACATCTAACAGAAGAGTTTGGATAGAAACATGTAAGAGCTCAATGGCGTAAGTAAGCCCAAATTCATTCAGGCCAATAGCTCCAGTTTCATTTGTAAGAGAGAACGCTTGGGAAAACATTCGGAACCAATTTAAGGCATGTGTTCATTTTCAAGGGAACCCTCTGGCATCAGAGAGCTAGAGATGAGAGTGAGATTTACTGTGTGTTTTGAATCGAAGATTTTAAATGGACAGACTGAGGGCCAGGGCAATAGTACGGGGGTAGGGCCTTTGCCTTGAAAGTAGCGGACTCCTGGCTCCATCCGCAATAAATCATCTGGTCTCCTGGGCACTGCCAGGAGTGATTCCTGAGTGTAGAGCCAGGAATAAGCCCTGAGCACTGCCAGGTGTGGCTCAAAACAGCCCCCACCACAAACGGATAAACTCTTCTCTTCGGTTTACTTTGATGGTCAGAGTCTGGGCTCTGCAGTGCAATTTTGTGCTCATTGGTCAGAAATTAAATAAGTCATGGCAACGTCACTGTGATGGCACCAAAGTGTTTGTGTCCGGAGGATGGGGAGTGCAGGGAGATGTCTCCAAGGACTGGAGCACGCGTACAGCAGCACAGGGCTGTGGGTTTGATTCCTGACGTCTCTTGGCTTCCTCCCTCCCCATAAAACTTTTGTGACTGGCAGCTGGATGTTAATCACATATGGAAGCTTAATTCATTAAGATTTGAATGAATCTGAGAATAAATGAGGTGAAATAAGCTCTCAGAAGCGAAAGGATTTAGGGGAAGAGAAGTCTAGCTTTTATAGTAACGAGCACAGGGTGTTGCATTTGTAAATGCATTTTGCCTTTAGTTGCACAACAAGTGTGCTATAGGAAAATGTTCACAGTGTAGGTGGCGTTTCTGGGAGGAGGGAAATCTGGGGAGTGGAGGTTCTAAATTGTCATTGAGAAGGGGCAATCGTGTTGGCTTCCGGGGGCCAAGTCCATCTCCTTCCTGCTAGAGTCCTGAACACGGTGCTACTCACCAGCACTGGGCAGCTTCGAGTCACCTTCAGTTGAGCCTCCATCCTCAGCGGGTGAGCTCTCTGCTTTCTTGGCCTTTATGACAGGAAGAGCACAAGTTTAACTGCTCAGTAGAGGCAGCTGTTGTACAACTCACGTGTCCAACCCTGTCAGCCTTCATAGAGCTTTCCATAGCGGAATGACCTCAGATATCACAGAGCAGCACCAGCCACACCTGTGGGAGTGCTAACCTCCGAGAACAGATGTGTCTCCTTCCCCCTCCACCAATGGGATTCAGTCCTGCATCTCTGGGCATCACTCAATGAATGCTGCCACAGACGTTGGAACTTCCCTTTTGGAACACGGGAAACAGTCACAATTTTGTATTATCACGTACATCTGTAGTTGTACAGATGTACAGGTGGTCGCATTAGTAATTCCTAAGGTGCTGGTAAAGATTTTTTATATAGCTTCTAAAGTACAAGAACACTTCCATCTAAGAATGGCGGCCAAAGTCTTAGGAATGGAGGAGACTGGTGAGCTGGTCCGCCCACAGCTGGGTCAAATCTTCCTGGTGAGTGACTGGAGACTTTGCTTCAGATAAATACCCAAAGAACACGTCTCTCCCTTACCCCACTCTCTTGCATTTCCTGATGGTCATGTTAGTATGTGTTTGTGTCACAAAATGGTACGCAAAGTCTTTTTCTTAATGTTTACAGCAAACTCTCTAAACAGTGCCTGACCTCTTAGGTTAGAGGAACTTGGCTAGACAGTGATAATCTCATTTGATTATCACTGGTACCTGCAGTCAAGAATTAGATCGTCTGTCCCCAGTCGCCCATACCTGTCAGAGTTTACCATTAGTCACTATTTTTTGGTTATCACCAGGGAATTTCAACCGCAGTATCTGCATCTCTGTGCCAGGAAAATCATGGAAATATATTGGACCTGCTCCCAAAAGAGAGTACAAATGCGAGGGAACTGCCGCCCCTCTCATATAAAGACCCAGCTGATCTCCACTGTCCAAATGGGTTAATTCAAAGGAGGGCGTGCTCCATTGAAGGAGATGCCTTTTATTTGTTTCATTCTGTTTCCTGTATCACTTTCTCACTTAGTTGAACTTCTATAATCTGCACTCACACGTAGGATTGGCTTCTAGGAAAACCCGGATAAAACGAACTCTCTCAGCTTAATGTTAGAGATGGAGGTAAAAATAAATAACTGTATCTCACACATTTCAGTAGAATATTCAGAGAGATATTCAAATTACACAGAGCACAGATAAAGGTCATGACATTAAAAATCATTTTCCAGTTTGTTATACTTTAGGTTTTGACAGGTATCATTATATGTCATTTTCAGGCGTACAACATAATGGTTTTAATGCTTGTATATATGAGAAATAGTTGCTACCTGAATTCTAGTTAATATTGGACCGTTTACATAGTTTACAGGAAATTTTTTTCTTGTAATGAGGACTCATAAAATTTATTTTTTAAAACCTGTAATGTAGAGTTGTTAACTGCAGTAACCATGCTGCACATCTAGCCATGATGGCAGCTCATAAAGCTAATTGCTCAGTTGGACAAGCGTTGGTAGAAAAACTCTTACCCCCTGGTGTTCTCCAGCCTCACTAGTGTCTACATTCTCCTTCTCATGCGCTCGCTCTCTTTGCTCTTCGTTTTTGAGATGGTGGTAGTTGGACCGAGATCCTTCACTCTGCAGGGAGGCCTGGCTTGGAGTGGCGTCGTCATGATTTGCACGGTTCCTGTGGCCATCATCTTCATCATCTTCTTCTTCATCATCATCATCGTCATTTTCATCATCATCAGCCTCATGATTTCCAGGCATGATGTCACCCTCATCATCCGTAGACTCGATGGGCAAAGATTCAGAAACAGACTTTTTCTCCACCTCCTCTTCGTTGCTCAGACCCTCAAGGCCAGACTTTTCCTCGAGGTTCAGCCCTTCTGAATCTTGCTGGTGCTTTTTGGTTTTTGATGAAGTTTCGTCTTCCGCTCCTGTGTCAGACTGATCGTCTTCTTGTTCTTCGTTATCTTGCTCAACTTCATCCTTTTGCATCTTGTTCACTTGAGTTGGTTGCTCAGACTCTCCCACAACGTCAGATTTGGTGCTCTCCTCCTGGTGGGTTCTAGAATGCTTCTTGGGAGACTCGCTTTCCTTTTCTTGGTCCTCCTGATTCACACCAACCTCACTTGGCTCTTTTTCTTCCTCCTTTTCTTCACTGGAACTCTTCGGACCCTGAGCTTGATTTTCTGGCTCACTTAGGTCTTGGCTCTGTTTGCTGCTCCCGTTCAAGTGAGGGTCTAGGTCACTTACAGACTGTTCTTGGTCTTTCTCTGCATTTGTCGTGCTTTCGTGTTGGTCAGAATCTACCACAGAAGTAACATCAGGAGCCAGGAAATCAGTGCTCTCTGGGAGTTCCTTCTTCTGAAGCTCACTCGCATCTTCTTTGAGCTCCAGGGTACCTTCAGTTGGTGCATCCTCCAAATTCTCACCAAAGTCACCGTCGTTTTCCTGCAGAACCTTTGATTCCAGCTCCGGGCTGTGGCTAGGGTCCTGGTCTTCTGGGTTGTCACTTTCCTCCTTTGACTTTAATATTGAAGATTTTTTTCACCCATAAAAGAAAAAAAATGTTAGTTTTGAAACAAACTATGCAGTATTTCTATATAATATTTGTAATTCACAACTCAACATTTAATATCCATTTGTTCTTTTTCTCTATATATGATATTCTTCCTGTCTTATAGCTGCAAGTTTAACTTAAATTTGGACTTGTGAAACAGTGAAACTATTATAGAAGTAAAACTAATTAATTATCATAATTCTATGATTGGAGGCAGTTGTATAATTATTATATGAAACTTAGTTTTTTTTGAAGACCAAGTTGAAACTTGGTCATTTCTTTGACCATGCTTTGGAGAACTAACAAATATTGGTATGACCATGCTACCTTATGCTTAAGATGGTCTTCTAAGGACACTGAAGTTTCCTTTTCATTTTCTTCATCTTCACTGTTTAAAATGGGAATGTCAGTGCTGGAAGGGGTTACCAAGATTTCAGCCTGTGGGGCCGAACTCGAGGAATCAGCAGTTGGCTTGAAATCATCAGGTAGGATCCTTGTCTAAAAAACAGAAACAAAGCTGGTTTGTGTTATTCATGTATAGGCATTATGGTTAAAATTCTAGGTACTTTTATATTGTCATTTTGAAATAATGGGAATATACTGCATTCACATGAAGAAAGATTTGATGAAAAGATATTCTCTAGAAATTTTTATTATGACTGTTCACTTATATATGCACACATTTATGTATTATCTATAACAGTATTTTTAAACATAAGTTCAGCATTCCCTTTTAAGGATAAAACACACTTAAAAACTTTTACATTAACCTATTTAGATTTTTAAAAAAATTTTCTTAATTTTCCTCTTCTCACTTTTACTAAATTGTGTATTTGTAGGATTTTTCTATTTTCACGTAAATTTTAGTGGAAGTGTGGTTACAGTGGTAGTAATAACCACATATTATTTTTGAAGATATTCACCATGAATGAGCATTAAAGAGCTGATGGGCTGGTCAGATGCAGGACACTCAGCTGTAACTCTAGATGGATTTGGAGGGTATTGTCTCTGCGTGTCAGGTCCTGTGATGCTGATTTTTTTTTTAATTTTTCCTTTTTGGGTCACACCGGTGTTGCTCAGGGGTTACTCCTGGTTCTGCACTCAGGAATTACTCCTGGTGTTGCTCAGGGGACCATATGGGATGCTGGGAATCGAACCCGGTTGGCCGTGTGCAAGGCAAATGCCCTACCAGCTGTGCTATTGCTCCAGCCCCTGTGATGCTGATTTTAAGTATAAAGAAAATCATCGAGTGCAGAATTTAGATGTGTTTTGCTCTCTTGCTTCTCACCATTTTCCACTTAGGGGAATAACTGGATGTGAAAAAAAGTTCCAAAAGAGGATAAAGAAAAGAGGTTTGTATGGTGTGAAGGAATGGCCCAGGGCTGGCCACATGTGAGGCCTGTCCTCTATGCTCTATCTCTGGCCACTTGCTGAGAACATTTTAATGTGCATATTAGCCATTTGAATGTGTTCATGGAAGAAAATTCTGTTTAGAATCTTTGTCAAATTGTTAATTGACTAATTTGCATGAAATATTTTAGAAACTTTGTTATTTAGAGCAGTTTTCACAGAAAAATGAAGGTTTTTTTTTTTTATTTTTCTCATTTCCACCCCCAAATGTATAGTCTTTTCATTTATTGTCATCTGCTGTCAAAGTGGAATTTGTTACAATTGTTGAATCTACATTGTGATATCATTATAAATGAAAGTCCTAAGTTCAAAAAAAAAAAAAAGAAAAGAGGTGGGCAGTTCCACAAGTTGCCGGCAAGGGACACCATGGAAGGAAAACACAGCCACCCGTCTCCTTCCAGAGAGTTTTCGAAACTGAAATTCCTGCTTGATATCATGACTGAGTCTCTATTTATAATAACACCTCAGAAATCTGTGTGGAATTTCCTCATCCCGAACTTCGGGGAGGATTTGGGCAGGAGAGAAATAATCACAAGATTTAAAATTAGTAAATTCTATTTACTTTTGTAAATAATAAATATTCCTTGAAAGGAAGCAGCGACCCGGGCAGGTGTGTTGACTAAACACTGGCTTCAAAGGCGACTTTGAAGCCTGTTTCACAGCCACAGTAGCTGCCAGGACGAAACGCATTTCAGATGAAAGCAAGGCTTCCGTGGGAGTCCCCGTCTGGGCAGAAGTGCTGCCCTTAATCTCTCACTTCAGTGGAATGCCGTAACGTCCTCGGAGCACCCCACTACTTAAATAGGATTCTTTTTTTTTTCTTTTTGGGTCACAACTGGCGATGCACAGGGGTTACTCCTGGCTCTGTACTCAGGAATTACTCCTGGCAGTGCTCAGGGGTTGCTAGGAATCGAACCTGGGTTGGCCACGTGCAAGACAAATGCCCTACTGGCTGTGCTATCTCTCCAGCCCCTAAATAGGATTCTTGGTGGTGCTCATAGGTCCTACTTCCGTTCTGTCTTGTTTTCTCCCCCCCCCCACTTTATTTACACACTAGATTGACAATGTTGTCCATGATGATTTGTTCCAGGCATTTAATATTCCAGCACCAATCCCACTACCATTGTCACCTTCCCTCCACCGTTGTCTTCATTTTTCCAAACACTCCCTGAACCTGCCCCCATTGCAGGCCCACAAGCATTTATTTTATATTGTTTATCACCACTAAACAGCTAATAGAATGATCAAAATATACTTCAGTAAAAGGAAATTTGTGAAATTATTGGATCTCACCCTGGGGACACTAAGTCCTTATCTGGTGTTGCTAGTTGAGCCTTCTGTGTTAATGTTTTTGTTAGTTGAGTTTAGCGTTAGTGTTGTAGAGTTTGGAAATGTCGCTCCAGAAAATTCAGAATATTTCACTGGGCATTCCAGCTATTGGGGTGTAAGTGTTTCTGCGGAGCTTTGGAAGGCCGGGAACTTGGCTGAGATGACCCTGGAGGTCTCAGCCGAGATTAGGTATCACAAATTCCATTTTCTAACAACTGCTTGGTTTGGGAGTTGTATCAGTGTGGCAATTGAACTGACTGACCAAACTGGCTATGCAGAAAACAAGGACAGACTCTCAGGCGATCCAAGGTGCAGAGTTATAGCATTTTTGGGGTGGTGACACTGCCGTAATGTACATGGAGACCACCAAGACTAACATGAAAGAAACCATGTTCTCTAAACGAGAGCAAAAGTTTCAAAATGGCCTTGAGAGGAAGGGACACGAGATAATAAGTTGCTTTGTGCAGCTAAAGAGGTAGGGAGCTTACCTCATTAAAAATTGAGTTGGGAGATGAAAGTAGAAATTATACATGCTGACAGTTGTATCATAAACCTCCAGTTCCCACAACACGGAGAAAATAATGGCAACCAGGAATTGGAAACAGCCAAGTATCCATTGACAGATAATTGGAAGGGAGGCTGGAGAGATAGTCCAGTGGGTACTTCCCTTGTGTGAGTAGGGACTTCTCTTGCATGCAGCTGAGCCAGGTTTGAGTCTTGGCTCTGTATGTGGCCCAGAACCCCTCCACGAGTGATTCTTGAGCACAGAGCAACGAGTAAGCCCTGAAAACCACTGGGTGTGGCTCAAGACCTTCTCCACAATAAACAAACACCCCCCTCTCCCTCAGGTAATTGGAGAGAGAAGATGTAGCCCACACAATGGGATGCTATTCAGCGATTATCTTGTAGGTCATTTGGAAACTGCTGTCGCAGTCTGAAGTGACCTTCCTGGTGATGATTTATTGCTGTGTGAAGCACTGGCTGGTATATTCGACTGTAAGGAAAAGCATAAGCTAGTCCTGTCTGCTTTCAGCAGGGTTGTTGGAACAACCCCCTGCAGACTGGTTGGGAGCCAATCTGCTTCCCCTCTTATTACAGACTCAGGAGTTCTCAGCCAGCATACTGAAGAAAACTATTGGACGGTGTCCAGTTTGCTCCCAAGACCTCTGTTAGTTCTATCCGCGAACATGATGCTCTTCCGTAGGAAGCTTTATTTCACCCTATCTCTTGGTACTTGACATAGTCCATGGAGGATGAATTGATATTCAACACCTAAGGCTCTTTTTATTGCATCTTATAGAACGTGATGCTTCTAAAATATTTTTTCCGAAGGTAAGAGATCTTGAATTTTTACCTCCATGTTTTGGCACCGAAAAAAAAAAAACCCTAAGAAACAAACAATATTTCAAAATTTCTAGCCATTTACTCCCTGCTTGAGCAAAATAAATAAATAAGTAAGCAAATAAATAAATAAATAAATAAACGATACACACACACACACACACACACACACACACACACCCCCCAACAAAAAAGGACTTGTGAACTTCTGTAGAATAACACTTGCTCTAAGTGGAGGATTTCTATAGTATTGACCATCGAAAGTTGTTGATGATTTTTTCCAGGCATTTAATATTCCATTAGTGGAATATTAAATGCCTGGAAACGGGAGAGCTGTAATCATCCAAGCAACAATATCTACCGGGCCTGGGAGAGAGTACAACGGGGAGGGTGTTTGGCTTGCACATTGCTGACCTGGGTTCGATCCCCAGAATCTCATATGGTCACCTGGGGAACCATCAGGAGTGATTTCTGAGCTCAAAGCATCACTGGCCTAAAAAAAGCAAAACAAACAAAACAAAAACAGGCTAGTACCTACCGGGACTGCGGCCGCAGCTCCCAAGACGGAGAGGAAAAGCCACAGCGTCTTCATGCTGTTCAGCCTGTGAACCAAGAAGAAAACGAGCAGATTAAGAGGAGGGTCTCCTTAAAGCAGACATTGTGCGGGCCGGTGAGGACTCATCTGTGGAAAGGGGGACCAGATGGCAGCTTTCCCTCAGCGGCGAGGGCGTCTTGAGCTTTGGCCCAGCTCTGCCGGGCAGAGCCAACCTCTGGTGATGACTGTGCTTCCTTTTATGGACGGTCTGTAAGGAGCTTGGGTATTAAGATTTGTGAGTGTCCGCAGTGAAGAGAAAAATCATTAAGTACATGTGATGTATTGGATTCGGATAGAAAACAAATCAAACCGAACCTTTTTGGCCTTTCCCTTTTTGACGGGAATAAATCCATACAGTCAAAGGAAATGTTAGGAAACAAAATATTGCTCATAAGAGCAGCGTGTCTGCGACTAGAGATTTGCTGTCTGCCGTCTAGTGCGAGTTGGTGCCAGATCAAGGGTGGTTCTGCGGGCGTCTTTGGCCTGGTAAGCACTATGTAAGTTTTTTAAATATTCAATTTAATTTATTTAGTTTTTGCTTTTTGGGTCACACCCAGCGATGCTCAGGGGTTACTCCTGGCTCTGCATTCAGGAATTACTCCTGAAGGTGCTCGGGGAACCATATGGGATGCTGAGAATTGAACCCGAGTCTGCTGCATACAAGGCAAACGCCCTACCCGTTGTGCTATCACTCCAGCCCCTGTATTTTAAACTAGAATTTATAGGCTTTCAAATTCCGAACTTGAGGCTGCCACAGAAACATGCAGGTTTGAGGAACAGAAGCAGACGACTTGCCTTCTTGCATCTGTGAGATCTAGGGGTTGCACTCCACAGCTTGGGAGAGAGAGAGAGAGAGAGAGAGAGAGAGAGAGAGAGAGAGAGAGAGAGAGAGAGAGAGAGAGAGAGAGAAAGAGAGAGAGACAGAGAGAGAGACAGAGAGAGACAGAGAGAGACAGAGAGAGACAGAGAGAGACAGAGACAGAGAGACAGAGAGAGAAGAGGGGAGAGGAAAGAGGGGAGAGAGGAGAGAAGAGAAGAAGAGAGAAGAGGAGAGAAGAGAGAAGAGAGAGGGAGGAAGAGAGAAGAGAAGAAGAGAAGAAGAGAGAAGAGGAGAGGGAGGAAGAGAGAGAGCAAGAGAGTCAAAGAATGTTGCAGTTTCTCTTGAAGCATTTCACCCATCACTTTTCCATTTATTTATTTTTTCTTTTCATCATTTATTCTTTTCAAATTCTCCAACATTTTTTTTTCTAAGATGGTAGCACTACTTTCTAACACAGTAGCAAAACAATGAGGCTGTAAGCACAGAGCCCTCTTTCCTCCACGGGACACCCCTGCCAGTGTCTTTGCTCCACTTGACTGGAAACCCACTTGGCTGCACTGCCTTCCCTCAGAGATCATTCTGCCCTCACCACCCAGCTCCTGTGCTCCTGAGTTTGAGCTTCTGCTTCCTAGATCCCTGCGGTTTTTCTGCCTGGGGTTTCTTTTTCATTTTCATGGAGTTCGTGAAAGCTTCCAGAAGCTTCCTGGAAACAGAATTTTTTGAGGCTTTGCATGTCAGAAGAACTCCTGGGGGAATTTGAATAAAAGGGATTAACAGAGTGGTAAACGAAAGGAAAGTGGAATTCTGGTAGCAACATTAGGTACATAGATATTGATTTGTAACTACGTGATGATATAAACCAATGTTTAAAATGAAGTTTTTGCTGAAGAAAAGCAGTTTTCGGCACTTCCTCATCTTCCGAGGAATAATAAAAGTATAACAGAATAATAAGAAAATTCTTTTCCCAATCTAACCATTTAAACTTGCACCAGGAGTTCGTGCTCCGGAAGGAGAAGGATGAACGTTAGGTTGATTTGGGACTGAATGCAGGGAAAATAAGTGTCTAACCTTTTATGACCATTCATGTTCCCCAGTATTTCTTTTTTCTTTTTTTTTGCAGCGCGTGGATTGAATCCACATCCTCGAATTCAAGGGATCCTCTATTGCTGAGTCAACACCCCGGCCCCTCAATTCCCAGTTTTAATGAAAATAACATGTACTCAGCTTGGAGGCTTAATTATAATTGCTCTAAGCCGTCCCTCAGAGAAAAATGAGTACATATCACTTAAGTAAAAACTCCGAGGACTCAGGCTGAATTGTGTGTTTATATAATTTGAATCTTTAAATAACCGTTATTTACAACTGGCAATGGTGTATAAGAGGCTGGAAGTTTGTATCACCAAAGTCTCTAGGGTTTTCCAAACAGATTTACAGATGGCCTATTGTTTTCTTATTTGATTTTTGCAACAACTTCATGCCATGCAGAGAAAGAGGCCAAGAAAGTGTTACAAATGGTTTAGGTTACTAAGGAGGGGAGTTGGGGATCAAGAGATAGTACAGTGACATAAAACGCTTGCCTTGCTTGTGGTTGAACCTGGTTTGATCCCTGGTTGAACCTCTGGTCCCCTGAGCCCCCCAGGAGGGATGTTTGAGCTCAGGCACAGGGGTAAGGCCCTGAACACCCCTGGGTATGGCCTCACCCCAGCCCCTCAAAAGAACGAAAGGAGAACTGTGCTTGAACCTTAGTGGTTCCTTCTTTATGGTGTCCTACTTAAAAAAAAAAAAAGAACTCTTGTGAATAAAACTCTCTATTTGCTTTCTTCTAATTTGTCATTTATATGGGAAAAGGTCTTAGAGTAAAAGAAAACAAAAAACATTAAATTATCAGGAGAGCTAGATTCTGGCACGAACGTTGTCCTTAACTGGGCAAGAGAGCTGCAAAATTCACTTCTCCTTTTTCAGTGAAGTTTTCTTTTCTCCTTTTGGCTTTTGGGTCACATCCAGCCACCGCTCTGAGCCTGCTCCCAGCCCACTATTTCGGGGCGGCTCCTGGCACGCTCAGGGACCACGGGCTCCGGCACACAGTGCCTGACTCCAGCACCATGAGACACCCACCGCCCCTAGAGAGTTGTCCTAAGTAATGAAGACTGAAGAGAATGGACAGCCCGGGGGTTATGGTGCAGGCCCTGAATGTGACTGACCCCGGCCGATCTCCAGCTCAATCTCCAGCAACTACAAGGTCCCAAAACATCATCATGAGTGTAGTTCTAGAGGCCCACAAACACTGCTTAGAAAGCAATCTATGATTTTATCATAGCAAATAAAATAACCTCAAGGTATGGTATTTGATGTTATGAAAGCTCATCATTTCCTCCTGCCTCTGTGCTCAGGGGTCACTCCTGTGAGGGCTCCGAGGACCATTTGGGATAAAGGTAAAGGTAAAGGTAAAGGCCCTCCCGTTGATCGTCGATTTGCTCGAGCGGGCCCAGTAACGTCTCCATTGGAGACTTTGTTGTTACTGTGTCTGGCATATCGAATACTCTCGGTAGCTTGCCGGGCTCTCCGAGAGGGGCGGAGGAATCGAACTCGGGTCGGCCATGTTGGCCGCTTGTAAGGCGAACACCCTACCCGCTGTGCTATCTCTCCAGCCCCTATTTCTCATACTGCTAATTGTAACTGAAATTTATTTTATTCTAGCGAATGGTAATAGCAGACAGTTATTGAGGAGTGAAGTTTCCCTTCTAGGTTTGTCTTCTAGGATGGACATTCATCCTACCAGTGTTAAATATAAGAAACCGTAGTCATTTATATTTTAGATCAACTTATTATCACTATTCTACTGTTTGGAAAAAGGTAAAAAATATAAAATAATATTTAACGCAAAGTTTCCTTGCTTGTTTTACTTGGGACTCTGCACACTTTGGTGTTCTGGGTTCTTGGTTCTGAGCGGCAGGTGTTGTTCACTCCTTACTTCAAATGTTTAGATGTTAGTGGCAGTCCCCAGCCCTCTCCGTCGTGACAACCCAAAATGTTCCTGGCATTGCCGGGTCCTGGAGTGCAAAATCCCCTCTACAGAGAACAGCTGGTTTAGCAGCAGAAACATGGTCCATTGGGTACTGAAAAGACATGTATAGTTTTACCTTGGACCAATACTCGCCATCCCTGCAATCCTTGGCAACTTATTTAAGCCATGGAATCTCAGATTCTCGTTTAAAAATTCCCATATAATGCTTCATAGTTAGTTTTGGGGCAGTGAGCAAACCAAAACAGTGCTCAAGGTCAAGGCTTATTCCTGGCTCTGTGCTCAGAGTTGTTCCTCCCTCTGTGTTCAGGGGACCAAGCATAATGCCAGGGATTGAGCTGGGGCTGGAATCATGCAAGGCGAGTGCCTTAGCCCCTGTACTGTCTCTCCAGTCCAGGGTGACCAGATATTGGGATGCCCAGACATTTGGTTAGCATTACTTTTCGTTTGTTCTGTGAAAATGTTTCCAGAAGATATTAGCTCTTGGATCAATAGCTTCATAAAGTAGGCCATGCTTTCCAGTGTGGGTGGCCTTGAACCCTTTGAGGGTCTTTATAGGAGGAAACTGTGGAGTAAGGGAGAATTTGTTCTCTCGGTCTTACTGCTGGGACTGGGGCTTTGGTTTTCTTCTGCCCTCAGACTGAGGCTCCTGATGGGTAGACTTGTAGAGGAGGGGACTTGGGACTGGGAGTCAGTATAACCCCCAGCTTTTCTGGGTCTCCAGATATAGATGACATATCATGGGATTTATTATCCTACATAATTGTTTTTTATATTGCATTAAAGAGTTTAATTTTCCTTATTTACATATGTTAAAATCATATAGCAATCACAAATAGACTTTTACTGATTTATATTCTGATTATTCTATCTGACATTTCTTAAAGTTTTTAAAATATTTTTTATTTTTTAATGAACCACCGTAAGGTACAGTCACAGACTTACAAACTTTTGTGCTTACATTTCAGTCATACAATGATTGAGTACCCATCCCTCCACCAGTGCCCATTCTCCACTACCAAAGTTCCCAGTATCCCTCCCACCACCCTACTCCATAATTGCTTAATAATTATACATCTCTTTCTCTCTTCTGTTGGTTCTTTTCTTTGGATTCTCTGGTTAATCTAATTCAATTTTGTGAATAGTAGAAGAAAGAGTATTTGTAAAAATGTCTGATATCTAGGAAGTGCTCAATGAATCTTTTTCTTCCTCTTCTTGTATTTTTCATAACAATCAAATTATGATTGCTGGACAAACAACTTGTAAGTCCAGAAAACAATATAATTAAGGGCCAGAGAGATAGTAGAGTGGGTGGAGTACTTGCCTTGCAGGTGCCTACCAGAATTTGATTTCTAGCACTACATATGGCCCCTTGAGCCCCGCCAGGAATAAGCACTGAGCATAGCTGGGTGTGCTCTCCCCACCAAAAATAATATAATTAAAGTTTGCTCTGAGGCCACCATAATTTTCTAGTAGAGTATTTAAAGCATCTCCTTCCCCCATATATACTGTACCTTTCTTTAACTCCAGGATATTTTCTTATCTTTATCTCAGATAACAAAAGAAGTTGGCAAAGCCCTGCTTCTTACTAATAGTAGCAATATGAAAGGGAAGCAAGAATCATCAAAAGTATTGTGTGTCTTAAAAGAATCTTTTCAAACGTGGGGCTTTAGTTCCCCTTAATTTGGTTATATCAAAAGTGTTCTACACTTAAAAAAAATCTAAATGCATTTAAACAAGTGAAGAAAAGATAAGTGTCCAGTTGCCCACACTTGCATAACTCATTCGATTCTTTATTCATTCATTGAATACTCACTAGATGCTGCCTAAAACAGGGCCTCAAAGTTTCTTTTTCAAGAATTTCAAAGAGAAAGGCAAGTGAACCAGCGATCTAGCACAGTGTGGTAAGTATGCACATAATGCAATGGAAATAAAGATTAGAGACACTTAAAATTGGAAGTCAACATTGCTAATGTTTACTAAATCATAAGTGCTTAGAGTATAGGCTCTGTTCTCTAGACGTACCGTTGCACATACTTTTTGAATCTTTCCAACAATCCTTTAAAGGACTTTCACTGTTATCGTTTCGCTAATAAGGAAAGTAAGGTTATTGAATATGCTTAAGGTTACACAGTAAAGTGGCAGGGTTGGTATTTGAGAGCTACGTGCTTAGTTTATGTGCTCGTATGCACATAACCCCTTTAGAAAAACCTCTAAGAGAAGGTGCTGCTTGCTCTGAGATTTGAGAATCCAGTCGTAGAAGCTAGCTGTGTGAAACACGGGAAAGCCAGTTTGGAGGGTAGATGCAGTAAAGGTGACTGTCCAGATTCCAAAGGTAGCACGTGTTGGTGTCACCAGGGAATGATGTGACCAGACAGCAGCTAAAGCAACATAAGTGTCTGTGCATTGAACTAGAAAATTTTAGAAAATTTTCTTTTTATGTCTTCAAAATTTTATTTTATTAATAAATTAGGAACTTTAAGCTGAAAGCTTGAGAATGAATGATTTTATTTTATTATTTTATTTATTTATTTTTTTGCTTTTTGGGTCACACCCGGCAATGCACAGGGGTTAGTCCTGGCTCTGCACTCAGGAGTTACTCCTGGCGGTGCTCAGGGGACCATATGGGATGCTGGGAATTGAACCCGGGTCGGCCGCGTGCAAGGCAAACGCCCTACCCGCTGTGCTATCACTCCAGCCCCAGAATGAATGATTTTAATAAGGAAGATTCTTCAAGGAAAAACCAGTACCGAGATTTTGGAGACGAAATTAGTAAAAATCAGCAGAAGAAGCATCCAGCTAAACCCAGTACAGATGGCAGAAAACTATCTGCAAGAAAGAGGCTTGATTTTAAGTAGTTCAATTTTGAGGTGATTGCTACACAGCTGAAACGAAGGGCAATCACAAATTGCTGAGTCATGGGAAGTCTTGGTCCTGATGGAGGCTCTCCATAGAGCACCTGGGCGCTGATATTTCGCTGGCGTAAGGCCTGCTGATTTGCTCAGCTATTTTTGACTCTTGGTTTTTTAACTGTGAGATGATGATGAAAATTTGGTGAGATGATATAGCAGACCCTGGATAAATATTCACTTGTCTAATACTAAAGCACAGGTGAAAGATTTGAAGAGATGAGGGACATTTAATTCCTTAAGGGAAAGAGGAGAGGCTTCCTCTTCAAGCACGTGTCCTTCCTTGAACACGTACCTCGCCTGCTTGTCTCTAAGCATCTTTTGCTTGCTTTGTCCACCCTGGAGAAATTCGTGTTCTACTTGCGTTTTCTCTCTTTCTCTCCCCTCATGTCTTTCTAAGTAAGTTTCATTCAATAAAATCTATTTGGCCTCATGAAAGAAAGGAAGAAAGAAAGAAAGAAGGAAGGAAGGAAGGAAGGAAGGAAGGAAGAAAGAAAGAAAGAAAGAAAGAAAGAAAGAAAGAAAAAAGGAAGGAAGGAGGGGAAGAAAGAAAGAAAGAAAGAAAGGAAGAAAGAAAGAAAGAAAGAAAGGAGAAAGTTTAAACAGACCCCAGAAATATTAATTCACTTAACATTAAACTTTCCTTACATTTATATAGAAATTCTCAGTTATTCAATGTTTTCCTACATGGTTTCATTTGATCCAATAAGAAAAGGAAGGTAGATAGTAATTGAACTGCAAAAAAACAAAAATTGGGGGAATCTAAATTTATATGGTACAAGACTTAAGAGATGGAAAGATTTAAACACCGAGAAGCTGCCCTCTGGGTTCTGAAGTAGGTTTCCCCATGGTCCAGCAGGATTTCTATGGCTAGAAGTCAGGGGCCCTGGTACTGAGCTTGTTCCTCTGAGCACTAATTACTCCGTGGGGTAAATTATTAAACTCTTCAAACTTAGTCTATAGAATGATAACAATAATTTCTTCCAACATTGGTGTGGGGGGAAAAAACCTTGCAAACTCTGAAGCACCATGGTATGTAATGATTATTATTTCCATAACCCTGACGGCCCCTCTTATCAATATCATTGTTGCCATTTATACGAATATTTGGTGTCATGTAAGGGAAACTAGTTTTAGTGTTTTCTTACTTGTTCTCCCTTTCACATCTTCCTCCCTCCCTGATTTTAACTGTGCAGGACTCCTAGTCTCAAAACAGTTTTAGACTTAATTCACTTATTTAAAACAGTATTGCTTATCTTATATTCCACACAGTTAACTCCAGCTTTCTACATGAATCAAAACAGAGATATTCCTGAATTATTGTCTTTCTAGTCTCAGGTAAGAGGTATTTCCTTATTGGCCCAAATCCAAAAGAAATACTAGAATGCCAAGGATTGTTTTAGGGACCTTAAGTTTATTTCCAATATTATTTATAGTCAGAATATGACTGTGTCATTTAGAATGGATTCAGTGGGAAACCACTGCAACGTTTCAATTTTATTATTTTTAGTTTGGTGTTGGGGCTGTAGGTGATGGTAGAGCATCTGCAGGACCTTCTTGAGCACTGCAGTACCTACAATGTAGAAGTTTTTGTGCTTTGTTCTGCATTCTCTGACCATCAAAACAGTCATGGACATTTTTGTTTCACTGAGTGGATTATTTTTGCCACATAGTGATCCAGAATAACTTCAGGGCCTTTGAGTTTTATTTTAGGATCAAATCTGTTGTGTAAATAAAGAAGACAGGAGAAGCTTCCTGGGAAACAAGAGATATTTTGAAGAACAGCTGTCATGCTGAAGATTTCAGGGAGGCTTCATCAGCTGATGCTTGAAAAGTTCCTTGAAAATAAGACCTGTGTCTTTACTAAGTGTGAAGAACACTATTCTTGGTTAAGTGAAAACTCAGGTATTTTAAGACATCCCATTTGGGTGTGCTTTGGATTACAAGTATCTGCAGAAAGAGCAAATGAAGCCCTAGGTGAAAATGCAGAAATGAATTTTTGATTACTGAAGTATTTTCTTGAAGATTGGATTGTATAGTGTTGATCTGAAATTAGAGAAACATCTTTTTGCCTAAAGTATGAGTTTTTCAAAGGCAGTGGAATAATAGAAAGGATTCTTGTATGGGCCCCCAAGCCCTAAAATCTAGACCTGAATTGCTTCTTACCAATCGTAAGACTTGGGTCAAGTCGCTGGCCTCTTCATCTACAAAATGGGAAAACTAACAGTGCTTTTCCGACTTATCTTTTAAAGTTGCTTTCAAACTCAAATGTGATCATATAATAATTTGTTGATTTTGTTAACTGTGATATTTTTTAAAACACTAATAAGGCAAAAATTGATCAAATAACACCAATAAGTAAAATTTTAGAGACTTGAACGGTCCATTTATCTTAGAATTAGTTCTTCTTTTCTTTCATACTACTCTTCCTGGTTAGGAGTGTAGAGAGATGAAAGATGAGAGGTAAAGGTAAAGGTAAAGGTAAAGGCCCTCCCGTTGATCGTCGATTTGCTCGAGCGGGCCCAGTAACGTCTCCATTGGAGACTTTGTTGTTACTGTGTCTGGCATATCGAATACTCTCGGTAGCTTGCCGGGCTCTCCGGATCCCAGGGAACTTGGAGGAGAGCTTTTCTCATCTGTTAAGAATATAGTGTCTCATGTTTTTAATACTAAAGTAATGCTTCATTTATGTTAAAAGAATAGAAGGCACAAGTGCTGAAGATCCTCATCTCGAATTTTAGAAGATGGTGACTATTCTAAAACCAAACATCCTTAGAGAATTCCTTTTTATGCTTGTGCTTTTTATTTCTAATATTTTTTGTTTCAAAAAGTTAAAATTATTCTTATGACATTTGATATGTATAATTGTAATGATTAAATTTTGCTTTTTCATGATGTAATATGATTTGTTTGGGGGCCACACCTGGCAGTGCTCTAGGACCACACTTTGCCGGGAATCAAACCTGGGGATACCATTAGCAAGACAGGTGCTGTAGCTATTTGAGCTATCTCCTTGGCTCTGTTAAATTTTATGTATTTAAAACAAAATTCTGTCTTTTCCTTTGTGTATGTGTCTGCGAGGGAAGAGTTGGGTCATACCTGGCAGTGCTCAGGGCTTATTCCTGGCTCTGTGCTCAGACATCACACCTGGTAGACTCAGGGAACCCTATGGGATGCCAGGAATGGAACCCAGGTGGGCTATGTGCAAAGCAAATGCCTTATCTGTTATACTATTGCTCTGAATCCAGATTTTTATCATTGATTCTTTTTTTTTCTTTTTGGGTCACACCTGGCAATGCACAGGGGTTACTCCAGGCTCTGCACTCAGGAATTACTCCAGACGGTGCTCAGGGAACCATATGGGGAATCGAACCCAGGTTGGCCTTATCCACTGTGCTATCGCTCCAGCCTCCAAATGATTCTTAATAAGTAGCTCATTGATGGATTTTCTCCTTGATATTTTCTCCTTGCTACTCTCTGCCCAGTGCCTCCCTACGCACTTCACTGTTGCACAATCCATTTCTTATCACGTCTCGCCTCAGCTCCATTTCCTTGACGACCCAGCCACTGAACATCTCCTCAGAGCCTCTTCCTGCCGCTGTCCTGGTCATAAATGAGAACACGTATGGGAGCCAAGTGATGCGAGAAGACCTATTTATCTAGCTCAGGAGACACCAGTCCATTCTCCCTCTTCTATAACATGTCACTGAGGGTTATATTTAATTATTTTTGATGATCCCCACAGACTTATCTTAGGCAAGATAATGCAACGGCCACCTTCCCACACCTCTTCATCATCTCTTCCAGAGTTCCTCATTTTGCCACACATCACTGGGCTGGAGTCATAGCACAGCGGGTAGGGCGTTTGCCTTGCACGCGGCCGACCTGGGATTGATTCCTCTGCCCCTCTCGGAGAGCCCAGCAAGCTACCGAGAGTATCCTGCCAGCATGGCAGAGCCCGACAAGCTACCCATGGTGCATTCAATATGCCAAAAAAAAGTCTAATGGAGATGTTACCAGTGCCCACTTAAGCAAATCGATGAGCAACGGGAGGACAGCGCTACAGTGCTACAGTGTCATGCATCACTACTCACCCCAGGGGTCTCCTTTCAGAACTACCCACAGGATAAGAGACCCAGAGTCCTTTCTTTTTCTCAGGCCCTTGTCAGCCCATCAGAAAGTCCCCTCAGTACCTTGTCCTGTGTTGGAATAGTGGAAATTATTTTTGCCTTGTTTATTCTCCTTTTCTGAAATCACTGTGACTGTCACTGTCCTCCCGTTGTTCATCGATTTGCTCGAGCGGGCCCAGTACTGTCTCCATTGGAGACTTTGTTGTTACTGTGTCTGGCATATCGAATACGTCACAGGGAGCTTGCCAGGCTCTGCCGTGCGGGCGAGATACTCTCGGTAGCTTGCCGGGCTCTCCGAGAGGGGCGGAGGAATCGAACTTGTACCTCTATTTACTCTGTATCCTCAGGGTTTCCACATGATTAATTTTATTTGTTCTAATTTCTTACCCCAACCTCTCCCGCCACCCCATGTTCTTTTGAGTATAGATGTTTGAGTATGGCCAGAGGTAACTGAAGAACTGAAATTTCAGGATCTCTTATCTGTACATGCTCTTTACAAGCTTTATGTGTTAATTTTGAGATTCTCAGGACATGCTTTGTCTGTATGAGATCTTGAGTTCCATCCTCTGCGTGTACCACACACATGTGCGCACACACACATACATACACACACACATGCATACACAACCACCAAACCAAGAATGCCTCCAGAAACCAGGATTGTAGTTGGTTGGTAGCCCACATGCTTTTACATAGAGGGAACTGGGTTGGATCCTGGACTCCCACACCCTGCAAAGTCACAGAAGACAGATCTACACTGTATAAACTGGCAGCTTGAAAAATATAGACCCACTTTTAACTGGAGCTTATCTGGAGATCTGTGTCATTTGTCATGTTGAAAAAAATGATTTGCTTCATAATGTGAATAGCATGACTATTTTCCCCTTAAAAATCTACTACCTGGACTATCTAGTTCACCAATCCTACTTTTTCCTCTTGTGTTTTGCTCTTTTTTTCCTACCTGCTAATTAATTTCATTCTCTACCTCCTTGGAGTTTCTTTCCTCCTAAGCCAGGTTCTTAGCTTTCTCTTCTGACTCCTTTAATTTTAAACTTCTCTTATTATTTAAACTTGACCAGCATAATATTAAAAAAAAAGTCTCTTTAGATTCAGGGGAAAGGGCCTCTCTTCTTTTGTTAACAGAGTAAGCCTGGTTGTTTAGCTCTGCTAGCTGGGAGAAGAATTTCAAGTGCTTTTAGCTCTGAGAATGTACCAAGAACTATTCACTGGTGTGGTTCTCTTCCAAGATTAAGAAAAGCTTCAAACTAGACCCCCAGGATGGTTCCAAGTAGCCTCGTTCTCAGGGAATGAGGACCAGATGGGGAACAATGGTGGGCTTTGATGAGTATTTGGTTCATGTGAAGGCCTCTGATGAAAGCAGAAGCCCCCCCACCCCCCACTCCCCAGGAGCCAGCACGGGGCGAGGTTACCCTGTGCCTGGGTGAGGGCTGACATGTTGAATAGGGAGGTAATGGCCCATCCCTTTGGGGCATTGCACTGTGACTCGCCTTCTGAGAAAGACACCACCACGGGGGGAGAACCAGCCCTGTGGGCTTCATGGCTGGGGTTGGAATTATTTGGAAATAGGGTGAAAACTCTGCTTACTTCTGCTTTCAGAGGGGAATGCGGGATGATTTATTCAAGCCAGGAGTGGGCACAGCTGGTCTGCAGCTGTTACTCTAACTCTCCCACGCTGGGAAGAGACTTGGTCCTGCATGGCACAGCCAACCCGTGTCTGCCTGGCCACGCTGCCCCAAGCCTTCCCGAGGCAGAGTCTCCGGCCCGGTAGTTTCTTTCGAATTTAGTTCGTAGTGCACTGGTCAGAGAGATTTGAAAGAAGGACAGAGAAATCAAGGCATGTTTCTTCTGGACTTTGCCTCTGTGATTTCTCCCTCTCTAGAAAACCACAGCCAGCCTCTCCAAGCTGCCTCTGGTGGGTTGAGAAAGTGCTCTCTTCCTGTAAATATACACTGGCTCCTACTAGCCCATTCTTGGATGGGGCCATCCCTTGCTAAGCCCTTAATCACACTCTCCTCACATCTCCCAATTCATTCCCTGCTCCCCCGCTTAGTTGTATTATTTTCTTGTTACAACTTTTAAATATATAAATTTTGGTTCAAAATGCCAGATTCATGGATAAAATGTCTTTAGAATCCCTGGCCAAAGAGCCTGACCCTCAGCACGAGCCCGCTTTAGGCCTGCCTAGGGTTTCTGCAGGAATCTGCCGGGACCCCTAGAGCTGGATGAAGATATATTTTTTTTATTGAGTCACCATGAGATACAGTTACAAAGCTTTGATGTTTGAGTTTCAGTCCTACAATGATCAAACACCCATCCCTCCACCAGTGCACATTCCCTACCACCAATGTCCTCAGTATTTCCACCCCTATCCCTCCCTTCCCCCTGCCTCTATGGCAGACAATTTCCTCCATATTTTCCCTCTCTACTTCTGGGCATCATGGTTTGCAATATAGATACTGAGAGGCTATCACTTTTGGTTGTTTATCTACCTTCAGCACAGATCTCAAATCCCTAACAATCCCTCCATCGTTGTCTTAGCGATCCCTTCTCTATCCCAGCTGCCTTCTCCCCCAGCTCATGAGGCAGGCTTCCAACTATGGGGCAATATTCCTGGCCCTTGTCTCTATTGTCCTTGGGTATCAGTCTCATATTATGTTATTTTATATTCCACAAATGAGTGCAGTTATTCAATGTCTGTTCCTCTCTTTCTAACTCATTTCACTTATCACGATCCTCTCCCTGACCATCCACTTTCACAGCAAATTTCATGAGGATAAAGATATTTTTAAGTTGAAAATATCTGAGATTCAACAGATGTAGAACGAAGTCTTGTTGGAGCTTCCATTTTCTGACCAAAAAGCAGAAGCATCAGGGATGTGAGAACCGCTCTACACCCCTTTCTGCGGTGGCTGCCACTCAGGAGAGAGACCCCCAGACTGAGTGTGCCTTAAATCCTTCTCTGAAGGACGTGGGGAAAGCACTTATTTCCCTATAGACAAACACAACGAGACACCTCGCTTGTCATTTGTTCTGAGCACTCACTCGTCTTTCCCAAGGATATCTTTTCATTCTTCTCACAGATCCTTTCGCTCCCTCTGCCCGCTTTGCCCACTGTGCTAAGGACATCAAAATTCAGTCTGAGCCATTTGGAGAGCAAGATATGTGGACGGGTTTCCCTGTGCATGGGAATGAGCCCCTGGCCCTGTCCGGCAACTGTGTGGGCCTCGAGACCACACACGAGTTGAGGACAAGCTTCCCTGCGAGGTTTTCTTCTGCAGAAAGAACCAGGAGCTACACCACATCCAAATGTCACCAGTGACAATCCCCCAGTCCGGTCACAGATGTGAAGGTGCTCTGAAACCCAAGAGCCTTGGAAAGAAACATAGAGAGCCAGCTGGGGGCGGGGGGCTAGGTAAGGGGTAAGGGTCTTGTGTGGGACCAGGCAGTTTCTGGGTCTCATTTCCTGTCGTTGCACAAGGCTACGACTCCGGTATGAGCTCAGAACCCTGAGAAGAACTTCAGTCTTCGCTTCTCCAGCACCCCCACCATCTTATGCTCCTTTCCCCTCACCAAAGGGAAATAAAACATTTGAGACGTTGTTCTCCAAATGTGAGGATTTTCCGTGCTCAGTTCCAGAATATGCAGAAGTTAGATCTAATTAGTGAAATCAAAAGAAAGTTTTATTTTGGATGGCTAATATTGTTCTGGGGAACCTGGCACTTGTTCCTTTCATGAGTTCAGGCGAGACCAAATCTTTCAATGATTTGTTTTGTTAGTTTTTGTTTTGGCTTTGGGTCAAATCTGGTAGTGCTCAGGGATGACTCCGGGCAGTGCTTAGGAGGCAATGTAGTGCCAGAGATCAAACCGAGGTCTCTCTGCAACCCTGTGAGCCGTTTTCTCACCCCTTATGAGTTTTTTTAAAAAATTGTTATTCCAAGAACCACCTGCAGAGGAACATAAAGTAAATGCCAGGGGCATCCCTGGCATTCCCTGGGCAGGGCTATGTATTACTTGGGGGCAGCATCAGTGCTAGGGCTGGGCTCAGGACACTTGGGACCTGGCACCTTGCTGTCCCCTCCTGGAGATGAAACATTTGTGTATTTTTGTTTCTGGTTTTTTTTTTTTTTATTTTGGCCACACCCTGCGGTGCTCAGGAGGGAGATAAAACATCTGAGATGTCGTTTTCCAAATGAGAGGTTCCTCAGTGCTCGGTTCCAGAACATGCAGAAATTGGCCTAGTCCGGAGCGATCTAATTAGTTAAATTGAAAGAAAGTTTTATTTTGGATGACTAATGTTCTGGGGAATCTGGCACGTGTTCATTTTGGAGAGCGAGTCCTTTTGGCTTGTGGTGTGTATACAACACATTCACAGCCTGGGACCTAAGAGGGCTGGGGGCTTGGTGGTCAGAACACCACATAGAAATCCACTCTCCCGCCTTCCCTAGCTATGCTCGGTCTGACCTTCTATGAATGTAAAGAAAGAAAAGTAGGTTCTAGGATTCCTGGAGACATTAGATCTGTTACCAAAATGGTGGGAAGGGTTTTGGCCTCCGGTCACGGCCAAAACTCCAGCACTTGGTGTATTCAACGGCCAAACACATACAATTTGGGACCAATAAAACAAAAAGTCCTAAAGTAGAGGAAGCATGGGCTGGGAATTAGTCATATTTGGATCTCAGCTATAATAACGGCCGACATTCCTACCCCATCAGAGTCCTATGCTCAGATTAGAAGCAAACACTTGCTTCTAAATTCACTCACTTTAAATCCTGATCAGATCATGAGAGAGCATCAGTCAGCTGCTTTCCTCAGTTGGCTGGTGTTGTAGTGGGGCGTGCCACCTCAAGACCTACCCCCCGGTTCCACTTTCCTCACTGACCCCCCAAAGACTACCAAGCTCACTGCATCGTATGAGATTTTAGGGGAAAGTTTTCCCAGTTGAAAATAAAAGCTTCCAGAACTTTCCTCTACCTCTGTTTAGAAAATGGCTGAAGTTTCCTAAGTCTATATGAACCCTACCTCCAAAAATGAGCCTCTCAGTGTAGTATACTTAGAATTAATGGTGAGAAAGGAAAAAGAAAGGGCAAGAAGACATTTGGGCTTGAGCCTATGTTTTACTACCTCTGAATTCAAGCAGAGAATTCCATTGACTTCGAGGCAGCCCCGAGTTGCTTGGTCCCCAACCAAATACTGGAGAAACCCAGGAGGAGTGTGTACAGCTGACCAAATACAGTGTCTTGAAACAGGTTCAGTTGTTCAGGGCTGACATCAGTCCAAAATAAATTAAGAGTTGGGTTCAAAAATTAAAAAGTCATCAAACTTTTCGGGGCAGGGGTGTTGAGAATGTGGAGAATGTTCTCCTTATCTTGTCCTTCCCTTAGAAGCTTGTTACAAGGAAGATAAGGTCTTGGCTGAACCCCTAACCAGAAATCTCTGTTTACGCTTGCAGATACCCCAGAGACCCACCCACAGGGGAATGTATTGACCACCTGGTGTTGGTTGGTCTACACCTGGCCTCTTCTGAAGATACAATGAAGTTTGGGGGGTGTGGTTCCTTAGGGTGTGAAGCAGATGTTTTCCAGAGTGCAAGCTTCTTACTAATAAAGCTTTCTCTGTCATTTGTTTTTTGTAATATTTGTTTATTGGGATGTTTGACCACACTGGCTAGTGCTCAGGGTTACTCTTGGCTCTATGCTTAGGGATAACTGCTGGTTAGTTCTGGGTGGCAGTATATGTGAGATATATATATATATATATATATATATCTCACATATATATCACATATATATATTAGGGTCCACCAAGTGCAAGGCAAGCACTGTAAGCCCTGTACTACCTCTGTGGCTCTTCTACTTGTCTCTCAACTGATTGGTCTCCTCCTAGTGGAATCAGATCTTCCTGGTTACAGACCAATATGTAAATCAGTCTTAAGTTTAATAGAATCTTGGATCACTTGCCCACCAAGTCTCTATCATATTATATTGATGATTAGGTTACTCAAATTGAATTAAGGGTAACAAAAATGCTTTGATTTTGTAGCTAATTGAGGGTTGGTCATGGTCAATAGTGGAATCCCGTCTCTCTTGAGTTTCATTAACCATGGTTATAAAAAAACCAATATTTAACAGTCACCGCTCTGTTTTTAGTGAAAACCTACAATTTGATGCTCTTTCCAAAATTTTTGCTTATTTTCTGAGGAATAAGCTGCAAATCTGGATTTTCTACATATTCAACAACCTTCAGCGAATAGTAGTGGCAAAGCTTTGACTAGAAGATAATTACTGACTGTACCGTTTCAACAGTTAGGGAAAGGTGCTTATAAAATGTGTAATTCCACAAATGGCTCTTTTGAAATTTCTCTGTTTATTCCAATTAGGTTTTAAGAATTTGGGGGTGACCTTCTTTTAGCAGGTCTAGTTTCTTATGGTCAAGTGAATAGGTTGATACAAAGAGTGCACAGACCCTTACAGGTACCAGGTAAAACTCGTGTAGGAAGAGATTGGATTAAATATCTCACCAATTCCTGCCCCCTCCCACCCCTGCTGCCATCTTGTTCAACATACAAGCCCAGGTTCGCAAAGAGAAATCACCGAGCTTAATCCAAAATGAGGATGGGGACTGGCCCAACACTTCCCTTGCTCAACTGACAAATCCCTGACAAAATCCCCCAAACTCCTGGCATCAGCTATAAAGATGTTTTCCCCTACTTACTGGGAAAGGAGCTGGAAATAGGCTATGAGCATCGTTTCTCAGCAAGACAAGTCAAGGGGAATGCAACCTTGTGCTAGTTGCCTGGGAGAAGACAAGGCCACCTCCCTGCTGGAGACCCTTTGTTTGGCTTTCTTTTGTAGAAAGGATTGGCTTTCGCCTTGGGAGAGACTGTAATTGGATTGCACCATGAATAGAGGTTTAATTAGATTTCTCAGCAGGTCTACACGTTCTGTCCCTGGAAAAATAAGGAAAGAGACCTGAATATGCTTCTCACTAACTAGAAGAACAGTCCAGTCCAGCTTGCAGGAAATGACCTGAGGACGCTAAGTAGCGGACTTGGGAGTGACCATCGCCACTGGTCTCTGGCTCAGAAAGGCCCACTCTGGTCTTATTCCAAGGGGTCCACAAATGAAGCTTCATCAATGAGGGTCCATAGCGCCAGAGTAGGGGTAGCCAGTAGGGTAGGGGATCACAGGAAGAAAATTAGGTCAGAAAGGGACTGAGGTAGAAAAAGGTAAAGAAACACTGAATTGGAACATTATTGCTCATCTAGACTTATGAATGATCTCAAATATTAAGATAGGATATATTTTGGGAACTCTGGTTCGTTTTGAGTACTCATTTGTAATTGATTTTATTTCCATTTCTTTTCTTTCTTTTTTTTTTCTTTCGGTTATTGGGTCACACCTGCTGGTGGTTGGGGGCTACTCTTGAGCCAGTGCTCCATGGTCACTCCTTGTGGTGCTCAGGGAACTAGGTGGTGCTGGAGACACACTCCAGGCCTCCAGCATGTAAAGCGTGTGCTCAGTGCATTGGACTATCTCTCCACCCCTTTATTTCACTTCCTAAAGTATTTTATAGAGGTTTCAGTTAGAACTAGGTTAGGTAGAATAAGGGGTCAGAGTGATAGTTCAGTGGATAGAGCATTTGTCTTGTACTCAGCCAATCCAGGTTCAATCCCTGGCACTCCTGGCAACACTGGGTGTGACCCAAAGGAAAAACCAAACCAACAAACAAAAAGAATAAGGTTAGGTAGACTAGATCTTTGTATTTGATTTTTTTTCTCAGTTCCTATAATTGTTAGAACATTAAATAAATAAATGAGCTTATCTATGCTTGAATAGAGAACACTGAGATTCACATTCCAAGTGGTAAATTTCAGTTTTGAAAATCTACCACTTACATCTTTCTATCTTAAAGATCTGACTCACTGACACTTCTGTTTCTCTGTACCTTCACTTTCTTTGAATCTCTGTTCTCTTTCTGTTCCTCCCAAACATGAATAAACTGCTGAGTTTGAGTGAAAAATGCCCAGAGCTCTAAAGGAGAAACAGGTTTGGAGTCTATCCATTTACACCTTTTATATTGGCCAGGTCAAGAACTCTTTCAATATTTTTTTTTCTGTCGGTCATTATTACTCCAAGTCTTTTTCAGTGAATTTTTTCTCCTGTTGTCTTGAGTTTCCTGGGAACTGACTACCTGGCCCCTAAATTGTTGCTTCTTTCATTGGGAGTGACTTACAAGTCCTCCTTCCTCTCTTGAGGCCAAGAAAAATGTGATGATGCAACAGTTTCGGTTTTCAAGATGAAGATCATTTGATCTTTTCATCTTATCTAACATCAAATGAACGGAGAAAGACAAATCATGTACTCTAGGAAAAGGAGGGTTTATGTTGACTGTTTTCTCTGTTTCTTACTTTCCTTCTTATTACTGACCTGTCTTTTCCTTCCAAATAAGGCCAGGGTTCTCCTACTGCATTTGTTTATGTCAGAGGAAGCCCATGAGCCACTATTTTTGGACATTATTGTAACTACGGAACAAATTCCTTTCAGGGTAGTGTAGTAAACAAAATGGTTTCTGTAGGTACTTCATAGTCAGACTAAAAGAGAAATTGTCCTTCACCCTGTGATTATAGGATAACCAAAAAGCTTTCTTATCAGAGAGCAAATCCCTTAGTCATACTTTGGCTAACAGATACGTGTTGTTACCTGATCCACACTCGACATTGATGTTTTAGGGCTTTTAAAGTATTCACGAGTCTCGTGAGGGAGCTCCTATAGCTTGGTTTTAAAGGTATCTGGAGGGGGAAAGTTACAGTTTACTAGAAATAGAAAAGTTCTTTTATTTCTAATTCTAGTTCTCTGCTGAGTCGTTAACATAGAGGTGTTCAAGCCTTTAAGACAAGTGATACACGCAGGCTTTATGATACAGATCTTTCTGGTACCCTGATGGTCAACTGTCATCTTACCTAACTGAACATCCCTAACACTTCTATCCTGTGTCTGGATCTGAGCTACGGGTAGACTTTCTCGTTTATGCCTGCTGGGGCTTTGAGCGAAATCAGAATTCATTTGAGGTGTTAAAGACGCATTCTGACTATGAACCAAGCAGAGGAGAAATACATGCGGTGCTTAGAGAAAGGAGATCATGGAGCATTGCTTAGGGATTGAGTTTCCGCTGCTCTGCTTTTTGCTTCAAAAGCGGTGGCCTTGTTGCTATCCGCCATCTCCTAAGGAAGGATTCTGCACAGTTTCGTCTCACTTACGGAATTCTCTTGCAGTACAAGCTAGCTTCAACCATCATCGTCATCATCATCATCATCTCACACACACACACACACACACACACACACACACACACACACACACACTCCCGCTGTCAGAGTTAACCTCTACTTAACCCTCAGGTTACGGATAAACCATCACTGACCTTGAGTATAAGCCAAACTCCTTTTCTACTTTTTTTTTTTTTGAGAACTCAAGCTTTGGCTTTCAACACTTACTTCAATGCATAGTTACACGCAATACAGATTTCTATGTTCTATTCACCATAAGTCAGAATCCTTCCATTCACCTTATATTCTAGTGCTCATCAGGCCTCTTTATAGATCATTCTCTCCATTCCTTCATTTTGAACAAGTACCATTTTAGGATAACAGCCTGAAAAGGTCACAAGAAATACGTTTGTGCTTTAGAAGGTCGTCATGGCGATTCAAAAAAGGAGAGATATGCAAAGCAGATTTAGTAATTATTCTTGCAGTTCATTATTGCAAGAATAATGTTGGAATTGCACAATTTTACAAAATCATACTTTACATGCTCAAGGGCTTTTAAGATGGCATTGGGAAAAGCAATCTAGTAAGTAAGAAGGAGTAGAGATCATAGTCACAAAATAAGAATTGATTTGTGGGGTTGACATTTGCAGCATCATTACATTTTTCAGACACGTGTGATAAACAAACTAGAGAGGGTTGCTGAGGTGCTTGGATAACGGCAGGGAGGGTTCAGTGGGCCGAGGTTACAGATGAGGATAAAGAGTCTTAACAATTTTTTTCATGTACTATGAGAATAATATAATAATCTAGAAAAGCAGAAAATACTTAGAATACAGTGAGATGTTAGATATTTCTATGTAACAATGGAGTCAGTGTCCCGAGTATGTGCTCGGGCAGCAAATTATTGCCCGTTTGAGCATTTGGTCACAGACTCTGGCCAGCTTCACGCTCAAGGTCACCCTGCGGCTGGGCCTGTGCATGGATGGAGCCAGTGATTCGACTCTTGCTGCCTCCCTAACCATATAGCAACTTCCGCTCGGACACAATCCCCACTCGCCCTTCCCTGTTTTCACTCTTGCAGCATCTCTGGCATTTTTGCGTGGTCTAAGACGCTGATTATGTTTATTGTCTGCAATGTAAGAAAAATGTTACTTATTTCATAGTTGCAAGCTGGAAGACACTGGAAACAGAAAAGTCTTTAAAAAGCAAGTTTTAAAAGAGATAAGATTTCTTAATCCCATTTGCCCGAACGTGAGCCAAAATGAGCTCATTGTTATTCTTCATAAAACACCCTTACCTCTTAATTTTTTTTCCTTTAGAGATCTAATTTTTTATGTCTGTACAGCACTAATTTTGAGGCTTATATTTCAACAGTATTCATGGAGAGAGTCAAAGTCCGATAAAGTCATCTTAGCAGCATTAGATATACAAAAGAAGAAAGCTCTGAAAGAACTATTCCTTTGGGGGCACAGGTAACCATTATTTTTGTTCACCTTATGCAACTCACAAATGGGCTGTCCTCCTCATTGGATCAGGGAAACTGAGGTTTGGCCTGCTTCATAACTAACATTCACCACTACTGAAATCTAACAGAGAAGGTAAGATTCTGAGATGCTTTCCCTTCCCAAGACAATTCTGTGATGTTCGTCTCTGGATTCCGAAGGACAAGACAAAGGCAAAGAAGGGACAGGACTTGAGGAGGCAAAGAAGCCTTGTTCGAGAGCCCTCCTGGAGGCTCACGCACAATCAGAGCCCTCCTGGAGATGGGAGGGGACAGCAGACTGTTGGAAATTGGACATACGGAGGCCTGTCCCCTCTGTGCTATAAGGTGAGGTCATTTCCCCACTTCCCCTTCCTTGCCTTTGCAGTGACTGCCCCCTGCACCACACAGCAAACTGGCCACTATCTTTGTGGCTTTCCTGCTTGTTTTCTTAACACCCATTCACTGAACCTTTAAAGGAAACATTCAGCTACTGCAATTGGTCTAATTATGTCGGTTGCATAAGAGGAAGGAAACAAGCCGGGCCTGGAGCCTTCATTTCTAAAGAGGGATTTTAAAAGCCGACTCAGAATGATTTCTCAGAATGGCACACGAAACTGGAGTCTCTCTCTCCTCTTTCATCGCTATGGCGACAGGCTGTTCCGATACATGTCGCCAGAAAAAGCAGCTGACATTTCGGTGCTAGGAACATAGGGGCGACGCTGACGAGAAACAAAAGACAAGAAAGCAAATCCTTTCCTTGGAGCTGCAGTGGAGAGGGGAAAAATCCCCCCTCGAGCAAGTCAAAACCCCTATTCTTGCCTTTAAGCACAGATAAGAAAGGGGCGATGTTGGGGGTCTCCCCCGGTCCAAGTAGGCCAGTCAAACAGAACTGACTGCAAAGCAGCATTTTGTGTCTCTTCTTAATGGCAGCCCGAAACAGAAAACTCTCTTTGGTTTCACTGCAGTTGGCCATTAAGAGGCAACTAATTGATGGGGCAGGAGACCCACAGTAATAAATACTTCTCGTCCAGGTGCTCTTGGGGGGTATGGAGTGTCAGTTTTTATTTCTTAGGGTACAAAAAGACTCTTCAAAAGATCAATTTTTGCCTAGCTCCCAACGTTATCATCGGAGCAATCATATCAAGTGCACAATTAGACACCTCTCGTGGGGAGATAAGATTTCTTCCAAAAATCAGTGAAATTTCCGGCCACCTGAAATCTCCAGGTACTACACCTGGCACTTAGCAAATATCTCGATTCCTACAGCAACTGCATTTGTATGTGTTTTTTTTCTTTTTTCTTTTTTTTCCCCCCAAAGCACTATTTGGTTACAAGATGGGAAAAAACGGAGTCAGAGAGTTGGGATGCTCTGTGTCCATGGAGCCTGTGGAAGCAAAGTCAGGGTTCAAATCCACGTGTGCTCTGAGATTGAGGCTCTGTCAGAACGGCTCTGCTCTCTCTGACACAGAACTGACCTTGGTGTCTGAGTCTGCACCAAAGTGTCGAGATAGGGCAGAGAGTCCATGGGAACACCTAGCAAAGACATCCCCCTGGAGAGCTGTGATGCAGGAAGGGAGGTCGCTATGTGGCATCATATATTTCATATCATATCATATATTTAATGTATGATATATATATATATATATATATATATATATATATATATGGGTTGGAGCGATAGCACAGTGGATAGGGCATTTGCCTTGCAACATGGCTGACCCAAGTTCAATTCCTCTGCCCCTCTCGAAGAGCCCAGCAAGCTACCGAGAGTATCTCACCCACACGGCAAAGCCTGGCAAGCTACCCGTGATGTATTCGATATGCCAAACACAGTAACAATTGTCACAATGGAGACGTTACTGGCCCCTCTCGAGCAAATTGATGAACAATGGGAGGACAGTGACAGTGATAGATATATTATATTTCAGACATATATTTCAGGCCAATTCTTCACTTAATTCACAGAAAGTCTCTGGGGGAGGAGAATGTGGGCAGATAATTTTATGATCCCTGTTTCCACAAAGGAGAGAACTAAAAATCAAAGACTCATCTGTCAGCATGGGGACAAAGAAAGATACTTTTGTCTAATCATGGAGCCAGAGAAAGGCCGGATACAAACCAGGACTGCAAGTATTTAGAACCCACCCATCTTATTTACTTTAGTGTCCTACTGTGCTCCATGCAGTTAAGACCACACTTGAGTTTTGTTTACCTTCCAATGACCAAGACAAAAGGGCTAGCCCAGGGGTGCCACCACTGAGACCATCCTGCCTTTGTTGGGTCTGTGCTGTTGGCCTTAGCTACCCTCCTGGTTGGTGTATCTCAGGCAGCCTGGCCCACGGAGGGAATTTTCCTGCTTCTCTGGGTCTCTGCCCTTCAATGAAGGTTATTCTTAAGTGATGTGTGAGGGAAAAGGACAACTGGAATCTTTCGACCAAAGAGTTGTTTATTCCTGGTGGGGATAAAAGAGCCCTAATATATTCTGGATATTGTGTTAAATGGGAATATAGGTGGGGATATTTAACTGCTGTTACAAATCAGTTGAGTAAAACTAAGGAACAGTCAAGGGGACATGAACTGAATAATGTTTTGAAGTTGGCCAGGTACGTCACTATTCATTCCATTTCTGTCATCATTTTTTTTTTTACTTAGTTGATAAGTGAAGTAGCTAGCACACAAGAAACTAAAGAGACAAAATCCCAAAGGATCTGAAAGGAAACCCCAGTATTTTAATAATCAAATGGTAGGACGAAAAATTCCCTGAAAGGAAAAAACTCATCAATAACATGCAAGCATTCTTTTCCAAAATGCATAATGCAGGTTCAGTTGGAGAGACGATAAATAGCCCAACGAGATGGTTCTGTTTTGCTAGATCTTATTGAATGAATGAAAAAAGCACAAACTGAAATCTTTCTTTAGGGTGGCATCCTTTCAAAAAGAAACAGAGTCGATACTAATTGTAGCCATCAAAGTTTAAGAGAATAAACTGTGACTAATAAAACTGGTACCCATGAGGCAAGAGACAAGCGGGAGATTTCCTCTGAGTTGGACCGAGTGAACACTTCAGTGCTCTTAGGCTCCGGGCCCGGGGAGAACTGAGCTACAACACCAAGGTGACATATATCACCTCGCTGTAGGTTCAAGGCATTGCACAAGAGATTTGCTTTCTGCAGTGCCTCTCGGTTAGGTAGCTACAGTATTGATCTGCAGTTGAAATCAAGCTTTTCTTTTCTCCAGTGCGTCCTCAACTAAGGAGAGACGAGTGAGCTGAGCATGACTTTGCATTGCTGTTCTGCTTAGAAGGCAGATGTGGGCAGACCTGGCCATGCGTGCTACCACACGCTTTCTGTCTCTTGGGTTTTTTCCTTTCTCCTTTTCTGCGTTAGGAATCGGGGAACTTGAATGTGTGTGTCTGCATCTTAAAAAGTGATAAAAGGAGAACGGGAATGGTTAGTTGCAAAGCTATACAATGGATCCGGAAAGGTGTGCTAGTCACAGCAATTAAAATGTCAAGAAGCATAAACTGATAAGGAGATTTTCCTTCCTTATCAAAGGAAGCAAAATGTTCCCTTTCTACATTGTGGCCAGACACACTGGGACAAGGATATTTATTTATTGCGGATCATTTAAGCATGGAAAGTATGCAAATTCTCTGGGGATTTATTTAATGAGTAAAAGATTTCTACGAATCACATTTCAGGATTTGGACATCATAGACTTTGATTGCTATTCATGTTATCGACTCAGTTACATGTGCTCTTGGTCCCTACTAAAACTACCATTCTTTAAGCCTATTTAATCTCAGAGAAGATGAGGAGGCATAAAAATGGTTAGCTACCCTCCCCTCCATTAAAGTAGTTATCTGTAAATAAGACTCCAGGTTTATTTATTTATTTTTGGTAAAAATAATGTCGGCTTTTTTTTAAAAATCTAGGCAAAAGGCCAAAGTGTTAGCTTTATGAGATCACCCAAGCTAGTTTCACTCATGCAACTAGACAACATCATGATTTTATAAAAACTTACCTTACGGGTAGGTGGCTGAACCCAGAACTTCAGCTGGAAACTGAAGTTGAATTCCCTTTTCACGCCCAGCCAGGAAATGAGAAGAAATAATTGAAATTTCTTCCCTTGTTAGCTTTGCTTTCTTTCAAATCTGCAGATCGGAAAGTCTGCGGCTCTGTCAACTCCTGGGGTCTGAAGTGACAGGCAAATCTGGAGGCTGATGCTGCAGATCTTTTCACACTGTCATTGCGTTCCCCCCCCCCCCCCCCCCCCCCCTTTGGGACCGTTGCAGATTTCCTGCAGTTCTCGGGCTGGCTTCTCCCTCCCTCTTCCTCCACGATGCGCTTTCTTACAGGCTGAGCGGCTCCCACACTGGGGAGGGAGCGATTCTTCTGGAGCGGAGTGGGTTAAAGAATCCTAGCCTCCAGCTCTTGTTCCAAGAGAGGCTCAGACTTGGCCAGAATTGAAGCACTTGGCTTTACGTATTTTTTTTTTTCTCATGCAACTCAAAGATTTTATAAGCAAGATCTCTTGCAGGGGGTGGGGGCGGGGATGAGGAGAGGGATTTTTATTTTAAGACTTTGAGGAAAAAACAAAACAATACAAAACCATCTTCCAGGAGATCCTTTCTTCAGAAAGACCATTGGGTAGGGGTGGGGGTGGGGATATGGAACCAAGACAGGGGAGATTTACTACCCATGGGTTTTACATCCCTACACTGGAAATTGTTCTCATGAATCCACTCTGAATTTTAATAAGCGCAGAGTACCTCACATGCTTTAACCCTGTCTTTGCGTGACCTTGGGAGATTCACATGTCCACGAAGCATCACTTTTTATATAATGCAGTACGTTTTTGTGAGGTTTTAAATGCTGCAGTCCTCTCCCAAGTACAGCCGTTAGTACCTCCTAGGGAATTACTGGTGTATCGGAAAAGTTTCCCTGTAAAATAGGCTGGAGGGATGCATTTATTTCTGTCTCAGCATTCGGACTATTTATACGTGTGTGTGTCTAATTGTTTCTACTGCCACTTCTCATTTATCGCACATCTCCAATGTGTCAGACTCTATTTGCACGGTGGTTTTTTTTTGTGTGTGTGTGTCTTTCACCTGATCCTCACAAGTCTAGATGAGGAAAGTAGGACCGAGTTCCCATCTGAGGGAAGTGCAATGTAGTGGTAACGTTCACGTGCTCGCAACTTGGATTTGCAGCCTGGTTTTATCTCTCCTAACTCTACGTAACTGGGACATGCCATGGAAGTGGTTTTATCTTTGGTATCCTAACTGGAAGATGAGGCACTTAGAGTAACCGATGAAACGAGGTGATTCTGAGCTCTAAAATTGGTTCCTGTGTTCAGTTATGAGGTCTACAGAAGCCTCGCCTCCCAGCAGACACTCAGCAAGCGTTAGTTACTGGGCGGGCATGTGCAGAGACAGAAGCTTGATAAAGCTGAGCGGTATTTTCCAGTGTCATCCAGTTTTATGAGCTCGTTGTAGGGTGGGACTTCAATCCAGATACTTGGCGGGCTACTATACCTTTGTTCTCCTACCTGCAGGCTACAAAACCTCCCTTCTGAGTGAGCTGGAAGGAGACAATCTCCAACAGCCCAACCCGGAGATCCGCACTCTGCAAATTCTCTACCAACACCAACTAGAAGGGCTGGGATGTAATTTAATTGCGCTCATCGTCATTTATGTTCAAGTCAGGGTAAAAAAGCAAGCAAACACAAGTCCAGAACAAAAAAGCCATTAAAAAAAAAAAAGGCCACCTCTGGTTCTAGGCGTCTAAGCTGCCAGGCATTTGGGAAACATTTGTCCTGTTTATCTCTCGGAACCAGCAGAGAACAGGAGCAAGGATTATCTCTCCTTTGCAGTTGGGGGCTTTTGGGCAGAGGAAACTGGGCGCATTGCCCAGGAACTGAGAACAAGTCACAGCCGGCCGGCAGAGCTGCCTCAGGTCCCCGGCATCCAGAGTCCTTGTTCTAAATTGCCTCTCCAGGCGCAGGATAGATGACGCCAAGTCAGACAATGGGATGTTTTTCCTCAGCTGAGATCTAGAGTGTGAGAAGTCTCCCCACAGGCAGCATGAAAGGGAGGGCGGGTTTTGCTCTGCTTGGTGCACCCTAGTTTCTTGCAAGTGTTGGAGCTGCAGGACAGCTCTGGGTGCCAGGGCCTGAGGGAGACCAACGCAGGACTTGCCAGATGGCGCTTCTGAGGAGTCGTCTTGGCTGATTCCAAGTAATTTTCCTGGGAACCCCGAATGTTAACTCCTTATTCTAAGAAATATTCTCCGTTCAAGATGACTTTTTCTTTGTTTTGTTTTTCTTTCCCTTGGGGGTGGGGTCAAGCACACCCAGTTATTCTCAGGCCTTACTCTTGGCTCTGTGCTCAGGAATCACTCATGGTGGCGCTTGGGGGACCCTCTGTGGTGCCAGGGATGTAGCCCAGGTTGGGCAAGTGCAAGGCAAGTGCCTTACCCATTGTATTATCTTTGGGATCCCGAGATGACTTTTTTTTTTTTTTTTTTTTTTTTTTTTTTTTTTTTTTTTCCCCCTTTATTTTATTTTATTTTTTTAAAGTTGTAGATTTACAATTTTTTGTGCTTTGGTTTCAATTATACAATGATCAGATACCCATCCCTCCACCAGTGCCCATTTTCCACCACCATGGATAATATCCCTCCCACCCCCATCCCCCCATCCCCCCGTCTCTGTGGCAGGGCAATCCCCTGTGTTCTCTCTCTCCTTTTGGGTGTTGTGGTCTGCAAAAGAGGCATTGAGTGGCAAACATGTTCAGTCCATAGTCTACTTTCGACATGCATCTCCCCTCCTGGGAGGATCCTCCAAACATCCTTTATTTGGTGCTCCCTTCTCTATCTGAATAGCCCTTTCCTCTAGGATACCCGGCTGGCCTCTAAGTTATGGAGTAATCCTCCTGGTGCTGATCTCAGCTATTCTTGGGTATTAATCTCATACTTTGTTACTTTATATCCCCCAGATGAATGCAATCTTTCTATGTCTATCCCTCTCTTTCTGACTCATTTCGCTTAGCATGATACTTTCCATATTGTACCACTTGTATGTAAATTTCATGACTTCATCTTTTCTAAGAGCTACATAGTACTCCATTGTGTAGATGTACCAAAGTTTCTTTAACCAGGAGATGACTTTTTTTGGCCTGTGCGGACTTTGGGTACACCCCATTGTGCTCAGGACTTACTCCTGGCTCTGTGCTCGGGGTCATTCCTGATGGAGTCCAGGGACCATGTGTAGTGCTAGAGATCATTGCCTTAACCCCTGTATGTTTTATCTGGCCCAATCTGAGATGATTTCACCAGGCTGACTTTAGTTCATTATAGAGATTCAGTGGGAATAAAGTTTTAGCTGGAAGCCCTTAGAGATGTGACATACAATATACTCCAATAATGAAACTGATATTTTATGTTTCTATGATAAACTGCAATGAAGTTTGTCAGAGAAAATTTTAATAGAATAATAAATGATAATAAAATCAACATAAAAGAATAGGATTAGAGAACTGGGGAGAGAGCTCAAGGGGGTGAAGCACAAGTTTCACATACAGAAGGCCTATGTTTGATTCCCAGCACTTATATGGTTTTCTGAGCACTGTTGAGAGTAATTTCTGAGTACTGCCAGGTGTTGCCCAAATTCCCTCCCCATCAAATAAACAAAACCAACCAACCATCCCAAAATAATTTGCTCAAAGTGAACTGGATAAAATTTTTAAAAGACGGGAGAAGCATGCTGAAAGTAGACTATAGACCAAACATGATTGCCACTCAATGCCTCTTTTGCAAACCACAACATCCAAGAGGAGAGAGAGAACAAAAGGGAATGCCCTGCCACAGAGGCAGGGTGGGATGGGGGGGATGGGGGTGGGAGGGATACTGGGATCTGTGGTGGTGGGAAATGGGCACTGGTGGAGGGATGGGTGTTCGATCATTGTATAACTGAAACCCAAGCACAAAATTTGTAAGTCTACAACTGTACCTCATGGTGTCTCACTAATAAAAATTAAAAAAAACCCCAAAACTAAAAAAAACAAAAAAAAATATTTTTTTGCTTTTTGGGTCACACCTGGCTATGCACAGAGGTTACTCCTGGCTCTGCACTCAGGAGTTACTCCTGGCGGTGCTCAGGGAACCAGATGGGATGCTGGGAATCGAACTCAGGTCGGCCGCATGCAAGGCAAATGCCCTACCTGCTGTGCTATCTCTCCAGCCCCCCCCCAAAAAATTTTACCTGTTAAAACTCTTTCATATTTCATACAAAACTCTCAAGCTTTGACCCCTACAGATAAATTTATCTTAAAATACATCGGAAGGGAAAAGCTACAGCATCTTCCCTCAATTATGTAGGAGATTGTCTCTAGGTTTTATTGATCCAAACACAATAAAAAAGATCCACTGTACTTCTGATAACCATGTTCATCGAGCTGTTTTTGGAAATAAAAGTCTCCTGAATGCACAATGGCTTTTAAATATGTCGGAAATATTTATTGGCTGATGTCCAACGCTCATTGTTTCTGTCATTTCTAAAATAGCCTACCATTCAAGAAGCTAAAGACAATAGACCAGCAGCAAAGCCCACACCTCACAAACCCAGCTGTAGATCAGATTTAAAAAGCTTGTCCAATGTTTAAGTGTCACCAGAGAGTTTCGACAATGCAAGAGCTTTTTCATTACTGTATAGGAACTCACTAACTAGCACGACTCTGTCCAGAAGTTTCAGCATGAACCTAAAGCAGTCAAAAATATTTTTAGTGCTAGACTTTCCTTTGAGACTTGGATGCAGGCCGTGGGCAAGCTTCTGCGCCGCTATGAGCTCCACACACCCACCATGAGCTTCAGGTGGTGGGATTCAGATGTAAGACCAGAAAGTCCATTCAAAGATCCAATGAGCATTTAGTTACACGAAGGACTTGTCTCTGTCTCTGTTTGGTGTCGGAGGAAACATCTTGCTAGAAGGAGTTTAGGGTCCACTGTTGGAAGGAGTGAGATTCCCTGGGAGTCGCAGGCACCCACATGATAGTGGACATAGAGGAGAAAACGAAACCATGAAGAGTTGGACAGGAAGCCCCTCCCAGTTAGTTTGCTAACTAGAAAGCTGAGCACCACAGAGCTTAATTTTCTTAGGGATACGTTCATTCTGGGGCAAAATTCCTGTCGATCTATGGATCTGCGAAACTGAAAATCAAGTTACCTGCTTCCAAACCCAAAGGCGGCAGGGGAAAGACGCAGCCCAGACATTTCTGATTTGAAGGGAAAAAAGAGAAGGTAGAGGGGGTCTCTGTGGCAGGTCAGTTTAAAACTCACTTTGCAGGGCACATTCTGAGAAGTCTCAAGCCCAGGCCCACTCCTTCGGGGCTCGGGGCTCTTTCTCCTGGCCTGCAGGTCCCACCCATTGGCCTGGGAAGGTCTCCCCAGCCCCCGAGCACCGTTGCAACTGAACGGCTCTTGTAGGACTAGAATAAGTGGGCAGACCGTGACTTCAGCAACAGGAATTCATTTTCTCACTGTTCTGGAGACTGGAAGTCTGCAACCAGGTGGCAGCAGGCACTTGTCCCTTAAAACGACTTTACAAAAGAACCCTCCCCGACGTTTTCCCCCTTTCAAGTGGCTTCCAATAATCCTTGGCATTTCTTGGTTCATAATAAGAAGGTTTCAGTCTCTACCTCTACCGCTCTACCGTCACCTGGCTCCCTTCTCACTGCGTGTCCCTCTTTTCCTCTAAGGAGCATTCCAGTCACTAGATTAAAGACCCATCCTAACTCATGTGATTTCATTTTAACTTCCTTACACAGAAAAGGGGCTGGAGTGATAGACAGTGGTAGGGGGTTTGCCTTGCACTCAGCCGGCCTGGCCGAGCAGGGTTCGATTTCTCCACCCCTCTTGGAGAGCCCGGCAAACTACTGAGAGTATCTTGCCCGCACAGCAAGGCCTGGCAAGCTACCCGTGATCTATTCAATATGCCAAACACAGTAACAACAAGCTGGGTTCGATTCCTTCACCCCTCTTGGAGAGCCTGGCAAGCTAACGAAGAGTATCTCGCCTGCATGGCAAAGCCTGGCAAGCTACCCGTGATGTATTCAATATGCCAAACACAGTAACGAATCTCACGATGGAGATGTTACTGGGCCCACTCGAGCTAATCGATGAACAATGGGAGGACTGTGACCGTGACACAGAAAAGACCCTGTTTACAAAAAAATGGCATTCACGAACTCCAGGCATTGAAATTTGAACATCAACTTCTGGGGGATGACACAATTCAACTCACAGCAAGATGGGTTGCAGTTGACTCCGAACTTCTGATTGACTGAGGAAATGATTTCATCATGTAAGACAGAAAAGGCATACAATAACATGCAAAGACAATATTGAACCACGATAAATCCTTAGCCTTGGATTATAAGTATTACCAAGCTTTTGGGGGAAATGAAGTTCAGACGAAAGCTGACCTTGAGATAGTGGGGAGGGTGGTGGATGTGGTGACGTCAGCACTGCTGTGATCACATTATATCAACTTTATATTTTTGGGTCACACCCAGTGATGCTCAGTAAGTCCCGGCTCTGCACTCAGGAATTACCTCTGGTGGTGCTCAGGGGATTCTATGGGGTGCTAGGGTCTGAAGTCTGGTCAGCTGTATACAAGGCAAGTGCCCTACTCTGGCTCCATTATTTTCAGGTTTAATATTATATAATGACATGATGCAAAACAGCAAATGCACTCTTTTTGGCATCCTTTCAGTAGCATGCTTTTCTTTTTGGTCCCTCTGACATCCTTAGGTGAAAAGATAATGGCAAAAGGTGACAGTGAAAATTCAGTAAGGAAATGCTGTGAGACAGAAACATAATCTATTGTAGGTTGTAGGTTGTTGTAGCATGTATATTTGCTTTTTGGGTCAGACCCAGCGATGCACAGGGGTTACTCCTGGTCCTGCACTCAGAAGTTACTCCTGGGAGTATTCAGGGGACTATATGGGATGCTGAGAATCGAACCCGACTCAGCCGCGTGCAAGGCAAACACCCTACCCGCTGTGCTATCTCTCCAGCCCCAGGTTGGATATTTTTGAAATTAGCAAAACTAAAAAAAAAAAAGTGTGTGTGTGCGCACGTGTGTGTGTGTTTGTGTGTGTGTGTGTGTGTGTGTGTGTGTGTGTAATAATTGCTATTTGTATTGAAGTCTGATGTCTGCTGGTCCACTTTGAACCTAGTTTTTTGTGTGACTTAATAGCTTTGGATATGCCCGAGGGATGAGTGGGATGAATTCTTCATGAGGAAAAGCTTATTGTAACGGAAACCAGGCAGACAGATCAGCTCAATATTACGGCCACTGGGGTGTGGAACAATTCGTTTCCCTTCGACTTGACCCTAGGCCAGACCTCAATGGACTCAAGTGCATCTTGGAAAGCAGTGATGTTGGCTTTAAATACAACAAGCCGTTAAATAGGATCTCTGAAAAAGTAGGACCTAAGCGGCCCTGTTTTCACTTCAGGACTGGGGGAATGAAGAGCTTCTCAGTTCTTGGATGTATGGATGACTCAGGGGCAGACACGCTACCTGGCCGCATAAGAGAGGACAGTCAGGATGGCCAGGTGGTGGCCGCTAGGGTTTGACGAGCGATATGAGGGCTCAGCAGGTTCCTTTGCTGCGGGGCTGGTGCATGTAGTGTCCCAGATTCGGGGACGTGGATCCCACAGAGTGGTGCTCCCCAGGAGGGCAGGTGCGTGCTAAGAGGTGGCCCAGGTGTGGGTCTCAGGGCAGAACTGACTCAGGAAGTGAAAACTCCCGGAGGAGTCATGGCAAGAGAGGATGAAACAGGCAGCATCACGTGACAACTGGGAATCTGGAACATAAGAAATCTTTGTGGAAAATAAAGATCGAGCTACACTTTAAAGTGGAGGACTGAGTTTATAGAGCACAGTTTAAGTCAAAGAAGCAAAGGCAGTGGTGGGCAAGGGGAATCAGGCTATTATATTTTATTTCCTTTATTTATTTTGACTTCGGACCATATCTGGTAGTACACAAGAATTACTCTTGGTGGAGGCCGGAGCGATAGCACAGCGGGTAGGGTGTGTGCCTTGCATGTGGCTGACCCGGGTTCCATCCCTAGCATCCCATATGGTCCCCCAAGCACCGCCAGGAGTAATTCCTGAGTGCAAAGCTACGAGTAACTCCTGAGCATTGCTGGATGTGACCCAAAAAAGAAAAAATAATAAATATATATACCCCGGTCTAATGAGTGCTTTCTCTGGCCCCACGCAAGATACCTTAATGCTTTTTTTCCTTCTGGAATCTCAGTTTAATAAAAATCTACAGTTTCAGGACTGGAGTGATAGGACAGCAGGTAGGGTAATTTGCCTTGCACGCAGCCAACCCGGGTTCAATTCCTGGCATCTCATATTGTCCCCCAAGAACTCCCAGGAGTAATTCCTGAGCTCAAAGCCAGGAGTAACCCCTGAGCAGAGCTGGGTGTGACCCAAAAGCAAAAAAAAAATCACAGTTCCTTTAGTTCATAATAGACTTACCTGTGTGAAGCAGATTTTTACATGGTAGTCATAATCTCCATCCCTTTCTTTGTGTTACTGCAGACTTTCATCACAATAGCAAAAAAAATTCCTTTTGGGGGTTTTGGGGAAAGGTTTCAACAGGCTGCAGCGGAAACTTTGTGTGCATGATCTCGACATGAATCTGGGACTAGTTTCTGAGTCCTGCTGTGTGTGTGTGTGTGTGTGTGTGTGTGTGTGTGTGTTAATTTTAATTTTTTAAATGGAATCATCATGAAATATAGTTACAAAGCTTTCATGTTTGAGTTTCAGTCATACAATAATCCATCGCCCATCACTCCACCAATGCACATTCTCCACCATCAATGTCCCCAGTAGCCCCCCTCATCCCACCCCTCCCCCTGCTCTATGGCAGACAATTTCCCCAATACTCTCCATTTTGGGGCATTATGGTTTGCAATATAGATACTGAGAGGCTATCATGTTTGGTCCTTTATCTACTTTCAGCCCACTTCTCCCATCCCGAGCGACCCCTCCAACCATCATTGACTTAGTGATCCCTTCTCTATTCCAGCTGCCTTCTGCTGGGTGTGTTCAGAGAGTTACATGAAGGTACATGTATCCAGAACTTTGACTCAGAGTTATTAAACTCTAAATTGAAGGTTCATTTGCACCATTTATCTTTCGTACCCACCTCCCAACAGAAAATAGACTGTCCAATGATATCCAAATATGACTGACAGTGACTGCTGCCTCTGAATAAATTCTGTTGCCTCTCAATTGAGTGTACATATCAGATACTCTGACATTGTGCTCAAATTCTTTTTCCCCTAGACCATGTGGCCATGACATCTCATATCTCACACCACTCATATTCCAAAGTAGCACACCACATTTGGTGGGGTTTAAAGTGGAAGGCTACCAATCTTAGAGGGAAATATATTTTTACAGATATATATGTGTATATATGTAAAATAGAACAAGAACCCACAGAACAAGATAAGCGGAACTCTCTGAGACCTTGGACTCCAGGCTCGGCGGACCCAGGGACAGAGCTTCTCTGCTTGCTCCCACCAACCACAGGTGACAAAGGGATTCTAATCAGGAGCCCCACCCTACCCTGCCCTGTCTGCTTCCATCAACCACCCAGGGATCGAATTGCGCACAGGAGACCCACCCTACTCAGATAAATACCCCACTGGCAGACTTCCACTATCAACACTACTCCCACTACCCAGCCGTTGCCACACTCCAGGACGCTTTCCGGACCCCCTCGGCCGCAAGCGGCCGCGCGACACATCATAAGACACTAGGTACCCATCTTCCGGAATTGTCGTACCATATTTGATAGGGTTCAAATATGGTAACACCTACAAGGGTGATTAGAGGTCGCCCCAAAAGCCTCTATCCCTCTCGGAAAGACTGGCAAGCTACCGAGAGTATTCTGCCTGCACGGAAGAGCCTGGCAAGCTATCCATTGTGTATTCGATATGCCAAAACCAGTAACTACAACTGGTCTCATTCACCTGACCCTGAAGGCTTCACCGACATGGCAGCACTGAGAAGGATGAGAAAGGAGAAGCCGACAAAATCTCAAGGCCGACCTAGGCTGCCACAACGAAGGAAGACAAAAATGATCATCTGTACTTTCAATGCACGTACGCTAGCACCAGATGCATCCATCGAGGACATGATGGTACAAGTGCGAATGATCAAGTACGACATCATTGGTCTGACCGAGACAAGAAGGCACGAATCTCACCATGCCATTTTCGACAATGGAGAAGAATTTTTCCTCGGAACATGCGATAAAAGTGGTGTTGGAGGCGTCGGTGTCCTTGTCAACACAAACTTGGCCAAGAGCATTGATTCATTAGAATGCCTAACAACCCGAATCGGACGTTTACATTTGAATAGATGTGGCTCACTGCCTGCAGTTTCTATCTTCGTTGTCTATGCACCAACATCTCATTATGATGAAAGAGAAATCAAGAAGTTCTACATGGAGCTAGAGAAGTCCTATAAAGAAGACCACACCTTCTACAAGATCATTGTGGGTGATTTTAATGTCAAGATAGGACCGAGAAGATCAGCTGAAGAACTTCACATCAGGACCCATGGCCTAGAATGGAACGAACAGGGTGAGAGACTGTCTGAGTTCATCATGTCGACCAAGACCATTCATGGTAACTCACAGTTCCAGAAGGCAGAATCTAAACGATGGACATGGGAGTCTCCCGGTGGACGATTCCACAACGAAATAGACCACATCATATTCAATCGACGGTTTTGCCTGACTGATGTCGCTGTTGTCCCAAAATTTCGAACGGGATCGGACCACCGTCTCCTTCATGCAAAATTCTACTTCACAGAGCGGGGAGAAAGGGCTGCAAAGTTCAAAAAGAGAACTCCCAGAATGACCACCAACTGGGAACTCTTTGGTACTATTGCGGCAACATGGGAAGATGCCATTGTTGACAACATTGACGAGGAATACGATCGACTGGTTCAGCACCTCCATGAATGTGCGAGGAACGCCAAGAGAGAGATAGCCACAAAAAATCGCCTATCATCAAAAACTCTTGAGCTAATTTGCCAGCGTGGTTTGGCGCATGCCTCAGGCAACTGCAAGCTAACGTCCGAGCTCGCAAAGCACTTGTGAGTGCAGAGATGCAATCAAGGAAGACCTCAAAGAGAGAAGAGCAGAAGTACTGGTAGATGCGGCAGAAGCCGGGAAAAGTATTCATAACGCCCGCCTGTCCTTCGCCAACTACAAGACCAAGATGACTGCCCTCCGACGTCCTGATGGATCCATCACATCCTCCAGAACGGCAATGGAGAAGATTATCTATGACTTCTACTCAAATCTCTTCGATAGCCATGTCCACTTGCCGACATACCAAATTCCACAGGATGGATATGTTGTTCCCAACATTCTCCCTTCTGAAATCCGACACGCCATTTCGTCCATAAAGAAACGAACAGCACCTGGCCCAGACAAGGTCAGACCTGAAACCTGAAGAACCTGCCGTCAGTACTCATCAATACACTGGCTCAGCTCTTCACTCGCTACCTGTCTGAATGCAAGATTCCGTCCCAGTGGAAAACCAGCAGGACTGTACTACTGTTCAAGAAGGGAGACATCCATGACATTGGCAACTATCGCCCGATCTGCCTATTGTCTGTCATCTACAAGTTGTTCACTCGAGTCATCCGAAATAGGATTGGCAGAACACTAGATGAAGGACAACCATGCGAGCAAGCCGGGTTCCGCAAAGGATTCAGCACCATCGACCATATCCACACGATAACCAAGCTCATTGAGGTTTCTCGGGAGTTCAAGATGCCGCTCTGTTTAACGTTCATTGATTTAAAGAAGGCCTTTGATTCTGTTGAGACAGAAGCGGTCATTGAAGCCCTAGCCAATCAGGGCATTCAAGCCCAATACATCAAGATCCTCCGTGAGCTGTATTGTGGATTCACTACCAGGATCTCACCATTCTACAAAGAAGTGATCGTTGATGTCAAGAGAGGGGTGCGGCAGGGTGATACCATTTCACCGAAACTCTTCAGTGCCACCCTCGAGAACATCATGCGACGACTGGAATGGGAAGGAATGGGAGTGAAGATAGATGGTCGGCAACTACACCACCTCTGCTTTGCTGATGACATTGTTTTAATAGCACCAAACATCAGCCAAGCGGCACAAATGCTGGCCGACTTTGACCGTGAGTGTGGAAAGGTAGGACTACAGCTGAATCTTACGAAGACAATGTTTATGAGAAACAGCCTCGTTCCTGACGCCCCATTCGCTCTCAATGGAACGACCATCTCCGAATGCAACAGCTATGTGTACCTAGGTCGAGAGGTCAACATGACAAATGACATGGCACCCGAGCTGCGCAGGAGGAAGAGAGCGGCTTGGAATGCCTTCAAGAACGTCGAAGAAATAGCTAAGAGGACGAAGAACCTCCGGCTCAGGGCACATCTCTTTGATTCCACTGTTCTTCCTGCATTAACATATGCCTCAGAGACCTGGGCCCTACGCAAACAAGATGAGAATGCTATTCAGGTCTCCCAAAGAAGAATAGAAAGAGCTATGCTTGGAATATCACGTTTCACTCAAATGAGAGAAAGAATCCGGAGTTCCAACATCCGTCGACGATCAAGAATCAGGGAAGCTGTCTCATTTGCCAAGGTGTCGAAAATCAGATGGGCTGGTCAGGTAATGAGATTTAAAGACAACCGCTGGACTAGAGCTGTTACCGACTGGATTCCATGGGATGTCAAAAGACCGCATGGCCGCCCACCTACCAGATGGTCAGACTTTTTCGTGAAGATCATGAAAGATCGGTTTGAGGCTCTTCATGTTCCCAGAGCGAACAGATGCCATTGGGCTACACTAGCACGCGACAGGGACAAATGGAGACGTTACTGGTGCCCGCTCGAGCAAATCGACGACTAACGGGATGTTAAGTGATTAAGTGTGATATATGTAAAATATATATAAGCTTATACACACACATATATAAGCACACAACTTTCAACCTTTAACAACATGTTAGTGATCTCTTATAGAAGGGCTTAACTGGTCCTTGGGTGAAATACAACAATCTTCACACACTTCCTCTAAGGAAACTGTTTTTGAGAATTTTCAGTGGTGTATTCACAACAAACAATACAAAATAAATTATTTCTGTTCCGCTTTGGGGTAAGAATTGGGGTTTGGGATGGAAACATCTGAAATACGGTTGTGGGAAGTTATAATGGTGGTGGGATTGGTGTTCAAATATTACAAGTAATTAAATATTGTGAACTACTTTATAAAAATAAAAAAAAATTCTTTTTCCTCCAAGTGGGATAGGAGAGAATGGCCCTATCACACAGACCTGAGTTCAGCTCTTACTCATCCTAGTTAGGGGGCTTTGGGCAATGGATACAACCTCTGTGCCTTTGTGCCCTTATCTGTCAAGTGAGGAATAATATAATATAATATAATATAATTAATGTGTATTTTTAAAGATAACTTCCATCAAAAGAAACAATATTTGCTTAGTATTTTGTCCAATGCATAATTAGATTCGAGCTCAACAAATTATAGTCACTATAGGAAATACGTAACGGTAATGGTGAGATGATGACATCATCACAAAGGCAGTTGAATGTCGCTGGAGCCGGCTGGGTGCCTCTCGCACTAGGAATGAGGACGCCTCCTCTTTTCACATGAGCTGCTAAAATGCTCCGGCAGGGATGATGACTTGCAGGCCAGGAGATAAAACACATCCCTTTCATCAAACTCTGGGAACACAGCATCTGCTTACAAAATCCCTGGGGTCGCCTGTCATTGCTTTGCTCAGACAAGGCCCTCCTTGAGTGTCGGGGCGTTGGCGCTGGCTGTTCCCGGGCAGCACAAACTAGGAATGTTGCTGCTCTTTTGTTCTGACCTCACCTTGGGACAGACCCCCAGCCCCCTCTCTGAGACAGTTCAGTCCCAGGGAGGCACAGCGGGACTGTTGGACATTTTTGTGTTCTTGACTTGCAGGACGTGTCTCGTTCAGCAAGACTGGAGGTTACAAGCCTTCTCCTGGGTGAAGTCACTTTGCTGGTATTTGCCCAAAGCTGCCCTCCTCCATATCTGTAGGATGTTTTCTTGGCCGGCGTGCAAAGTTTCCCTAGATGAACCTCTGCCTGTGTAATGAAGCACTCCTACTCTGGAAATTTGTGCTGGCGCTAGTCGTCTTTTTTGAGCAAAAGCATTTGTACTTTTGGGTCCTATTTTCACAGTGAATGCGCACTGGGTTCATCACAGGCATTTTTCATGGTCTGGTTTAATATTGGCGGTACCACAGCCGAGACTGGCTGCTGAGTGGACGGTCCGGGAGCCCGGTTAGGGCTTCTCGACTGCTTCCCAGGCATTGGCTGGCTGGCATCTTGGATGGTGACTAAATGCTGATGCCATCATCCCTGTCACTCTACATTGCTCAGAATGCCCTCATTGTCACTCTCAAGGGACCTTTTGCATATTCCTTTCCCTGAGGTCCTCCCTTTGGAAAATTGCACTGTCACAGATACACTGCACAGCCACTTATGAGTGACATCTGTGGCTATTTTTTCTTAAAAATTTGTTTTTAAATGTCATTTGTTTATTTATTTATTTTTATTGAGTCGCCATGAGATATAGATTTACAAAGCTGATCATGGTCTGGTTTTAGTCATTCAGTGTTCCAACACTCATCCCTCCACCAGGGCACATTTCCCAGCACCAGGGTCCCCAATTTCCCTCTTGCCACCCTCTCCCCTGTCCATCTCTCTATGGCAGACACTTCTCTCTCTCTCTCTCTCTCTCTCTCTCTCTCTCTCTCTTTGTGTGTGTGTCTGTCTATCTGTCTTTCCCCTTTGGGACATTATGGCTTGTAATACAGGTCCTGAGAGGGTATCATATTTGTCCCTTTACCTATTTGGCTATCGCTCCAGCCCCAAGAATGGTTTTTTAAAAATAAAAAAAAAAGATCAGGTACAAATAAAAGATCTGAGTGCTTGGAATGGTGTGGAGTCATCAGTGACCAGCACCTCCCGCGAGAGAATTTCTGCAGAAGCTGAACAGGCAAAAAGAATTGTTCTAGGGGTCGGGAGAGAGCCTGACCCAGTTCTATTCCTAGGAACAATTCTGCAGGCCACCAAGCGCCATGGGGTGTTGTCCTGGAGCTCCCTAGTGACCACCTGGGGCAGTATCAGAGCAGCCCTGCCCCCAAGAATTACTAGTGGGGCCCCCAGACTCCCTGAGCACTGTTTGAGAGCTCCCCCTATCTCCCTCCCACAGGAATTGCTCCGATACCGCTAGTAAAGTTCTGATAACATTTTCATTGAAGACTTAAAAACCGAGACCCCGGCAAGCTCCCGAGAGTATCTCACCCGCATGGCAAAACCTGGCAAGCTCCCCATGGCGTATTCGATATGCCGAACACAGTAACAAGTCTCACAATGGAGACATTACTGGGCCTGCTCGAGCAAATCGGTGAACAACGGAGGACAGTGCTACAGTGCTACCTATTTGGCTATGTATGGCTATGTTTGATATGTAAAAAGAGAATTTTTCATCCCTCCCAAGGACCACTTTTGTGGTCCCTGACTAATGTGCTTCACAATAGCCTAAAACATCTCATGCTTTCAAATATTGTTGTGGGGGCTGGAGCAATCGGACGGTGAGTATTGTGTTTTCCTTGCACGTGGAGGCTCTGGGTTCTATTCCTGTTGTCCCATATTGTCCCCTGAGTCTGCCAGGAGTTATCCCTGAGGTCAGAGCCAGGAGTAAGATCTGAGCACAGTGAGATGTGGTCCTCCTGACACACACAAAAAAACCTATGGTGTATTCAATTTATGATTTATGAATTTATGGCTTGAAAAATAACTCCATGTTTGTGTTACTGTATATATGTCGAGCTTGCACAGCGGTAGGGCGTTTGCCTTGCGCGCAGCCAGCCTGGTCAAGCCGGGTTTGATTCCTCCGCCCCTCTCGGAGAGCCTGGCAAGCTACCGAGAGTATTCAATATGCCAAACACAGTAACAAGAAGTCCACAATGGAGACGTTACTGGGCCCGCTCGAGAAAATCGATGAACAACGGGAGGACAGTGTGACAGTGTTGCATAATATTCATAGGGTTTCATTACTTCTTAGAAAAAAACACTATAGGGTGCACACCCAACAATGCTCAGGGGGGGTTGTGGCGCTGGGCTCAAACTCAGGCGCCCCATACATCTCTGATCTACCGCTTGAGCTGGCTCCTATAGAAACGTCATAAAGAAATAAGAATTACAAACAAGCTTAACTGTGGAAATGCGATGCAAATTCCATTATGATTAGGATTGTGGAAAATTATGGTTGCCCCCTCTCCCCTGTTAGCACTTTCCATATTGTTTGTTAATGGTTGAGATTCAGCAAACACTAGAGGGTAGATGTCTCTTGTTGTGCCTTTAGCTTCTTCCTCTGATCATATCTGTGGGGAAATCCCTCACTTCACATCTAGCTGTTTTCTCTCTCTGAACTCATAAATGCAGCCACTTTCAAGGGCCAGGGATGGGAGAATACCCACGTGTTCAAGGAGGACTGGCAGCTGGCCCTGGGGCTGTCAAGAGGGAGCCTTGGGATTTGTCATCCATCCAAAGAAGGCCATTGCCTCCAACTCCTGCAGTCTTATTGTCATGGAAAAATGGCACTTCAGTGTTGGTGGGTTATTGTATTATTATTATTATTATTATTATTATTTGCTTTTGAGTTACACCCTAGCAATGCACAGGGGTTACTCTTGGCTCATGCACTCAGGAATTACTCCTGGAGGTGCTCAGGGAACCATATGCGATGCTGGGAATTGAACCTGGGTTGGCCTTGTGCAAGGCAAACGCCCTACCTGCAGTGCTATTGCTCCAGCCCTCTGTATTATTATTTTTTAAATGTGCTCTTAGCTTAAAACAGCTGTGATTTTGATTACTCTAAGTACTTCATATGGTAGTCATATAGTATTTGTCTTTCTATGACCAAACTAAATTCATTTAGCATAAATCTATATATATATATACAGAAAATATCAGGAGATTTACACATAGTACGTACAAGAATTTCTTTTTGCAAACTGAATGGCATTCTATGACCTGCCATTGAGTGCTACGGTTGCCTTTATGTTGCAGTTGTAAATCATGCTGCTATGAATGTCATGTATAAGTAGATCTTTGAGCACCTGCTTTAAATTTCTGTATATATATATATAATGGAATATATATATATATTCATTCATTCATTCATTCATTCATCATCCTGTTATTTGTCGATTGCCTCGAGCAGGCCCCAGTAACGTCTCTTTCATCCTAGCCCTGAGATTATATTCAAGGCTCTTTAGGAGAATGAGACCCATCATTGTTACTGGTATTTGGCATATTTGGTACGCCAAGGGGAGTTTGCCAGACTCTGCCCTGTGGGCAGGCTACATTCGATAGCCTGCAAGTTTGTCCAAAGTAGGAATGAAATAATAAGATGTCATAAAAAGATGTCCTGATAAGATGTCCGGGAGCTGGATTTTATAGTCTCTGAGTCTTGGCCGCTGATGGGATTACACGGCGCCAGGGGGCCAGGTGGTGGGTGTGACCCCCGCCTACTGGAATTTGGAGGATCTGGGTGGAGGATGCTCAACTCCAATCCGAGTAGGCTTGGAGATCTCGGCCCCGGAACCCGCGTGGCTTTGTCCCTCTGCCAGTACCTTCATGTGTGCGGAGAGTGGTCTCGGCATGGTGGTGGCTGGTCCTGGAGGTCTTCTGCTGCCGGAGCCCTGGTTGGGGCGGGGAGGAAAGCTCAACCCGCTCCCCTCCAAGGGAGGAACAGCCAGGCGCACTGTCCTCCCGTCATTCATCGATTTGCTCTAGCGGGCCCATTAACGTCTCCATTGTGAGACTTGTCACTGTGTTTGGCATATCGAGTACGTCACGGGTAGCTTGCCAGGCTTTGCCTTGTGGGCAAAATACTCTTGGTAGCGTGCCAGGCTCTCCTAGAGGGGCAGAGGAATCGAACCCAGGTTGGCCACATGCAAGGCAAATGCCCTAACTGCTGTGCTATCGCTCTAGCTCTAGAAAGTATTGATACAGAAAAAAAAAGTTGCACGTGTTCAATGGAACTCAATTCTTTAGGGCAAATGATCTGTATTGCTGAGATTTCTCATTCCAACCTGTCTTTTATAAAATAAGTACATGCCAAATGCATATATATATATATATATATATATATATATATATATGGGGCTGGAGCGATAGCACAGCGGTAGGGCATTTGCCTTGCACGCAGCCAACATGGCCGACCCGAGTTCGATTCCTCCGCCCCTCTCAGAGAGCCCGGCAAGCTACCAAGAGTATCTCGCCCGCACGCCAGAGCCTGGCATGCTACCCGTGATGTATTCGATATGCCAAACACAGTAACAACAAAAGTCTCCAATGGAGACGTTACTGGGCCCGCTCGAGCAAATATATATATATATATAAAAGATTGCTGAATCATATGGTAATTCTATTTACTTCTTTTGCTTTTTAGGTCACACCTGGTAATGCTCAGGGTTTACTCCTGGCTCTGCACTAAGGAAATGCTCCTGGCAGTGCTTGGGGACCCTGTGGGACCCAGGGATCAAACTGGGGTCGGCCCGGTGCAAGGCCAATGCCCTACCTGCTGTACTATCACACTGGCTCTGGTAATTATATTTCTAAAATTGTGTGTAATGACCCTCCACAGATGCTAGGTTATATTTTATGTCTAATAAGAACACACAGGGTGTTCAATTTACTCACATCCTTGGTAAAATATTCAATTTAGTTTTTTTTTTTATAGTGACTCTACCAATGTGTATGCATGAACAACATTTTTTGTTGTTTTGTTTTGGGACCATATCTGGCAACGCTCCTGGCTCTGCACTCAGGGGTCACTCCTGGCAGAACTTGAAGAACCATATGGGGCGCTGGGGATGGAACCCAGGTCAACCATGTGCAAATCTTACTTGCTCTACTTAAATAGCATATTTTTGGATAGAGTGCTGAGAACATGAGGTACAGAGAAACTCTCTCTCTCTCTCTCTCTCTCTCTCTCTCTCTCTCTCTCTCTGTGCTGTACTAGAATATTAGAACGTGTTGGTTCAAAGAAACACCTTATTAGCTGTTTCCCTTCACTTCCCGTCCTGGGCTTGGTTCTGAATCATAGTGGGATTGTAGATTAATTAATTTTTTCTTCATATTTATTACTTTCAATTTTATTTTATAGTTCTTGGTGTGCACATTTCCTGCTGGGTCATACTTAGACAGGCATTTTTCGTTGTATAAACTTGATTTCCTACAGATCCACTGGGTGCAGCCCATAGGGGTTAAACGGGGATTGAACGGGGAGGGAGATTATTCCTTGGGGGAGGTGGATTGCGCAAAGGCCACCTGTGTGTTTGCATCCCACCGACTTTCAGTCAGATCTGGATTTCGGAAGCATTGATCATTGAAAACTTAACGTAAAGCCTGTTGACCTTGGTTTTAATATGCTGTTTATTATGCCAATACTTAAAATTTATTCTAACATTCTAGTAAGACTCAACCCTTAATTTGCAGGTTACCTAATTTGAATAAATGCAGATCCATTTGCCTCTCTACATTCCTGTGCACAAGTCACTGTGCTTGAAAGTGGCCACAAGAGGGGAGTATGGACCACATTCCTGCCACGGATGCTGGAACCCGGGTACCTTCCTTCTCCCGCCTCTTGACACAAACTGTCAGAGGCAGTTGACACTCCTCCCAGCTGATTGTGGAATAAACGTGGGCTTGCTTCTTAGAGATCAATTCCTGGCTAAGCAAACATACCGTGTCCCTGAGCAGAGGGACTATTTATTACAGAGAACCCCTTGGCTAAGCGATCATATCATGACCTTGTTTGGAAGGAATATTTGTGACAGAGGGCGGCGGCTTGGCAGACACACAGTCCCGCTGCTTCAGTTTCTCTGTAGTGCTCTGAAACCAAGCCCTAAGAAAATATTTTTGCATCTCTTTGTTCTGTGTCCTTTGTGAGGGGCTGGAGCAATTCTAAGGTGGGAGAGGAACTGGTCTTTGCAGCAGATTTAAGTTCAAACCCCAGCACCCCCGAAGGTTCTCTTGAGCAAGCCAGGAGTGGTTCCTGAGTGCCAAGCTGGGAGTAAGGCCTGAGTATCACCGGGTGTGACCCAACCTCCGCCGAATAATAATAAAATAAAAATAGCATTGCGGGAACTAGAGGGCACTGTGCTCCCACTAAGGTGCTTGAGTAGCCCTTGCAACCTCAACCTCATCACCACAGCCTCATGCCATCACACCGAGATGCCCAGATGCCAGCCAAGGTGACTGAGAAGGACTAGAAGAGATCCTGGTTTCCTGCTTGGGAGATACATAGACGAACAGACGGACGAACAGACAGAAAGACAGACAGACAGACAGACACACACACACACTACTTGAATGGTTTGTAGTTGAGTTCTGGTTTCATATGTTGTCATAGACTCATTTTGAGAGATAGAGCTGTTTAAAGCGTATGACAATAGAACCTCAGTGCACTTATTACTGCCTACAAACTCACTGGACGTTCTCTCTCTGAGAACCCACGGGTGAAGTTTCACTCAGGACTGGAGGATGCTAGATTTCCAGAAACAAAACTGCTGAAGAAGGAGAGAAATGGAAGCCGGAAGCAAGAGGAAGAAATCTGAAGGAAACAGCATCAAAGTCTGGGCCCTTGGGCTGGCCTGTGCCCTGGTGAGGGAACTGAACATGTCTGAAACTAATGCCAACACTGCTGGAAGCAGGAGACCCAAAAGACAATAAATCAAACTTAAAAAGAAATGTGTGTTAAGTACTCAGGCTGGGGAGTGGGTGGGAGGGAACCTGGGGTCACAGGTGGTGGGGTTGGAAGTGGAAACATTCTACGCCCTAAACGCTATTGTAAACCATGGTGTCTAAATAAAAATCAAGAATTAATGAAACTGCAGATTGCAAGAAAAGTTTCCTGGAAGATGTGTTTGCTTTTACTTATTAACTTTGTAAATATTTCTTTTTTTTTAAATTTTTTTTTATTTGTTATTTTTTTTTATTTTTTATTTTTTATTTATTTATTTATTGAATCACTGTGGGAAAAGTTACAGAGCTTTCGGGTTTAGGTCTCAGTCATGTAAATATCAAACACATTTCCCTTTACCAATACTTATTTTTAACCCCGAACCCCAATAGACCCCCACCTCCCACCCCTCCCAATTCTTGTGAGGCAGATGAGTTCTAGTTAATACTCTATCTACTTTGACTAGATAGATTGTTTCGATAGAAGATGCACAATTATTGTTTAGAGTTTACGACCCACCCCCCACAATCAGATATGCTGAAACAGCGTTGTGAAATGATTTGCTTTCTACAACTTGGTTTAAGAATAAAATGATGTCGCGCGGACGCTATAGCGTCCGCGCGGTTTTGAATTTCTGCTATTTTACTTATTGACCCTGGAAGAATTTCTATTAAAAGTTAGATAGTTAAGAGACTGGCTTCTGTGCCCTGGAGTCGTGGCCGTGCCGGAGAGCCGCTCGTGGGGGGCAGCTGGCGACCTCGGTGGGGCGTGGGGGATGGCCCACAAAGCCCCCCTTCCCATGAGGTCCCCGCCGCTCCCGCCGAGCCCGGCTCAAACCTGCTGTCCACAAGGCTCCCGTGCGGCCGCCATCTTTCTTTCCAGAGAGTTTGTAAATATTTCAAGTTACCTCTTTCTCTTGATCCTCTGCGAGCATTTTTTCAGGAAAGACATTAAACCAATTAATTAATTTGGGGTAATATGACACCTCTATTGTATTTTTCCTTCCAATCCTTGAATATATTATCCTTTTTTAACTGCTTTTTTCCCCTTTCATCATTGTTTTGTAATTTTCAGCTTATAAATGCTATATATGTTTTACTAAGTTTATACCTAAGTAGCTTATTTTCTTTTGGATAATAATAAATAGTATTGTATTTTTTTTCTTTTTGGGTCACACCCAGCAATGCACAGGGGTTCCTCCTGGCTCTGCACTCAGGAATTACCCCTGGCGGTGCTCAGGGGACCATATGGGATGCTGGGAATCGAACCCGGGTTGGTCGCATGCAAGGCAAATGCCCTCCCTGCTGTGCTATTGCTCCAGCCCCAAGTATTGTATTTTTTAACTTTATACATTTACATACTTACATACATATTATTATATAAAAATATGATTGATTTTTGACAGCTACATGTTATAAATTAATCTCACTTTTTAGTTCTAGGGATATTTGGTAGAATAATTTTCTAAAAGGCAATCATATTCTCTGCAAATTAAAGCTTCACTTTTTTTTTTTTGCTCCTTTTGGGGGGCCACATCCAGCGATGTTCAGGTGTTATTACTCCTGGCTCTGCCCTCAGAAACTCCCCCTAGCGGTGCTTGGGGGACCATATGGGATGCTGGAAATCAAAGCCGGGTTGGCCGCATGCAAGGCAAATGCCCTACCTGCTGTTCTATCACTCTGGTCCCTAAAGCTTTATGTTTTGTTTGTTTGTTTGTTTATTTTTCTCTGTGGTGCACAATGTCCTTACGCTTTACTAGAAGACAATCTTGTCATCTGCAAATAAAGCTTTCATTCTTTTATGTTTCTGTAGGGCGTTTGCCTTGCACGCAGCCAGCCAGGTCAAGCCAGGTTCGATTCCTCTGCCCCTCTTGGAGAGCCTGGCAAGCTACCGAGAGTATTCAATATGCCAAACACAGTAACAAGAAGTCTCACAACGGAGACGTTACTGGGCCTGCTCGAGCAAATCGATGAACAACAGGAGGACAGTGACAGTGACTTGATCCTCTGATGGGTGGATGTGTCCCAGTTAAGGCATGCTGGGTGCCAGTCCCGAGCTGCGGCTGGAGAAACAGGACGAGCAAGCATCTCGGCTTCCAGGTGGGCGGCAGGGGAGGGCCGGGGCATCAGTCACCCAGAGCAATGTGTCAATTCGAGCAGGTTTTAGAAACTCAGCAAGCCAAGGCTGAGCAGAGTGAGACTGAGGCCGGGGTCCTGCAGTGGGGGAACGGACTGGGTGAAGTGCCTGTGTCCGGTGTCCTTCCCGGCATCGGGGGACACATTGGACAACTGCAAGAGGGATTCTGAGAGATGCAGGGAAGGTTGAGGCAGGCTTGGGAGGACAGTAGGGCTCGGTACCAGCCTTGGCGATTCTGCCTGTTCATTGAACTCGCTGGGTCTTCTCCCTTTCATAACACAGTAGAACAGGTTAGGATATAAATTTACAAGCATCAATTCCAAGCTTCATTCCAAGCACACTCCAGACATCATACAAAGATATTGTTTCACCTACATATATTCTGTCCATCCACAAGGCATGTGCATGTTGGTGGTTCTCTCTGAGGACACTGAGCATTGAGCACTGAGCTCACAGCCCTGAGAACTGGGCCGAGCTCTGGGGACACTGCAGCCCGAACTCTGGCCTGACTTTCCACTGATTGGCATCTGGCATCTCACATGGTTTTTTGTAACCAAACAACAGGTGCCGGAGCTAAAGAGATTTGTTCTAAGAAGATGAATTTCCTAATAATTTAGATACACTAGCCCTGACTTCTCTAAAATATCTTCTATAACATTAAGATCACTTGATCACTTGACATCCCATTACCCATTGATTTGCTCAAGCGGGCACTAGTAACGTCTCCATTCTACCCTGTCACGTGCTAGTGTAGCCCAGTAGCGTCTGCTCGTTCTAGGAACATGAAGAGCCTCAAACCGATCATTCAGGGTCTTGACGAAGAAGTCTGATCATCTGGTAGATGGGCGGCCACGCGGTCTTTTGATGTCCCGTGGAATCCAGTCAATAATGGCTCTAGTCCAGCGGTTGTCCCCAAATCTCATTACGTGTCCAGCCCATCTGATTTTCGACGCCTTGGCAAACGAGACAGCGTCCCTGATTCTTGACCGTCGACAGAGGTTGGAACTCTGGATTCTTTCACTCATTTGAGTGAAGCCTGATACTCAACATTAAGATATTTCCTCTAAAATATACGTGAGAAATCAATACTGTGAGTGAGTAACAACAGGATTTTGTTGTTGTCGTCTTTTCTATTCCGAACTTTCATTCTGTAGCTTAGCTGAGGATTAGGTCTGGCAAAGATCCTAGAGGAAAGAAACTCTGCTGAGGCTTTCTTTTCTTTTTTTTTTTAAATTAAGTTTGTAAAGGAACCATAACTTACAAAGTTCATGATGGAGCTCCAGGTTTCCAGGGTCCAGCACCCATCCTGCCCCCAGTGCCCACTTGCCTCCATCAGTGTCCCCGGGCCTCCTCCTCTGCACCCAGCCAGGGTCCTTCACAGGCACATTTGAAAGTTCAGATGTTGTAGTTTGCGTCTCCAATGTCAGTGGAGAAAGTTTTGAAGAAATCCTATTTTATACAACCTCAGTTGGCTTACTCACCTCCTTCTGGTTCTCTTTTGAATATGACCATCCTAATGAGAGTCACCTGGATTACTCCATCTGAAATTAGGAACCTACCGCAAACTTATTTTATCTTATCCTATCTCAGAGGCTAGCAAAACATGGCCGCCTGTTTGTTCTTTCCAAATGAAGTTTTATTGGAACCAAACTTTTTTATTTGGGGGGGGAGCACATCTGGCAGGGCTTATTCCTGGCTCTGTGCTCAGGGATCACTACTGGTGGAACTCAGGGGACCATATGAGATGCTGTGGATTGAACCTGGGTCAGCTGCTCGCAAGACAAGTGCTCTAGCCAAAGTACTGACGTGAGGGGACCGGACACTTTCCCGTCTTACAAAGACTCTTGAATTCTACTTTTGTATTTCAATAGCAAAGTCAAGAGACAATATGTCCTGGTAAACTAAAATATTTACTTAGCGGGCCTTGAAGGAACCTTGCCAAGCTGATTTCTTTCACTTTCCCACCTTTGTAACATTTAAGTCTATTTTAAAAACATCAAATGCTTGTAAATTATATATATTATATATATATATATATATATACACTTAAAAATGATCTCTGCAAAGGCCAAGATTTTCGACATTTTGTTTGTTCACTGATATGGTCTAAGAACCGGCAACAGTGAAAGGAAGATTTTAAATAACTGTTGAATGAGTGAATGAAGGGTAAGTGTTCACCAGAAAATAGTGCTAGTTACAACTATTGCCATTGTCAAAATCGTTTCACAATGTTCCAAACGGGAATCATTCTGACTATCAGAGAACCATGACCAGAACAAGACCCTTGGCTCAGCTGGGCCACGCTTGTCCAGGCTCACTCTGCTTTATATACCTGCCCACTGCTCCTAGAACACCTACGGCATCTCAAAATAAACACGACAGGAAATGGATTTTTTTTTTATAAAAGTAAACATTGCTTGTAGCTCTAAGAGGTTTGGCTTTTGTTGGGGAAGTGCTATTTTCATGTTCAGACAGAGGAATGTCTATTTTTACGCCACAGCCAGACCAGACTTAACTATTGAGTCAAATAGGCAGGTGCGTCTTCAGGCTAAGACTTTATTTTATTTAAAAGAAGAAGGGAAGGGATAAGCTTAGCTTTCAACCAAGGACATCAAAGGTTCAGCCTTCTACTTCCTTCAATAGTTGAGATCATTTTTCTTTTCATGTGGGTTGTGTTTCTTGATCACATCGACACACACACAAATGTACATAAAATCATCCCTTGTCTAGGCAAAATATCTACCTAATCATGGAAAAGCATTCAGATTGGATAGCATTTAATTAGAATGCTAAAAGGTATTTTTCATTTCTGGTGACTTTAATCACGATTCTGGTTGGAGTTTTTAACAGTATAGACCTGTCAGCCTTCTTTTTTGGTTTTAGACTGTTTTTAAGGGGGAGAATGAGCTGAGAGTTATAATAACATCATGTTCCCCCTTTCCCTTTTTCTGACCTTTGTTTTCTTGTTTCCTTGGGGATATGAATAGGTGCTCATTTCCTCTTTCCCTGGAAAGGATAAGGACCACAGTCACCATAAAACCTTCTAGCTCTAAAAGTCATATATATATATATATATATGTTTCCCCCCCACTATTTTTGGCCTTCTGGCCACATCTGGCAGTGCTCAGGGCTTCCTCTAGATGCTCAGGAATCATTCCTGAATGTGCTCAGGAGACCCTGTGTGGTACTGGGGATGGACTCCTGAGGCCAAAGGCAAGAGGAAGACAAGCATCTACCCATAGTACTACCTTCCTGGTCCTTGTCTGCATTCCTCCCCCCTCAAAATTTAACAAAGTTTTCCCCCAAATTTAACTAAGTTTGGGAGCATGTAACCCACGTGTCCCTTGATGGAATAATACAAAGGCCGCAGACCATAAGAAGCAGAAATTTCGTGTCCCTCTCCCCCCAAATCCACGATTGATTAGTGAAGGAGAAAAACAAACATGACTTCACTTATATGTGGTCCATAGGAAAAACAGCGAGATGAACTAACTAAAACAAAAATAAACTTCTTCGATTGTAAGACCAACTAGCGGTTACCAGAGGGAAAGGGGAAAAGGGGTGGGTTAAAGGGGACAATTGTGTGATGGTAGAAAGGACTGGAGTTTTGTGTGGTAGATGATGTTGCGTATGCACGTGCTGATTTGTAACGATGCATCCTGAAACTCACATAGTGTGGCATGCAGTGATGAGAACTGCACCACTAATAAAAAAGTTAGAGCTGATGGGTTGCTGCTCCCAGTCTTCCCACGTGGGTCCCATTCTGGTGTCTTTCCTCTTTTTCCCTGCCCCCGTTTTTGTCGCCTCTTTCTCTTCTTGAGAGAGCTTTGCTCCAACTTCTTCAACAAACAAACAAACTGCCCTCCCGTTGTTCATCGATTTGCTCGGGCCCAGTAACGTCTCCATTGTGAGACTTCTTGTTACTGTGTTTGGCATATTGAATACTCTTGGTAGCTTGCCAGGCTCTCCAAGAGGGGCGGAGGAATTGAACCCAGCTCGGCCGGGCTGGCTGCGCGCAAGGCAAATGCCCTACCTCTGTGCTATCACTCCAGCCGACTTCTTCATTCCTCCTTAATTACATGTGTATTTCGTACATGTTTATATACATTTTATTATTTAAATATTCCCTTGAGGCTTCACCCTGCACATCAGGATTTTTTCCCCCCTGAGTAAGTAGTGCTCTTTGCAGGATGAGCAGAGCGAGCACCTTGGAAGAATAATTTTGTGCTTGGGGCCACACCCAGTGATGTGCAGGGCTTACCCCTGGCTCTTGGCTCAGGGATTACTCCTGGTGCTGCTTGGGGAAACTCATTTGGGGCTGAGAATGGAACCTAGGTTGGCCTTACTCTCTGCACTGTCTCTCCAGCCCATAGACAAATAAGTTCGTCCTTCTTGCTGAAGCAATGGCTAGGTGGTTATTTCTATGGAAAACGAAAACCAGAGAAAAAGATCGCTTCACTTAAATATCAATTTTCAATTTCAAAATTGAGCTTTGAAGCTTTAGCATGATGACACCCAAATAGTTATGAAAGAAATTGTATTTGGTTGTTTTTAAATTTCATAGAAGTCTTGGGTTCGTCATAGGACTTGTTCATGAGGGCAGTGATTGTGGAATGGATGAAAGACTCAATTAGTAATTATGAACCCTTCGATCGCTAAGAAAATCATCATCATCGATTCTTCCAGGGAGGGGGAGGGGGAGGAATGGGGTATACTGGGGATATTGGTGGTGGGGAATGTGCACTGGCAGAGGGATGGGTGTTTGATCATTGTGTGATTGTAACCCAAACATGAAAGCTTGTAACTATCTCACAGTGATTTAATAATAATAAAATTTAAAAGAGTATGAGCCCTTCATACTTTTTCATCATCTTCATCATATTCCTAAAATTATATATAAACTAAACGATATCTTAAAATAAAATTGTGTGCATTTATACTCAAGTCTCTGATAGATTTTTTATTTCATTTTATTTTATTTTTTTTAGGTGAAGGCCTTTATTAAAGGAAAAAACAAAATGCCAATAAGGTCACTGTCACTGTCCTCCTGTTGTTCATCGATTTGCTCAAGCGGGCACCAGTAATGTCTCACAACAAATTGTGAGACTTGTCGTTACTGTTTTTGGCATATTGAATACTTCTTTTTATGGTTTTTTTAAATTAGTGAGACATCATGAGGTACAGTTGTAGACTAACAAATTTTTGTGCTTGGGTTCGATTATACCATGATCAAATACCCATCCCTCCACCAGTGCCCATTTTCCATCACCATGGATAATATTCCTCAGACCCCCCATCCCCCCCATCCCACCCTGCCTCTCTGGCAGGGGCATTCCCTTTTGTTCTCTCTCTTTTGGGTGCTGTGGTTTGCAAAAGAGGCAATGGGTGACAATCATGTTTGGTCTAGAGTCTACTTTCAGCATGCTTCTCCCATCCTGGGAGGGTCCTCCCAACACCCTTTATTTGGTGTTCCCTTCTCTACTGATAGATTTTTTAAAGGGAGGTTAACGATTAGGTTCTTTCACTCAGAAACCTGAGGACACATTAGATAAAGAAATTTGATTAATAGTCTGGATTAGTCATTGTTGCACAGATAAGGTATTTCCTAGTTTAAATAAATATTCTCTTAAAAGAGAAGTAAGAATTAAGAAGAAAGAAAAAAGAAAACTGCTATCTATACCAATTAACTTTGAGGGGGTTGTTATTTACTCTTTCGGTTTGCATACAATTTGACATTCCCGGTCCCTTGCATTCGTCTAAAAGTTTCCAGGTCACAGCTACTCTGTGGTTGTGGACACAGAAGCCCCCAGCCCCTCCTCCCACCGCCCCCCTCATGCTGGTTTCTTGCTGATCTTCAAACCCTTCACACACTCAGGCCTGGGCCTTTGTTTTCACTGCATCTTTTGTCTTTCTTTGTCTGTCCGTTTGTCTCCCTCTCACAACCTTAAGTCTGTGTTCCAGTTTTTCCTCATGTTGGCCTCTTCATATCAGACTAATTCTTTTGTGTTTTGTTGCTGTTTTGCAAAGGAGCACACCCTACTGTTCTCAGGGCTCATTCTTTGCTTTTGGCTCAGGGATCACTCCTGGTGCTCACCCAACTGTATACAGTGGGTTAGATGCTTGCTTTGCACACGGCCAAGACAAGTTCGATCCCGGGCATCCTCATATAGTCCCTTGAGCTTGACAAAGAGAGATCCCTGAACACAGAACCAGAAATAAGCCCTAAGCACAGCTGGGTTTGCACCCCCCCTCCAAAACAAAAAAGGAGTTTTTTTGTGCATATGTTCAATGGAAAACTAGTCCAGTAGATAAAATAGTAGCTTTCAGAACATAATGGGTAGAACTTGAGGTGACTATGCTAAGTGAAATAAGCATTGTAGCACTGTAGCCCTGTCGTTCCATTGTTCATCGATTTTCTCCAGCGGGCACCTGTAACGTCTCCATTGTGAGACTTGTTGTTACTGTGTTTGGCATATCGAATATGTCACGGGGAGCTTGCCAGGCTCTGCCGTGCGGGCGAGATACTCTCGGTAGCTTGCCGGGCTCTTAGAGAGGGACAGAGGAATTGAACCCGGGTCGGCCGTGTGCAAGGCAAACGCCCTACCCGCTGTGCTTTCACTCTAGTCCTAAGTGAAATAAGCAAGGAAAATAATTAGTGGGTGGGAGTCCATAAAAACTCTGGTGGTCACCAGACAGTGGAGAAATGAGAGGGGTTTTTGCTGTAGCACTTGTGCTGGTGATGCTATGGCCACAGCCGAGAGAGTCGAGGGGACTCAGAGCTTCACCCCGACAGGCACATCATGTGCCCTTGAGCCACATCCCAAGTCCAGGATGTTTTCTGGTTTTGTTTCCTTTTGGTGGTGGGAATGATGAGAATTTACACAGACAGAGGTATGAAACCCCTGAGATTTTATAATTTCAGACCAATGATCAATTACTTTATAAAATTTGAAACTTGAAGTTTACCAGCAGAGGAACAAAGGCATGCGGTTCCTGGGGCTGAGATCTCCAACTCTGCTCGGATCGGGGCTGAGCATCCTCCACCCAGATCCTCCATCTTCCAGTGGGCAGGGGTCACATCCACCAACTGACTCCCCGGTGCGTGTAATCCCATCAACGACCAAGACCCAGAAACTATAAAACCCAGCTCCCAGAAGCATCTTATTATCTCATTCTTACTTTGGACAACCTGGCAGGCTAACCTATGTTACTTGCCCACATGGCAGACTCTGGAAAACTCCCCGTGGTGTAGCCAATATGCCAAATACCAGTAACAATGATGGGTCTCATTCTCCTAACCCTGAAAGAGCCTTGAATATGTCACTTTTTAAAATCTCAGGGCTAGGATGAAGGAGACGTTACTGGTGCCTGCTTGAGGCAATCGACGAACAACAGGATGGTCGTGATTGTGAGAGGTATGAAACCCCTGAAATTTTATAATTTCAGACCAACGATCAATTATTTTATAAAATTTGAAACTTAAAAAGGGGTGTCTTGAAATTGCAAAAAAAATGGCAGAGTTATGGAAAGCAGGGACATGTATCTCACTGAAAGCTTCCCTAGATCACCTTGCTGATATTTTTTTGGGGGAATTCCTGGACATAGGGGTGCCTTAGGTGGCTGCTCCTGATGAATTTCAGATGAGTGTATGTGTATGTGCGTGCGTTTGTATGTGCGTGTGCGTGTGTATATGTGTGTAAGTGTGTATGTGTGTTTGTGTGTAAGTGTGTATGTGTGTGTGTGTGTGTGTGACAGAGGAGAGAGAAGGATGGTCTTTCAATGGTCCGGCTAAGAAACTTTGTGTCTCTTAACCTCTCAATCCTTTCCCCTCTTTGTATTCAATAATCATACGTACCTGCAGCATTGCCGTTTTTTTTTTTTTTATAGTCAGACAAAGAAAACAGACTCAGGAGGAGATTCCTGGATATAGCCTTAACTACCTCTCACGGATACAGGAGACAAAACAACTTTTTTACCAGACACAAGACAAAGATGACTCATCAGACAAAACAAATCTAGTTTATAAACCCACCCGGTCACCCTTGGGGAAATGGTTTCAACTTAATATTCCAGTGTGCTTTGGCTGAATCAGAAGGTAAAATGGAAAGGTTATTAAAAGAGGATCAGGTCATATTAGTTCATGTTTTTTATCCCCGGTGGATGTCTCCTACCAGTGAGCGTTCTCTGAGCTTACACTGTCTGCATTGCTTGGACGGATGACAGTCAGATTATCTGGTTTTAAATGTGTCTTCTGTTATTTAACTGGTGTGTGAGTGAAGGGAAGTTATATAATCTTTTTAAATCCTCAGTTTTCCTGACTGTAAATAGTTGCATGAAGTTAAGATAAAACTAAATACATAAGAAATATCTAGCATTGTGTTTTAATAGGTGTCTCTTGGACCTGCTTATCCACACTTGATGACCAGGCCACCAGTTTATATTTCTGGCTTTACTACTGCTTGCTATACCACTTTGGGGAAAGATACGCCAAGATGCTTCATTTCACTTCTGCATCTTTATTTTTGTAAAAAGCAAATCATTTATTGTGTAGGATTATAATGACATACAGCCAAACAGCTCATAACTTAGGAAAGATCTGACACACAGAGAATGTACAGTCAAAGGGAACTTCTATTATTCTTATTGACCACAATTATTGCCAATGGTATCACTACAGCCACTGCTGGTGCCGCTACTGCTGTATTTGTTATTGGGCATATGACAAGCGGGACAAGGGTGACAGCTCCCTCTCCCCCCCATTACTTTTACTTTCAAAGCTACTTCTGCTTAAGTTCTGAAAAACACAGATACTCACTTTAATTTTTGACATCTTTAACAACATGGATAATACTGGAGAGAGTTATGGTATGTGAAAATAATTCAGCAGAAAGACAAACACTGGATGACTTCACTCTAATGTGGGATGTAGAGAAACAAAACAAGGGAACAGAAAAAGCCAATGTTAAATAAAACCTTGAATTAAGACCACAGAACCAAGGTTACCAGAGGAAAAAGGGCCGGGGGTGGTGCTCATTAGATTACAGTGGAGGAATATCGGTGCTCGGGTGGGGTGATGGTGTGGTGACATAATTGAAGAGGCATGAAACTTTATTCCCAACATATATACAGTAAACCAATGTTATCTCAATTAATACAATACCAACTCTCCCACAGCAAAATAAAAGAGAAACTTAATCTTCGATGCATTATTTCCACATCAGAATGAAAAGACACACTATACCATGGGAGAAGATATTTGCACACTTCCAACAAGGAAAATCCACAAAAAGCTTATAAAACTGAACCAGAACAACATGTGCAATACAGTTATAATAGAATGCCATTCAAATGAATTGTAAAAATATACATCCTAACATTTGAAGCAGCACAACTGTACCGAGAAGGAATTATGCTTTGTGAATCGTCAGGCAAAGAAAGACACGTGATGACTAATTTCCCTCATATCTGGTGTATATAGAAAATAAGCAAATGGATGGACAAAACAAACATTCAAATGATAAGATTAAGACTAACTAAAGGTTTCAGAGTCAAGGAGATAGGAGGAAGGTAAATCAGGTAAAACAGGTCAATTGTGAGGTGAAGGGTAGAATTGGATGCTTAGTGGTGAACTAAATGTTGACTTTTAATGACGCACTCCGGAGACTTATATAATCCTATAATGTAATGTTGTTTCGAGGAACAATTATGAGATTCTATGGCAAGAAGAACCACAGAATAAGGACAGAGTGCTGCGTAAACAAGTAGGTGGGGTGCTAATTCTAGATATCCATTGCTTTGCTGCAGATAATTATCCCAAAATATAGAGGCTGAAACAATTTGTCATTTTGATATTGTATGGTTCTGTGTGGCAGCAATTTGAACAACAGAGAAATTTTAGGATGGGAGACAATTGTGATTGCAAGTACATTTCCCCAAAATTTCATACTTCAAAAAATATTGAGTATATTAAAAATGACAAGTTCGGGACCTAGGATAAGGCTCAGTAGTAGAGTAAGAACTTGGGTTCTACCCCAAAACCACACACAAATTATCTGTTAAGGTGCAATGAGTTATTTACAAGTTTAGAATTATCCAGCAATTTGGAGATTTCTTACTGGTTCATCAGAGTGAGGACAAGCATACTTTGGACATGAGAATTTATTTAAAAATCATAAATGAGGGGAGATGGTTTGAGTGGTAAGCACTTGCCTGGCTGTTTGTAGTTTCTTTGGCCCCACGTAGCAACACTGGTACAGCCTCTGTGCATTACCAGGAGTGCCCCCCCGCCCCACCAATAGCAGAAAATATAATTAATGAAAATGATTCAGTATGTCTGGGAATTACCATGTTAGTGGAAATTTACAGAAAAAGCTTAATGTTAAGTCCAGTGCATGGTAAATGACCCTTCTGTAGAAAGGAGATTATGGGTGAGCCCTTTGGCATGAACTGGCCAAAGGTTGGTTTAAGTTTACAGACTGATTGATTCAGGAATATCTAAAGTGAAAGGAACTGTCTATCAGGTGGGCACGACTTAATAAAAATGCCTCTAAAAACATCCATGTCCTGCTCTTTACTTGTGTCAACACTTGCTCTGAAGTTGTGGATCTTGCGGCTGTCCAGAACAACCCAGGTTCAATTCCTCTGCCCCTCTTGGAGAACCCGGCAAGCTACTGAGAGTATCTTGCTGGCACGGCAAAGCCTGGCAAGCTCCCTGTGGCATATTTGATATGCCAAACACGGTAACAACAAGTCTCACAATAGAGACTTTACTGGGCCCGCTCGAGCAAATCAATGAACAACAGGAGGACAGTGTGACAGTGACCATAGGAAATGTGTTCCTTCTCTCTCAGCCAGGTTTGTCTGATATGGTTATACTGGATATGCCAACAGAGTGGTCCCTTATGCGTTTGGCATGGCTCACTGCCTGTGTACATTTTGCTTTCCAGGTCACTGCATAAAGTTAAGTTTCTCAGTCTTAGAGATGGGGCCAGATCATTGGAAAAAGACAAGCTCAAAAGGCGACATACTTATAACGGAGAGTTAGGTACTGTGCTTTGTCTTGCATGCATCCGCCCCAGCTGAGGTCCCGGCACCCTATGTGGTCCCCTAGGCCCACCAAGAGTGATATTTGAGCACAGAGCCAGGAGCAAGCCCTGAGCATAGGTAGGTATTACCACCCCCCGAAAAAAAAAGTTATGTACTATACAACTCCATGTCTGTCACTCTCTTAAAATAGAAATCTGTAGAGGTTAAGGTGAGCAGAAAATAGATAAGAATTTCCAGGGTTGGTGATGGGATAGATGGAAGGTGGGACTCTATAGGGTGTTACAGGAAGTGTCCCTGGATTGACTCCGTATATGCAGAGCACATGAGAAAATCAGTGACATTGGAGTGCAACCTAGATCAACTATGTTTTTTTTTAAATCAACTTTATCATGATGTAAGCCGTTACTTCTGGGGGAAAATAGGGTGAAAGAGTCATAAGATTGCTCTGTACATTTTTTTTGGGTGCAGTGGGGCCTCCCAAGCAGTGCTCAGGAAGCCCAGAAGCTACATCTGGCAATACTTGGCTGGTTGTGTGGGTCTAATGGTTCAGTCACAGCTGGTGGAGCAGTTTGTTTGTGCCGACAGTGCTGGGGGCAACAGCACCATCACCAGCATGTCTTTTATTTATTTATTTTTTGGTCATACCCGGTGATGCACAGGAGTTATTCCTGGCTCTGCACTCAGGAATCACTTCTGGCAGTGCTCAGGCGACCATATGGGATGCAGGGGATTGAACTTGGGTCGGGCACATGCAAGGCAAACGCCCTACCCACTGTGCTCCAGCCCATCACCAGCATGTCCGGTGGCTGGACATGTGGTGCCAAAGATAGAACTCACGCTCAGTGCATGCAAAGCCGACATCTTTGCCTTTTGGACTCTCCGTCTTATGTTTGTGATTTTTACAAAACAAAGGTTATTTCAATATTAAAATATGATCACACTACCTCACCAAGTCTGACAGTTCTTTTTATCCATTTATTTCATTAAAAAGGTAAAGGCCCTCCCGTTGATCGTCGATTTGCTCGAGCGGGCCCAGTAACGTCTCCATTGGAGACTTTGTTGTTACTGTGTCTGGCACATCGAATACTCTCGGTAGCTTGCCGGGCTCTCCGAGAGGGGCGGAGGAATCGAACTCGGGTCGGCCATGTTAGGAATGGGGAAGGTAATTCAGGAGGGGAGAGGATGTCCCACCACCCTAATCAAAACAATTTTACTTTTATTTGTTTATTCCATGGAAAACATGTCTCACGGAGAGAGAGTTCCTAAGCAAAATTTGAAGGTTATTTCTAAAATTCTTTCCTTGAGGCATTAAAAAATACGATCGTGGAAGTAATTGGGCCAGAGAGAACAGGGATACAGAGCTAGTATGGCAGGCAAGGCGCTAACTTTGCACACATCAAACCTACATTTGATCCTCTGCACCCTATCTGGTCCCCCAAGTCCACCGGGAATGAGTGCAGAGGCAGGAACGAGTCCTGAGCACAGCCAGAGTGGCTCAACAATGGCCCACCCCCACCCCCAAAGAAGGAAAAAAAAATCATGAAAGTAATTTAATTTTTTAATTAAGAAAAGTAGCTATGCTTTGGAAGACACTTTGGTTATTACTAATTATCACAGATAATTATAGGTTTCAAGGAAAGTAATTATAAAAGTCATATGCAATAGACATTGTATGAGAAATCATTGGCTTGTTATGAAATGACAGTTGCTGATATTAATCATAGCCAATACAACTGCTTGTTGCATTGGGGAAAATAAAATTATTGGTAGGTTCATCCTAGAAGTCATTTATGACAAATAAGTAGAACAGTAATTTTTTTTTTAATCTGAGATCGAGTTAGGCAAGACAAGACCACCAATACTGGTTAGCTTATCCTAAGAAGGTGTTAATTGCCAAATATGAACATTCAAGAACGCTTCATTTGTTTCCATGAAATCTTGTCCCCATTCAGATATTAACTCTTGTATACAGAAATGTTTCTTCGTAGACTCTTGACGCTTCTCTCTCCATGACCGTCTACCCAAAACCCTAATAGTTTCTTCTGGTTACCAGGCTCAATTCCTGCTGTGGAACTGACAGAGTCTTGAGTAATTATAGAGTCGGCCTTGTGGTTGTCTTCCAGGAAATGGCAAGTACCACTTACCCCTGTGTGTCCCGGCAGACTTTCCTGGGACAACAGGAAGCAAACGCCATGTAAGGACATCCGGAGCACAATCCGGACTCCTGCATTTTCCCTGCACAGCTGGAAAGTAGATGTGCTTGTCTTCACTCCTCTCTCTGTTTGCCCTTCTAAATCCACGGGAATCTTCCCTTCCACACTAGAATGTTGGCTATATGATTTCTTTTTTTTTATTGTTTATTTGTGTGTTTGTTTTTTTAGACCTGCTTTCAGCTTTCATAGCTACAGTCACCTGGAGAGTGCTTTTGTAAGCCTTGAAATACTCTTGTCTTATTGCCAGCTCTCCTGAAAAGCTCTTTAAATATATTTTTATTTGTTTGTTTGTTTTCATCCTTTTAATTGTGAGAACAGTAGCTTTATTAGCCAGAAAAATGGATTCAAAAATTGATATCTCTTTCCCGGAACTGAACTTACCACTTGAGGAAATTCAGTTCGACCCTGAACTGAGATGAATTAGAGGAAGGAGGGAAGTAGGAGAGAGGGGAATGTGTTAGATAGCAATGGCCCCAGGGGTCCCCACCAACTATAGCTCTTGAACGCTTGTCCTATTTTTCTGCCATGTGAGGAATTCTATATGGTGCTGTGATGTGAAAGCAGGTTACAGCAGGAAAGAGTTTGGAGTTTGGAGTTTCATAAAATATTACATGGTCATGAACAGTAGTGAATCAGAGGTCATTCAAATGTTTCTCGGGAGTTTTCACAAATTCTTGCTGAATGAGAAAACCCAGATGCAGAGACGCCTGCGGCTGTATGGAGCCCTTAGCCTCTTGCGTCAAGATGCCCATTTGGCAGGAGCAAGAGTGAAACCAGCCTTGGTGAATGGAAGTCTATGTTGGACATCAGTGTTGCTTCTCTTCCTGAGAGAGCCACTCCCTCTACTTGCCTATTGTGCTCGCAGAGGGTGACTGGTGGCAGAGGGTGACTAATGCCACTGAGTTTTGTGTAGGATCTTTGTTTAGTGCTCTTTCCATGCTCATGCTCTTGGCTGGGTGTTCTGAAGTTCTCATATGTTGTCCTCATTCAGTCCTGTCCAGTTGCAGTTTCCCAGACATCCTTTCCCCTAATATTTCAATATTTCTTGGTTTAAGCGTCTAAAGTGGATTAAACAGTATCTCCCTAAGATACATGTTTGTCTGGAGTCTCCGACTGTGACCTTATTTGTAACTAATCTCATTGTGAACATAATTCGTGAAAAAAGCTTGCAACAAATCAGATTAGATTTAGGATGGGCCTTGAATTCAATGACAATGTTTTTTTTTTTGAAGAAGAAGAAAAAGAGTAGAGTGAAGGATGGAAAAGTAGTTCATGAATTCCATGTATGAAGCTCTGGGTTCGAACTCTGGCACTCCACATATGCGAGTATGCACGCACACTCAAAAAACACGAAGATGAGGAAGACTTTGGAGATGAGGAGACGGTGAGAGATATTTGAAGACAGCAGTGTGCTGGCGACCTGGGATGGTTTTGTTGTTGTTGCTTTAACTCAGAACCTTTGAAAGGATCAACCCTTTTCACATCTTTGAAAGGATCAACCCCAAGAGACTTCCAGTCTCTTGGAATGCAATTATAATGAATTTAAATCACCTACTCTGTGGGAAAAGTAAAAGTAAAGTAAAGTAAAGGCCCTCCCGTTGATCATCGATTTGCTCGAGCAGGCCCAGTAACGTCTCCATTGGAGATTTTGTTGTTACTGTGTTTGGCATATCGAATACATCACGGGTGGCTTGCCAGGCTCTGCCGTGCGGGCGAGATCCTCTCGGTAGCTTGCCGGGCTCTCCGAGAGGGGCGGAGGAATCGAACTCGGGTCGGCCATGTTGGCTGCGTGCAAGGCAAACGCCCTACCGCTGTGCTATTGCTCAAGTATGGCCTATATAGGAACTCAGCACTGTCCCTCACAAGTTGATCAACCATTTGCCTGTTTTTGCCCTAAACATTCTACTTTGGGCCGTTTCTCTATTTTAACAGAGTAGATGATCAGGTTCAGAATCTAAAGAACCACCCATTAGATAGATTTTCCCTTAGCAATCTTTTTTCAACTCCTAAACCCAAACTCCTGTGTGAGCAGATTTTTCTCGTACAATAAGCTCAATATTATTATTGTGTTAAAACCATAATGCCAGTGTTATTGAAACTTGATGCAATAAAGTTATGTAGGTTGAAATATATCTCTAAAAGGTGATAAACTGGAGTGAAAATTGCAACATTTTGGCAACTAATTTTTTTTTTTATTGAATCACTGCGAAATACAGTTACAAAACTTTCATGTTTAAGTTTCAGTCATATAATGATCATACACCCATCCCTCAACCAGTGTACATTTTCCACCACCAATGTCCCAGTATAACACCCACCCCTGCCTCTATGGAAGACAATTTACCTCTTACTCTTTCTCTGCTTTTGGGCAGTATGGCTTGCAATACAGATACTGAGAGCTTGGCAGCTAATAGTAAAAACATATAAAGGATGTTTATAAGGCTGTTAATAAGTTCTCAATAAGGTGCTATTTAAAACCCAATAAGTTGGCAATTTGAAGCTAAATGTTGGGGAAGATCTATATCATAGCTAATACTAATACTGCATCTGCTGGTGCAAATATAATTTGATCCAGCTATGTTGGAAAAGAATTTCAGATTATCTTTTAAGTTGGAAATTTATAGACCATATGATGAACACTTATACTAATAAATATACACTCAGTTTGATTTTTTTGTTTTGTTTTTGGGCCACATCCAGAGTGCTCAGGGATTACTCCTGACTCTGCACTCAGAATCATTCCTGGTGGTGCTCAGGAGACCATATGGGATGTGGGGGATTAAATCTGGATTGTCCTCGTGCAAGTGGCCTACACCCTGTACTCTTCCCCCAGCCCTTTATACTCAGTTTGGACAGGCAAATTAAAGACAGATATCCAAGAGTTCTCATAAGATCATTCTTGTTGAAAATAGCAAAAACATAGGAAGAACCAGTATGCTATTCCGTAACTGGAAAATCAAATCCACATTCTATGGCAGGAACACAAAGAGACATTTCTATAATGAAACACTTTATTGAAAACAAAAGGGAACGTAAATCTATCACAGGCGTATTATTTGACCACAATTAAGTCCCCTAAGATTAGATCTAGCATAACACTTCCCCTTAAAAATATAGTCCAAACTATTTGAACAAAATTGATTTTACTGCTGTTATTCTGAAATATTTTTTATTTGAGGTGTCATGGTGAATCCTGCTAATGGTAGGGTTTCGTGTGTCTGATGCGCAGTACCACACCCTTCCCCAAATTGTCTGCTTCCCTCTGCTTCCATCACCATCTCAGTGTTTCTTTCCATTCATTCTCCTTGCCTTTGTAGGTTTTAGCTCTCAGGTTCTGTGACCTTTGGGCATCTGCTACTCTCTTATGATGCACTTTTATAACCCACATATGAGAGAAATCATTTTCGTATCTGTTCCTCTCCTTCTGGCTGACTTTACGCAGCATGACCCCCTTCAATTTGATTCACTTAGTGGCAAATTACATGGTTTTGTCTTTTCTTATAGGGCTGGAGTGATGGCACAGCAGTAGGGCGTTTGCCTTGCACACAGTCGGCCCGGCTGAGCCGGGTTCAATTCCTCTGCCCCTCTCGGAGAGCCTGGAAAGCTACCGAGAGTATCTCGCCCACATGGCAAAGGCTGGCAAGCTACCCGTGACGTATTCGAGATGCCAAACTTGCAGTAACTACAAGTCTCACAACGGAGACATTACTGGGCCCGCTCAAGCAAATCGATGAACAATGGGAGGACAGTGACAGTGATAGTGTCTCTTCTTATAGCTAAGTAATATTTCATTGTGCATACATACCACAGGTTTTTTTAAAAAAACTATATTGTGGTAAAATCATAGTTCTAAAGGGCAAAGGGAGGAGTAGAAGTTGGGGGATAGTGGTGACTTTCAGGGGAGAGAGAGGCAAGACCCGGGGCAAGGCCCTTCCCACTGCATTATCACTCTGGCCCCCTCATCACTGACATTTCTACATAAAGTGAATTTCGTGAATACTTACTGCATGCCTGAAACTATTTTAGGATATTTTTTCATATATTATTTCATGCATCCCCACTTATAAATGACCCAGATTCCCACTGCAAAGTGTAGCATTAAATTGGGTGCAGCGTCATTCTTAAACTCTTGGTTTGAAATAATTTGCAAAAGCTTTCTTCACTACAGACCATACAATTCATACAACTTTATACTAAAATCACCTCACGAACCCAGACACAGAAAACACCGTGTGTGTGTGTGTGTGTGTGTGATTGTCAGGGCTACAGCTGGCAGTGTTCAGGACTTACTCCTGACTCTGTGCTCAGGGACCACTTCTACCAGGGCTTGGGAGAGCAGCTGTGATGCCAGGAATCAAACTTGTGTTGGCCACAGACATGACAAGGCTCTCAAGACCCGAACTCTTCCTTGCCCAGAAAAGACTTTTTCTCACAAGGAAGTGCTGGCGTTTTTAGGGTTTTACCATTGAAAAACTTCTTGTTAAAATACTTCGAAAAACTTTCTACCTTGGATTGTCAAGGTTGTTCGAGTCTATGATTATCAATGCATGGATGTTGGAGGGAAGATGATTCATTGTTAAATTACAGTGTGGCGGGTCTCAGTGGAAACAGTCACCGTTAGCTGATGACTAAGTCCAAACGCCCGCCCAGATGATGTCTTTTATTTTTAGGGGCTCCCGGAAACAAGGTCTTCAGGTCCAGGCGCACTCGAAGCTCCAGTGGGCTTTGCCAGACAGCATCACTTAAGCATTTTATTTTGAGTCAAAGGAACTTGGTCTCTGTGCCCACAATTTGCCTCTGAACCACCTTCTGTCGTCTGTGGCTATTACTTCCTCCTGATGTCCAGAGGCAGAAACTTGAGCTTCTGTGGAAGGAAACGTTCCTCAAATCCTATTTCCTTTCACTACCACATTCCATAGGAACGCAAGAGTTTTTTTTTTATATATCGCAAGTTTTCATTTTTTTCCTCCACTGATTTTTGCATTGTTCAGTAATTGAACTGAATTCAATAATTCAGTAATTTAACTGAATTCAGTAATTGATTTGAATTCCGTAATTGAATTTCAGTAATTGAACTGAATTCAGTAATTGAATTCAGTAATTGTGTGTGTGTGTGCAATATGTAATAATCTCATTTTTTTTCCTTTATGGGTCACACCCGGTGACACACAGGGATTACTCTTGGCTCATGCACTCAGAAATTGCTCCTGGCGGTGCTGGGGGACCATATGGGATGCTGGGAATTGAAGCCGGGTTGGCTGCGTGTAAGGCAAATGCCCTACCTATGGCTATTGCTCCAGCCCTGTAATAATCTCTTAAAATGAGCTTTTGTGGGTGGGAGGCTGGAGAGACGCTTAATGGACAAGCCGATCTTGTATGCACCTGACTCTACTCCATCCTCATCACACATGGTTCCTCAAGTGCCACTGGATACAATCCTGGAGGCCCTCTACGTGCTTCTGTAGGGGGTGCCCAAAGTATCCACCGCACCACCAGGCCCAAGTTTCATGGGACCTTCAGACCACTGCATGGAAAGCTTCCTCAGCCCTCTGAGACTCACAGCTTAGGAACCACCTTTCCACTCACAAAAGAAAAAAAAAAGCAATGAACTGAGTTCATCACTTTTCTACTCTTAAGTTTTGTTGTTGTTGGCGTTGGGTTTTGTGTGTGTGTATTCCTATAATAATAATGTTGTCTTTAAAGTCAACATGTGCTATCGCTGGAGCGATAGCACAGCGGGTAGGGCGCTCGCCTTGCATGCAGCCAACATGGCCGACCCGAGTTCGATTCCTCCGCCCCTCTCGGAGAGCCCGGCAAGCTACCGAGAGTATTCGATATGCCAGACACAGTAACAACAAAGTCTCCAATGGAGACGTTACTGGGCCCGCTCGAGCAAATCGACGATCAACGGGAGGGCCTTTACCTTACCTTTACCTTAAAGTCATAAACAAGGCAGGCCATTCGCTCTCATAGAATGAACATCTTCGAATGCAACAGTTATGTGTACCTAGGTCGAGAAGTCCACATGACGAATGACCTGGCACCTGAGTTGTGCAGGAGGAAGAGAGCGGCTTGGAACGCCTTCAAGAGCATCGAAGAAATAGCTAAGAGGATGAAGAATCTCTGGCTCCAGGCACATCTCTTCAATTCCACTGTTCTTCCTGCATTAACATATGCCTCAGAGACTTGGGTTCTATGAAAAGAGGATAAGAACGCTATTCGGGTCTCCCAAAGAGGAAATGAAAGAGCTATGCTTGGAGTATCACGTTTCACTCAAATGAGAGAAAGAATCCAGAGTTCTGACCTCCTTCAACGGTCAAGAATCAGGGACACTGTCTCGTTTGCCAAAGCGTCAAAAATCAGATGGGCTGGATACGTAATGAGATTTGGAGACGACCGCTGAACCAGAGCTGTTACCGACTGGATTCCACAGGATGTCAAAAGACCGCATGGCCGCCCACCTACCAGATGGTCAGACCTCTTCGTCAAAACCCTGAACGATTGTTTTGTGGCTCTTTGTGTTCCTAGAACGATCAGATGCCATTGGGCTACACTAGGACGCGACAGGGATGAATGAAGATGTTACTGGTGCCCGCTCAAGCAAATCGATGAGTAACGGGAAGTTAAGTGATCAAGTGATGCTCGGTGGACCATATCGGATGCTGGGAATCAAACCCGGGTTGGCCATGTGCAAGGCAAACACCCTACCTGCTGTGTTATCGCTCCAGTCCCAGTATTTCTGAAATCAAGGCTAGATATGTTCCCTTTCCCTGTCACCCCAATACTAAGAAGTGCACTCACAGCAATTCTACTTTCGGACATCTACCCTGGGACATAAAAACACTCTCTCAAAAGGACATATGCCCCCAAAGTAGAGAGTAAGGAGGAAATTGCCACAGAGGCAGGGGAAGGGTTAGCATGGGGGTGGGGGGGATACTGGGGACATTGGTGGTGGGGAATGTGCACTGGTGGAGGGGTGGGTGTTCGATCATTGTATGGCTGAAACTCAAGCAGGGAAGCTTGTAAGTGTATACCTCACAGTAATTCAATTAAAAAATAAATAAATAGGTAAAAATTCACTTCGAAAAAGTGCTATGTGATGAAAAAAGAGCTGGGAGGTGGAAGGATGAGATACTGGCAAGGAAGCACCTGGAGTTCTGTAGAGACTAGTTTTTTGGGGCCTTCTTGTGTTTTCGTTTTGGGACCACACTGGGCTGACTCTTAGGTTCACTCCTGCAAGCTCTGGGTTCTGACAAAGAAGCTGAAATTACCTGTGGGCGGAAGGTTGAAAACAAAGGGCGCAGAAGTGGGGTGCACTGTGGCAGAGGGGTGTAGTGCCAGACAGTTAAAGAAATTTGTGGTTGCACTTGTAGAACATACTGTGTTATAAACAAGTGCTACCTCTGTGGAAAAGTGTAAATGTTAAAAGCTGCTAAGTCAGAATACCCAAGGTGGTTAGGTTTTATTTATTTATTTTTTTGGTGGGGGGTGAAGAGAGTTGGGACTTAACCAGCTGTGCTCAGGGTTTACTCCTGGCTCTGTGCTCAGGGATCACTCGTGGCAGGCTCAGGGGAACCATACTGAATATTGGGGAACGAAGCCAGGTCAGTGGTATGCCACTGTACTATGGCTCTGAGCCAAATGCAGGGTATTATGAGGAAAGTTCCAGAAACATTTTGCCTGCTAGAGTCAGGAACACAGTTGTCCTGGGAAGTGACTAGAATGGCCTCATTTGTCACTGAGAAACAAGACAATTGATAGGCAGGAATGGACCCAGGCTTTGTAGTGCTTGAAACTTGTGCATGAATTCTTTAAATAAGAATAATAAATAATGTTTTACTTAAAGTTAGGTCAGAAAATTAGCTTTACTAGAAGGGAAAAATAAAGCACAACCACTTCAGCCGGGCTCAGGGGGCTATATGGAGGCTCAGGATCAGACTAGGGTTATCCATGGGCAAGGCAAGCACCTTTCTCACTGTACTATTGCTCTGGTTCCCTCAAGCCTCTCTTTGACTCACAAAGTCTACATCATCGTCCTCAAATTCTACATCATCATCCTCAATTTCTGAATCTCTGCCACGAGCATCAGGCATACAGGATTAGGCCCCACCCTGTGACCCCACTGGACTCCATCTCCTTTTCAAGGGCCCCTTATCTCCAGATACGGTCACATGTGAGATGTAGATGCCAGAATTTCAACATGTGCATTTGGAAGGATAATAATTCATTAAAAAAAGAGAAAAATATTGTCAAATTTGAAAAAAAATTTTTATTTATGGGAATTTTCTGTGGCTGTACTGGGAAAGATAGAATAGTGCAGTGTACAAGACTCATCAAAGTTTCATCCTGTGAAACCCAACAGGAGTGAATCTTGAGCACAGAGCCAGGAGTAAGCTCTGAGCATTGCTGGATATGACCCCCTAAAAAAACAAAAAGTTTTCCTCTGCCATGATTGATGGTAAACACCTGAATTGCTAACACATTAGCTAATTTGGGTATCACTGTCCTCATGTTGATTTATTACTACAGCTTTTAGATATCAACAATAAAAAGAAAATCAAAAACATTTTACAATGATTCATTCCTCTGAGATATTAGATTTTCCTATAATCTGGTATCTACCAATTGCTTCTTTTCAAATATACCAATTTTCTCTCAATTATTTATTACTCTTGGCAAAATTTGAAAAATTTATACATTAGAATTGCAGTCTCAACATTTGACAAAATTTTTTAATGAACTTTTACAAATTTTTAAATGCATTCTCAACATTTAATGAATTAAACTAAAAAAATTTTTTTTGCCACACCTAGTAGTGGTGCTCAGAGCTTCCTCCTGGCTCTGCACTCAGAGATCACTACTGGTGGGCTCAGGGGACCATATGGGACGCAGGGGATTGAACCTAGGCCTATGTGTACGAGACAAATGTCCTACCCTACCCACTTTCTCTCTCTCTCTGGTCTCTCAACATTAGGTAAATTTTAACTTCATTTCATCTTTACTGATTTTATTTATTTCTGTAACTTAAAAAACTTTTTAGTTTATTAAATAAATTTAACTTAGAAAAAAAGCTATGCTTCATATAAAACCAAATCTGGATTCTTAATTTGTCATCATCTTAAAGAACTGGAGAGTCAGTCCAACATGCCAGGCTCTTGCCTTGCATGTGGCAACAAGGGTAATATCCTGGCTCTGCTAGAAGTGATCCCTGAGTACAGGGCCGGAAGTGCATTTTGGGGCTACACCTCTGGGTGTAGCCCCAAAACCGAACCAAAAAAGGCCTCAGAAACTAAACTTGACAAGCTGCAGTTGATCTTCAAGGAGGGTTGGGAGGAGATGTTTTATAGGGATATTGTGTGTTCACTTCCTCTCACGATCACAGCAATCACGTCATCAAAATTCGCTTTAATCTCCCCAGAAACCAAGCTTAAATCTGGGCAAACAGAGCTTCCACAACAAGCGGCAAAAAACAGTATCTAGGCAGCTAGCACACAGAGAGGCGTTTCCTGGAAAGAAGCGCCACAGCACAGCTGTAGCCTAGAACATCTCAAAGGTGCAGAACTGTGCCCTTGGGAGTGGTGGGAGGCAGAGAACCACAACCTGCCAGCCCTCTGGTCTTGCAGGCAGAGCTAAGCATGGAAGACCAAAACCCACAGGGGATAAAAGGGTCCGAGTCTCCAGCAGTGTCATCTCTTGACGTCCAGAAGGTGTGGCACTGCCCTGGTGGATCTGTATTCAAATCCACCCTCCATGGAAGCAGATACTGAGGATAAATATCAGAGCAGAGTTTTATCCTTCCCTTGCAAATAACTGAGTCAGCTGGAAAGGGAAAATTATCCTGGGAGGCAAATAAATAGATCCCACTGGATGCCAGCAAGTAGTCTGCAAGCCTGACTCCTTCCAGTACATCCCGAACCTCTCAAGGACCCACCATGCTGCCAGGGGGTCCCCCTGCCTGTCCTGCTCTCCCTGGCCTCGGCCAGTCATGCACCCTTCCCAGCAGTGCTAGAATCTGGGTTCGAGCCAGCTACGGCAACCCCAGCTTCCTTCCAGTGTGTCTTCGTGAGGGTCAGTGTGAGTACCCATTCCTACACCAGTGCGCATTCTCCACCACCAATGATCCCAGCATCTCTCCCAGGACTCCCCATCCCCCCCCCACCCCCCTGTGGCAGGGCATTCCCTTTTGTTCTCTCTCTCCTTTTGGGTGTTGTGATTTGCAACAGAGGTATTGAGTGGCTATTGTGTTCGGTCCATAGTCTACTTTTATTTATTTATTTTTTTGGACCACCGGGTATATTCACAGAAATGGTATTGCTGGGTCATACCAAAGCTCAATATCTAGTTACTTGAAGAATTCCCATATTGTTTTCCAAACTGGCTTTCCCACAAGTCATGAATAGGAGTCCCTTTCTCCTCATATCTGCACGAGCACTGGTTATTCTTGTTCATTTTTTCATGTGACTTCTGACCAGCGGTAGGGCGTTTGCCTTGCACGCAGCCAACATGGCCTACCCGAGTTCGATTCCTCTGCCCCTCTCGGAGAGCCCGGCAAGCTACCGAGAGTATCTCGCCCGCACGGCAGAGCCTGGCAAGCTCCCTGTGACGTGTTCGATATGCCAAACACAGTAACAACGAAGTCTCCAATGGAGACGTTACTGGGCCCGCTCGAGCAAATCGATGCTGAACGGGAGGGTCTTTACTTACTTTACTTATTTTCTTCTTACTCAAACTTCTTCTTTGAGTAAGTTTCTGTCCACTTCCACTCCCCATTGATGTAACTTGCCACACTACTATACAATCTATTGTTCCAAGGAGCTTTTCTGCAAAGATTCTCAACAAAATACTAGCAAATGGAACCCAACAACTCATCAAAAAGATCATACACGATGACCAAGTGGGACTTATCACAGGATGCAAGAATGGATTAACATTCGCAAGTCAATCAATATGATATACCATATCAATAAAAAAGGATAAAAACCATATAATCCTATCAATAGATGGAGAGAAAGCATTCAACAAGATCAGCACTCATTAATTATAAAAAATACTCTCAACAAAATGTCAGTTAAAAGAACTTTCCTCAAAATGGTCAAAACCATCTACCACAAGCAAGCACCATCTTCAATGAGGAAAAATTAAAAGTCTTCCCTCTAAGATCAGTCACAAGACAAGGTTGCCTACTCTTGTCACCTTTTCAATATAGTACTAGCATTTAGAAAAGGATATTAAGGGCATCCAGAAAGGAAAAAAAAAGAAGTCAAGCTCTCATTTTACGCAGATAACATGATACTATCTTAGAGAATCCTATAGTCTACTTTTAGCATGCATCTCCCATCCCGAGCGGGTCCTCCAAACACTCTTTACTTGGTATTCCCTTCTCTATCTGAGCTGCCTTTCCTCCCAGCATGCGAGGGCGGCTTCCAAGCCGTGGGGAAAACCTCCTGCACCAGGCACTTCTGACAGTAAATCTCAGCTCTGCCTACTTCTGATCTGGTGCAGCACCAAATGAAAAGACAGAGGAACTCAGCCCACATTGATGCAGTCACAGGAGGAGACATAATGAGGGCATCGAGGTGATTGGAGTATCTTTTTGTTCACCAGAATATCACTCACAAAAACATTTATGAAAATTCACGACGCTATTTACTGAGGGGTGAATTTTCTCCATATGAGATGCTTTAATAAAAATCAACACAGAGGCAGGGTGGGATGGGGGGATGGGGGTTGGAAGGGATACTGGGATCCGTGGTGGTGGGAAATGGGTACTGGTCGAGGGATGGGTATTTGATCATTGTATAATTGAAACCCAAGCACAAAAATTTGTAAGTCTACAACTGTACCTCATGGTGTCTCACTAATAAAAATTTTTTAAAAATTCTTAACACTACTTCCACTACCCAGCCGTCGCCACACTCCAGGACGCTTTCCGGACCCATGCGGCAGCTCCGGCTGAGACCCACGCACAACTGAAGACCCACAGAACAAGATAAGTGGAACTCTCTGAGACCTTGGACTCCAGGCTCGGCGGACCCAGGGACAGAGCTTCTCTGCTTGCTCCCACCACCACAGGTGACAAAGGGATTCTAATCAGGAGCCCCACCCTACCCTGCCCTGTCTGCTTCCATCAACCACCCAGGGATCGAATTGTGTACAGGAGACCCACCCTACCCAGATAAATACCCCACTGGCAGATTTCCACTCTCGACACTACTTCCACTACCCAGCCGTCGCCACACTCCAGGACGCTTTCCGGACCCGCGCGCGGCCGCAAGTGGCCGCGCGACACATCATAAGACACTAAATACCCATCTTCTGGAATTGTCGTACCATATTTGATAGGGTTCAAATATGGCAACACCTACAAGGGTGATTAGAGGTCACCCCAAGAGCCTCTATACCTCTCGGAAAGACTGGCAAGCTACCGAGAGTATTTCGCCCACATGGAAGAGCCTGGCAAGCTATCCGCTGTGTATTCGATAAGCCAAAACCAGTAACTACAACTGGTCTCATTCACCTGACCCTGAAGGCTTCACCGACAAGGCAGCACTGAGAAGGATGAGAAAGGAGAGGCCGACAAAATCTCAAGGCCGACCTAGGCTGCCACAACGAAGGAAGACAAAAATGATCGTCTGTACTTTCAATGCACGTACGCTAGCATCAGATGCATCCATCGAGGACCTGATGGTACAAGCGCGAATGATCAAGTACGACATCATTGGTCTGACCGAGACAAGAAGGCACGAATCTCACCATGCCGTTTTCGACAATGGAGAAGAATTGTTCCTCGGAACATGCGATAAAAGAGGTGTTGGAGGCGTCGGTGTCCTTGTCAACACAAATTTGGCCAAGAGCATTGATTCATTCGAATGCCTAACAACCCGAATCGGACGTTTACATTTGAATAGATGTGGCTCACTGCCTGCAGTTTCTATCTTCGTTGTCTACGCACCAACATCTCATTATGATGAAAGAGAAATCGAGAAGTTCTACATGGAGCTAGAGAAGTTCTATAAAGAAGACCACACCTTCTACAAGATCATTGTGGGTGATTTTAATGCCAAGATAGGACTGAGAAGATCAGCTGAAGAACTTCACATCGGGACCCATGGCCTAGAATGGAACGAACAGGGTGAGAGACTGTCTGAGTTCATCATGTCGACCAAGACCATTCATGATAACTCACAGTTCCAGAAGGCAGAATCTAAACGATGGACATGGGAGTCTCCCGGTGGACGATTCCACAACGAAATAGACCACATCATATTCAATCGACGGTTTTGCCTGACTGATGTCGCTGTTGTCCCAAAATTTCGAACGGGATCGGACCACCGTCTCCTTCGTGCAAAATTCTACTTCACAGAGCGGGGAGAAAGGGCTGCAAAGTTCAAAAAGAGAACTCCCAGAATGACCACCAACTGGGAACTCTTTGGTACTATTGCGGCAACATGGGAAGATGCCATTGTTGACAACATTGACGAGGAATACGATCGACTGGTTCAGCACCTCCATGAATGTGCGAGGAACGCCAAGAGAGAGATAGCCACAAAAAGTCGCCTATCTTCGAAAACTCTTGAGCTAATTCGCCAGCGTGTTTTGGCGCATGCCTCAGGCAACCGCAAGCTAACGTCCGAGCTTGCAAAGCAGTGCAGAGATGCGATCAAGGAAGACCTCAAAGAGAGAAGAGCAGAAGTACTGGTAGATGCGGCAGAAGCCGGGAAAAGTATTCGTAACGCCCGCCTGTCCTTCGCCAACTATAAGACCAAGATGACTGCCCTCCGACGTCCTGATGGATCCATCACATCCTCCAGAACGGCAATGGAGAAGATTATCCATGACTTCTACTCAAATCTCTTCGATAGCCATGTCCACTTGCCGACATACCAAATTCCACAGGATGGGTATGTCGTTCCTAACGTTCTCCCTTCCGAAATCCGACACGCCATTTCGTTGGTAAAGAAGCAAACAGCACCCGGCCCAGACAAGGTCAGACCTGAACACCTGAAGAACCTGCCGTCAGTACTCATCAATACACTGGCTCGGCTCTTCACTCGCTACCTGTCTGAATGCAAGGTTCCGTCCCAATGGAAAACCAGCAGGACCGTACTACTGTTCAAGAAGGGAGACATCCATGACATTGGCAACTATCGCCCGATCTGCCTATTGTCTGTCATCTACAAGCTGTTCACTCGAGTCATCCGAAATAGGATTGGCAGAACACTAGATGAAGGACAACCATGCGAGCAAGCCGGGTTCCGCAAAGGATTCAGCACCATCGACCATATCCACACGGTAACCAAGCTCATTGAGGTTTCTCGGGAGTTCAAGATGCCGCTCTGCTTAACGTTCATTGATTTAAAGAAGGCCTTTGATTCTGTTGAGACGGAAGCGGTCATTGAAGCCCTAGCCAATCAGGGCATTCAAGCCCAATACATCAGGATCCTCCGTGAGCTGTATTGCGGATTCACTACCAGGATCTCACCATTCTACAAAGAAGTGATCGTTGATGTCAAGAGAGGGGTGCGGCAGGGTGATACCATTTCACCGAAACTCTTCAGTGCCACCCTCGAGAACATCATGCGATGACTGGAATGGGAAGGAATGGGAGTGAAGATAGATGGTCGGCAACTATACCACCTCCGCTTTGCTGATGACATTGTTTTAATAACACCAAACATCAGCCAAGCGGCACAAATGCTGGCCGACTTTGACCGTGAGTGTGGAAAGGTAGGACTACAGCTGAATCTTACGAAGACAATGTTTATGAGAAACAGCCTTGTTCCTGACGCCCCATTCGCTCTCAATGGAACGACCATCTCCGAATGCAACAGCTATGTGTACCTAGGTCGAGAGGTCAACATGAGAAATGACCTGGCACCCGAGCTGCGCAGGAGGAAGAGAGCGGCTTGGAACGCCTTCAAGAACGTCGAAGAAATAGCTAAGAGGACGAAGAACCTCCGGCTCCGGGCACATCTCTTTGATTCCACTGTTCTTCCTGCATTAACATATGCCTCAGAGACCTGGGCCCTACGCAAACAAGATGAGAACGCCATTCAGGTCTCCCAAAGAAGAATAGAAAGAGCTATGCTTGGAATATCACGTTTCACTCAAATGAGAGAACGAATCCGGAGTTCTGACATCCGTCGATGATCAAGGATCAGGGACGCTGTCTCATATGCCAAGGTGTCGAAAATCAGATGGGCTGGTCACGTAATGAGATTTAAAGACGACCGTTGGACTAGAGCTGTTACTGATTGGATTCCACGGGATGTCAAGAGACCGCGTGGCCGCCCACCTACCAGATGGTCAGACTTCTTTGTCAAGATCATGAACGATTGGTTTGAGGCCCTCCATGTTCCCGGAGCGAAGAGATGCCATTGGGCTACACTAGCACGCGACAGGGACAAATGGAGACGTTACTGGCGCCCGCTCGAGCAAATCGATGACTAACGGGAAGTTAAGTGATTAAGTGAATTCTTAATTTAGAAATGAAAAAAAATCAACACTGGGGATTGCTGAAGAGATGGGTCAAGGGTTGGAGCACAAGACTCGAGTTCAGTCCCTATTGCTGTGTATTCCCTTGGCCCCCAATTGCCAGGGATAGACCTGACACCCCTGAGTTCCCTGGGGGTGACCTGCTATGCCCCAGGACTGTTGCCCTGAGTAACAGCACTTTGCCAGGCTGAGTGTTCCATTGTCCAGCCTGGTTGGATGAGGGAGACAGGTTCCAAGCCTTCTAACACTGCTTGGAAATTTCCTTTTTGCCCAAAGAGAGAGAGAAAAAAAAACCTTGACAGAATACTCACTTCACAAAATGGGCCTAGAAGGAACATGCTTTACTGTGGTAAAGGTCATACACACAGAAAATCATAGCTAATGTCATATTGGGTTGTGAAAAATGGAAACTTTTCCTTTAAGATCATGTACAACACAAGAATGTCCCTTCTCTTCAACATGCTATTAGAAATCCTAGCCAGAGAAAATAGGAAAAAAAAAAACCAGTCTTTAATGGAAACAAGCCTGAGAGAGATAAAAATTAGGTGCTAGCACTTACATGTAGAATATAAAGAAATTAGCAAGGGATTGGACAAAGTTGATTAAAAAACAAAACCAAAACCAAATGCCAGTAACAATGTCCCTCCCCAGCCCTTGGATTCTAAAGGAAGCACTGACGTTACAAGGAGAAGGGGATGAAGGTGGAAAATGAACAATGGTAAAGAAATATTGGCTCTTGGGTGTGTTTAGAGTCTAGTAGCATACCTTTTGAAAAGGTATGGAAATTGTACTCCAACAATGAATGCAGTATTGTATTCATCTGGAGGCCACGTGGCCTGCCATCAGCTCCCAGAGTATTGTAAGGAAGTCACAGGCCAAATTGGGTAAGTGGGGGATGGGTGTGCACAGCCACAAAAGAGAACAAGGTCAGGAGGGGTCATAACGCACAATGGTCCATAGGTTGAGAAACACTGTTGGAAACCAACATCACTCTACCTCAATTTTAAAAGAAAACTGTGAATTGTGTCATTTCAAATGTATATGCTGGGTCATTGGGTTTGTAATCTTGGTAGGGGAGAGCTTCCTTTTCGACAAGGTATTGAGGGAAACGAATGCAACACCACTATTTTGCAAGTCTGGCGGTGGAAAAATGTTTACAGAATAACTCCTGTCTTCACAGGCTTCCAGCCTTGTTTCTCAGCGATAGCCCACATGCTTCCTGCTCTGATTCCCACAGGAGACCTTCCCTGATTGAACTGGCACCCGGACTTGCAACTTCATGCTGCCAGGTGAGTTGACGGAGCAGACAGCAGGAGTATTTCTGGAAGCTGCTTGCAAGCTAGTAATAACTTCATTATACTTGGAAATGACTATGTAGCACATAAATATAACCCACTCAACTCAAACTCGGTGTCCTGATTTCACCTTTTATTTTAAGTGGATTCCAGAAAGTGCCTGTGACACTCCAGCATCAGTGGACATAAGAGGAAGTCAGAGCGAGACATGAATTCTTCCACTTACTTTGGTTAACATGTCTTACTTTTGCATACTTCACAGAACTGTATGACCATGTGAATGCGTTGATAAGCTCCAACATCTTGATCCGTTCATCCATTATTGGATGTTTGGGTTGTTTCCATATCCAGAACTAAGTGGTATAATGAACACAGGCATGTGCATCTCTTTTCTTGTTTTTGTTTATTTGGTTTTGGATCAAGAAGTTGTGGAATTTGGAAGAGTGAGAGCAATTGAGAGAGAAGAAGAAGAAGAAGAAGAAGAAGAAGAAGAAGAAGAAGAAGAAGAAGAAGAAGAAGAAGAAGGAGGAGGAGGAGGAGGAGGAGGAGGAGGAGGAGGAGGAGGAGGAGGAGGAGGAGGAGGAGGAGGAGGAGGAGGAGGAGGAAGAAGGAAGAGAAGAAGAAGATGAAGAAGAAGAGGAGGAGGAGGAGGGAAGAGAAGAGGAAGAAGAAGAGGAAGAAGAGGAAGGAGAAGGAGGAGGAGGAGGAGGAGGAGGAGGAGGAGGAGGAAACTGGGACATTGATGGTAGGAAATGCACACTGGTGAAAGGATGGGTGTTAGAACGTTGTATGACTGAAACCCAATCAAGAACAACTTTGTAACTGTTTCTCTCAGGGTGATTCAATAAAAAATATTTTTTTAAAGGAAAAAAGTTGTAACATAAATTCACAATGGAATACTCTGCATCTGTAAGAAAAGTTGAAATCATGCAGCTTGGTGCAAGATGGATGAAATTGGAGGGTATCACATTAAGCAAAATAAACCAGAAAGAAAAAGACAAAAACTGGATGCTCTTTCTCATCTGTGGACTACACAGAGATAAAACAAGAGAATTGACAGCATTGAACAAACCCTTGACAAAAACCAACTGTCAAACTGCTGGGGGTGCGGGGATGGGGCGGGAGGGAAGAAGACCAGACTCAGGTGATGGAGGGACAGTGGGGGAGGGTGGGGGGCTCTGTGGTGGGGACTGGGTCCCATAGACCTTAAGTACTATGGTAACCATACTACCCAGACTTTAAGGAAATAAAAGGCGTTTTTTTTTTTTAAAGTTACTTAAATAATGATTCTGTCTGAAATTTTTCCTCTTTTTTTTTTTATGGGAGGAGGAATGAACCACATCTGGCAGTGCTCAGGGGTTCCTCTGGGCTCTGTGCTCAGGGATCATTCCTGGTGGTGCTTGGGGGACAGTATGTGGTACTGGGATCAAACCGGGATTGGCCGGACAAGACAAATGCCATAAACCTGGTATTATCTTTCTGGTCTTCAAATTCTTCCTTTCATCTCTCAATTAAATTGATGTATCTCACCAACATGTAGAGTCAGTGGGAGGGGGGGGGGTGTTGCAAGCAGATGTTCTTATTCACAGTCACCTCTTTTTTAGCCATAAAGCAACAACCCAGGCTTAATACGAAAGCAGTTCAATTACACAATGATGGCAAAAATAATCTTAGTGTCGATGTATAAAAGCTTGCTTCTCTAAACATATATTGGAGCTGCTCATAGAAAATTTCCTCATGCAGAGATAACTTTTTAGTCTTTGGACACGGGCATGCTAAAACCAAGGAGATTCTGAGCACTAGATCTAAAGATGTAAACAAGTTTTTTCCTTCAGTGTCTTTAGAGCACATATGCAGCCAATGTGTCTCTACTCTCTCAATCCTGGGTCAGTGGTAAACATTATGGCTTGTTGAAAACGTTTGTTCTCTCTATATTAGGAATCCACGCAACTCTGACTTGTATCCAATTAGCCTCTGCTAGTTTATCATGGCTGGCACCGACAAAGACATCCAAATCTGGATACGACAAGTGGATTGTGTTAAAATTCATAACCTAGTTGAGGTATTGAATTACGTAGCATTGCAGGGTATGGCCATGGAGGAAACTGGGTGATGGAAACTCTACAACTACTGTTACCACAAAACTTTCTGACACTGAGTCCCTGAGCCTTTTCTCTCCAACCTAAGCAACTCTCCCGTCTACTGTGCGCAATTCAACTCAGTTCTGTCACGACCTGAAATCAGATCCCACAAGTCAAGGACTCAGTTCCCAAGACTAACTCACTTAAGATGCCAATTGCAAGTTCTAAATCATCCGAACTTTCATTTTACTGCTATGAATTTGGAGTTTCTATAGCCCTCACCACCTCAATTTCAGGAAGAAGTTGCTAGAACAGCTGAAGAACTCAAGGAAAGACATTAGTTAAAAGTATTAGTTTATTATAAGAATATGACTCAAGTCCAGTCAAATGGAAGACACACGTGGAGCAAATATGGACATGAAGGTGTGCTAGAGCCCCACGCAGCTCTTGGGACATCACTCTCCAAGAACCTTAATTTGTTTCCTGACCCAAAATGTTCAAGCCCCTAACATTTAGGGTTATTTTTTTTCCTTTTTTTAATTTTCAGGTCACACCCAGTGATGCACAGGGGTTACTCCTGGCTTTGCACTCAGGAATCACTCCTGGTGGTGCCTGGGGATGGTTACCATATGGGATGCTGGGGATCGAACCTGGGTCAGCCACATGCAAGGCAAATGCCCTACCTGCTGTGCTATTGCTCCAGCCCCACATTTAGGGTTTCTTTTTTGTGTGTGGGGGGCACACCTGACAGTGCTCAGGGCTTAGTCCTGGCTCTGAGTTCAGGAGTCACTCTTGGCTGCTTCGGGGGACCCTATGGGATGCCAGGAATCGAACCCAGGTCGACCGTGTGCAAGGAAACATCCTATCAGCTGTACTACTGCTCTGGCCCTAGATACTTTCATAGAGGTATTACCTTGTCTGTACAATTGATGACAGTATTGGCCATTGATGATTGTATTCAATCATCGAGGTCCTTTCTCCTCCCTGGAACCCACTCAGGAATGGGGCTGGATGTCTAACCAATCCTCATGCCTTTTCCCTCCTGGTGAGCAAGACCTAAACTCAAGCTTTCTGGGAACCGCCAGCCCTGGGGATCAGCATGGAGCATAGTAACAGGAGATTGCAAAGTTTCAGGAACCAAGTGCCAGAAACTGGGAACTAAAGCCGAAACCCATTTCTTATTTTCACAGGTACATAAGACTTGTGTCTTTTTTCTTAATAACTACATTTGAATATGTAATCGTCTATAACCAATAGAGTTTAATTAACAAAAATAAATCCATTTGGCACTTGAGACTTGTGATACATTTTAATTAGACTTTCTGAGGTGTTAATAGAAAGATTAATTTAACCAGAGATTTCAGAGCAGGCGAAACGTTAAGTCATCGAGTCCATACCTTCTATTTTAGAATAGGTCAAGTGAAGCCAAGAGAAATTAAACGGCTATGGTTGTGGTACCAGAATTGGTATTTTTTGACTTTTAAAAAACAGGTGGGTATTTGATCATTGTATAATTGAAACCCAAGCACAAAAATGTGTAAGTCTGCAACTGTACCTCATGATGTCTCACTATTAAAAGGTAAAGGTAAAGGTAAAGGCCCTCCCGTTGATCGTCGATTTGCTTGAGCGGGCCCAGTAACGTCTCCATTGGAGACTTTGTTGTTACTGTGTTTGGCATATCGAATACTCTCGGTAGCTTGCCGGGCTCTCCGAGAGGGGCGGAGGAATCGAACTCGGGTTGGCCATGTTGGCCACTTGTAAGGCGAATGCCCTACCCGCTGTGCTATCGCTCCAGCCATAAAAAAAGATGTTATTCTTTATATTAGCCATCTTATGTTAACAGCAATAGAGAGAAAAGGAACATAGTTCCACATGGCCCGTGATCCCTCACACCCACAAACACCTCCATTATCCACATCCTACACCAGAGCAGCTTGTTATGTTTTTTTTTAAATTAATTAATTAATTAATTTTGAATACCCATCCCTCCACCAGTGACCATTTCCCACCACCACGGATCCCAGTATCCCTCCCACCTCCCATGCCTCACATCCCACCCTGCCTCTGTGGCAGGGCATTCCTTTTTGTTCTCTCTCTCCTTTTGGGTGCTGTGGTTTGTATAAGAGTTAAGCCTGATTTTCAGGGAGAAATGTTGGATGATTTACTTTCCATTGATCACTTTATATATAGGGAGATGTCACACGGTCATGTAAGCAGCCACGCAGTTTGGAGTAAAAGTCCTGGTTCCCGCATACTCGAGCTATGCTTGTAGAGGCTCATGGTCACTGGAGGAGGCGGGATGCGGCACCTACCCCATCTGGAACTTCCCGGTGATCTCGTCTCTTTTTGGGACCTGGTGCATTCTCTGAGAGCTGTGGAGCCGCCCAGCGGCCTTTCTTCTCTGCGGCTGTGTGCTGTAAAGATGTTACAACATTTTAATGGGGGCATTTTAATTGTTCTTTATAGTCTTGTTTTCATAAATCAGAAGGTTTACGTGAGCAGATAAGCGCGGTACTTTTTGTTGTTGTTGTTGTTGTTTTGGGGCCACCCCCCACAATGCTCAGGGTTTACTCCAGGCTCTGTGCTCAGGAATCACTCCTGGTGATGCTCAGGGGGCCATCTGGGATACTGGGAATAGAACCCGGTTTGGCCGGAGCAAGGCAAGCACCCTGCCAGCGGTACTATCCTTCAGGCCCCACCATGCCACATTTTTACAAACAGTTCTGTAACTCCACTTTTAATCCTGTTGTCCTTTTGTCCCCATAGAATGTCAACATGAGCATCTTTCTCTGTGTCACAGTAGTCTGCTCTGTGACCTTTGGCATTGAGTCTTTTATTTGTCCCCATTGTTGGCGTTATGGTTCCCAAGAAGGGAGAAGTGATTACTGAGCAAATACTACTTCTCTTGCGATTCCTGAAGCAAAAGTCTGTTTCTATACTTGCATAATATTTTAAGTGGTGCTTTAAATTTCTCAGGCGCCTCTTTCCTAGTAGAGGAAACTTTCTAATATTCCTAATTACATTTCTTAATGTGTTCGGGGACTCAGACACAATCCATTTTACTTTCCAGGAATTCTTACAAGAATTAGTCCCATTTTCCATGGGAGGAAACTGAAGCATGCCCCAGTCATAAAATAAACAAGAGACAGAAAAAAAAATTAACAAGAGACATGTCTTAGATTCCAACTCCCTGTGGTTCAATAGCACGTAGTTTTTCCTGTTCATATTTTCAAAATTTCTCCCACTAAGTCCATTATTAGAAAGTATTAAAGTTATTACTTTATATGAACCAGAGAGATAGCACAGAGGGTAAGATCCTTACCTTGTGTGCAGTTGATCAAAGTTTGAACCTGGTACCACATGACACCCAGAGCACTGGCAGGAGACACCTCTGACCACTGTCAGCTATGGCCCCCAAACAAAAAAAGTGTTACATTATAATCCCCAAACACAAAAACCTGAGTAAACCTTTTCCCAATACTCTGGCGATCTGTGTGTTCTATGAATTAATCTGACTTAGCTCCTAGAGGGAAATTCCAGATTTCTTTGCCCCAGTCTGTGTAGTAAAGGTCATACTGAAGCAACCAGGAAACAGGCCCTCCTGGGTCCTCCTCACTCCTGGTCTCTGTCCTTATACTCCCACCTGAAGCTGCCGACTCCCCACCTTACCTTGTCCCCAGCTCCCAAGGTTCACTGTATAACTGTAATCCTGTTGTTCCTCGGTCTACTCGAGTGGGTGCCAGTAACGTCTCTATTTGTCCCAGCCCTGATATTTTACCAGCCTCTCCGAACTTGTCTTTCCCAATGACTGGAGGCTCTTTCAGGGTCAGGGGAAAGAGGCATGTTATAGTTACTGCTTTTGGCACATCGAACACACTACAGCGAGCCAGGCTCTGTCTGCTTGGGCGGGACACTCTCGGTAGCCTGCCGGGCTCTCTGAGTAGGCAAACAATTTGTTGCCTACTATCTGAACCCCATCAAACATGGTGTAGTGATTATGGAAAATTGGTAGAAAGTGTCTTATAAAGTGTTGCACTGCCACAAAGCAGCCACACGGTCTGGAAAGCAGCCTGGATCGTGGCGGTGGGTGGGTAGCGGAGGTCAGCTGCCAAGACTGGGTGCCTTGGGGTGGGGAGGGCTCTCACCTGCCCCACCTCTGGGGCGCCCCAAGTGAAAACAGCCTGGCTCTCAAGGTTACTGTGTAAGGTCCCTTGGGACCCCAGGAAAATTCCAGCGCTAAACTCTGCTTATTAGTAACTCTTCCTTACCTGCCCCCTCCCTGGTAAAGGATGTGAATTCCCTTGAGATGTAAATTCTGTCTCCATTTGTTGACCCTTCCTTATTGGGATGTAAACTCTGAAACCATTTGTTGGCCCTTCTTTATCTGTTACCTCTGTTAGGAGCAATAGCACAGAGGTAGGGCGTTTGCCTTGCACACAGCCAACATGGCCGACCCGAGTTCGATTCCTCCGCCCCTCTCGGAGAGCCAGGCAAGCTACCGAGAGTATCTCGCCCGCACGGCAGAGCCTGGCAAGCTCCCCGTGACGTATCCGATATGCCAAACACAGTAACAACAAGTCTCATGATGGAGACGTTACTGGGCCCGCTCGAGCAAATCGATGAACAACGGGAGGACCTTTATCTTTTACCTTCACCTCCACCAGAATGCAGGAGCCATGAGCTGAGAATCAAAGGGAGCCAGGTGATAACCAAATGTCTGCGTTACCAGATACCCACTAGCCACAATGCCTATGTACGTAAATGCTGATCTTTGAATCTATAGCCTAAGGAGTGACATACTTTTAAATGGATTGGTTAAGAAAGAATATGTTGTTACAAATCTATTGGCTATGAAATGCGCGGGCTTTGCTGTAACAGCCAGTGAAGGCCTATATAAGATCCCCTTTGAAGAAGCTTGGGGTCTTGCCTGACGGCTTGACCCTGGCTAGCCAGCTCAATAAACTGCCTGCTTGCTGATTGCATTCCTTGTGGTCCTTGCTTGTGGTCGGAGATCCAGAGTCGTGCCCTAACAACTGGTCCCTAACAACAGTACTTACCTCACTGTTCAATGGCTGTGTGAAGGTGCCGAAGAGAGGTAAGAGGCTCCCCAGGCTTGTAGTAGGCGGCCCTTCCTCTGGGTCTCTGTCCCTCTAACGAGAGTCCTCCTAATAATGGGAGTTAATAAAGGGGGTGACTGGCCCTTGTCTAAATGTCCTGCTATTTGGTAAATTCTTTGACCAGCCCTTGTCTGCAGCACTGGTCTGAGGTAACCCCCAGTACCTCTTCACTCTATTCTATTGTTGGCTCTATTTGATTTGTTCATTAACATTTCTTAAAAGAGACGAAATAAGATTTAGTGGCTAAAGCACTGCTGTGTTAGCGTGACCCCTGGTGCTACTCAATACCTTGCCCGGCAGATCTGTCATCTGTTATCCACCATGCAACAAGTGGCTATTTAGGGGGTTGGGGGTTGGGCCACATCCTGTTGGTGCTCAGAGTATACTCTTGGCTCTGTGTTCAGGGATCATTCCTGGCAGTGCTCAGGGGACCATCTGGGGTGCTGGGGGTCAAACCCAGGTTGACCGCAGGCAAGGCCAGCACTGCATCTGCTGGACTTCCCTCCGGCTTCTGCTATGAGCGACTCTGACTGTCAGGCAGTTGGGTATACGTGATCACCACAGCCCAGGAGTATGACTTTGAGTGATGCGTCCTCCAATAAGCAAGCGTGTGAGCACTGCAAGTAAAGCAGTACGATTCCTGCAGCAACCCTTGATGTCGGAGTGTGTGACTCCTTATCCTGATGGCAGCCACAGTGCGCTCTGTAGCTCTGTAGCTAAATGAGAGCACCACAGCTGAGCAAGGGTGTGGACCCTCCCCTCCAGCCCCCCAGTCTTGCCGGCCCCCTTCCCCATCAGTGAAGCAAAAAACGGGGGAGGTGGGTAGCAGGAAGGGAACAGGAAAAATCGTTAAATCCCATTTCTTCTTTCATCAATGGAGTGCGAATGAGTTTGAAAAACAAACACAGCTGTTTCCCTTATTCGGTGACTCTTCCTCCGCTTCTTTGGAAGAATCTTTTCAATGTTCCTAAATAGCCTTGATTTTACATTTGCCCAGTTTTTCTACTCTGAAAGCCAAGGCCTTGCAGTTTCAGTTAGCTTTGGCTTCGTTAAGCCTATTCTAGAGGGAGAGAGAGAGAGATATTTCAGCAAGACACTTTCTGTGTCTCCAGGAGTTTTAAGTCTCCCCTTCCTCTTTCCTTCTGACCACACCCCTGCCAGGGGGCAGACACACCCATTCAACTGAACCCTGTGATTGTCTGAGCTGCTGGATAAGGTTTGTTATTTGAAGACTCAAGGCTGGCACTCTAAGAGGCAAGTGTTATCATTTACCATTGCCTGATTTAAATTCACCTTGAAAGTCACTCTGAGTGGGCGTGTTGGTTAGCAGGAGTTGTGCTAAGTATCATTTACTGTGGCTCCAGGCCAGGGAGAAGGAGCACTTGGATGGCCTGGCTTCTAACCTGCTCCCTGGAGGGGCCCCTAACCAGGACCATCCATAGGATCCATCTGCAACTCTGTGTTGGGTAATGTGGATCAAGGTTTTCATACCTGGTTCCTTGTGTGGTTGCTTTTAGAATTCAGGTACGCCATGAGACTAAAAAAGGTGATGGTAGCTTCTGATTCTTTCTCTCATTTGAGTGAAGCGTGATACTCCAAGCATAGCTGTTATGATTCCTCTTTGGGAGAGCGAATAGCGTTCTCATCCTGTTTGCGTAGGGCTCAGGTCTCTGAGGCATATGTTAATGCAGAAAGAACGGTGGAATCGAAGAGATGTGCCCAGAGCCAGAGGTTCTTCGTCCACTTAGCTATTTCTTTGATGCTCTTGAAGGCATTCCAAGCCACTCTCTTCCTTCCTGTGCAGCTCAGGTGCCAGGTCATTCGTCGTGTTGACTTCTCGATCTAGGTATACCCGCTTCACTCAAATGAGAGAAAAAATCTGGAGTTTCAACCTCCGTCGACGGTTAAGAATCAGGGACACTGTCTCGTTTGCCACGGCATCGAAAATCAGATGGGCTGGATTTGGAGACGACTGATGGACTAGAGCCATTACCGACTGGATTCCACGGGACGTCAAAAGATCGCGTGGCCGCCCACCTACGAGATGGTCAGACTTCTTCGTCAAGACCCTGAATGATTGGTTTGAAACTCTTCGTGATACTAGAATGAGCAGACATCACTGGGCTACACTAGCATGCAACAGGGACGAATGGAAACATTACTGGTGCCCACTCGAGCAAATCAATGAGTAATGGGATGTCAAGTGATCAAGTGATGGTAGCTTCTGTTTCCCTATTGAACTGATTGAAAACGATTGAAAACTATTCCCTATTGACTTAGTCTTCGGTGTCAGGAATTGAGTTCAAGTATTCTCTTGAGCCTGAAGAGGAGTGACTGTAATGAGGCTATTATACCATTTAAAAATTAATTTTAATTTTATTTTATTGGGGAGTCACTTAAAGCCATGGTCCAGGGATCACGTGGGGCAAGGGATCAAACTCAGGCCTCCTCCATGCAAGGCTTATACTCCTGCCCATTGAGCTCTAGATCTTGAATCATTTCTTATTAACAGAAAGTATAGGTAGGAAGGGGACATTTGTTTAGTAAACATCTGGAAAAGCAAAGAATGATTTTTATTTTATTCTCCCTTCCTATTTTATTTAAACCCTGTGGTTTACAAAGATGTTCACCACGATTTGCTCCAGGCATTCACTATTCCAACCCACCCCCACCCCCACTGTCCCCTTCCTTCCTCGCTATCTCCATTGTTGCTATCTCTATTTTCCCAACCACCCCTCGAGCCTGCCCCCATAGCAGGCCCACAGTCATCTGTTTTATTTGCTTGTTGCCACTTAAATGGCTAATGGAATGATCAAAACATATTTCCATCGAAGGAAAGTTGTGAAAATTGTTGTATCTCACATGGGGACATTAAGTCCTGGTCCGAGGGTCACTAAGCTAAGGTAAGCTAAGCCTTCTATATTCATGTTTTGTCACTTGAGATTGGTGGGCTTCTGCCTCCCATTCCTATCCAATCTGGTGTGCTACTACAGGGGTGTAAGTGGTGTAGATTTTGGAGACATAAAGAAAATCCAGAATATTTACTGGGTGGTCCGGCCAGAGGCAAGATGCAGCTTCGGGGTGTGGGAGCGGCTCCTTGGATTTTGTTGGGTCAAGAACAGGCTCAGCCCCCTCCTAAAGTACCCCCGAGGTCCCAGACAGAATGAGTGAGAATGACTGAATTTTTTGGGGGGGAGACTTTCAGCTTTTTTTCTTTTGCTTTTATTACAAGCATATAATATTAATTGGCAAAACACTGAATACAAGCTTCACTATCATAAAATCAAAACATTTAAGCAATATCCCAATAAATTTAGACAAAAACTAGCCACCAATAGTACAAAAGTACACACCAACACAAAGCAAAAAAAGTGTAAACTTTCAAATGAAACAGTCAAAAATGAGTATCTGCACAACCATGTCCATCTGCGGCGTAAGCTTCCGTGTTGCCACACAGACTTCTTGACTGCAGTGGCGAGCTTGTGCCCAACAAGAAAGGCAGTAGACTAGATGAAATTTTGCATCAACTCTCACGAAAAAGAAAGTTTGAAGAAGCTGTGATGTCTAAGTGAGGCCTATTCTGCTCTCTCCTTTTCCTAGATTTAATGGTCTGGGCTCTATCCTCACCTGTTTTAGCTTTTAATTAAAATCCTAGAATTCTTACCCCTGGTTTTTCTCATTTAGAAAAGAAGAGCAAAACTGAATCTTAGATTTGAGCTTATTTGGTAGTTATGGGCAAGCTCAGCCTTCAAGTTGAAGATATTTCCATTCTTCTTTGGTCTCTGTCCAATTTATAACCCTGATGCACATGGAAATAACGAAGGAAACGACTTAAAGATTTCTGAGCTCTACCGCATTAGGTTCTGATGGAACAGGACAGAGGTGAAGTTGATGCTTCTACAAGAACTTCCTGAAAGGTGGGAGTGGTTTTGGAATCAGGCTGTGGGGAGAGGCCTGAAGACAATCAGTGGAAACACAGATGCTGAAGTGGCCGTGTAGAGAGGTAGAACAATGAGAAGGGTGTTGGTGGGGCCTGGAGGATTTAGCATTTTTCTTGCACAGTGACAAAGCTTAGCCAACCCATATCCCTTAGTGACATGCAAAGCGAAACTTGCAAGTAGTGAACTTGGACATAGAACTAAAGATGATACACAGGTAAGGTGCTATTACTGGTTTTATTCTTGATACATATAGGAAAATGAAGAGGAGAGAGATGTTGAAAAAAATGGAAAACAAAAAGGAACTGGGTCCTGATATTGAAATTTTTGTTTATTTATTTTAAAGATGATAAAATCAAAGATTCCCTTTCAGGAAGCATTGTCTAAGACAAAAGATTAATGATGTGAAGTGGGTAGGCCACTTGCCTGGCATATGGTCCACCAGGGTTGACCCATGTGAGCCAGGAATAAGCCCTGTGCATTGCTGCCGTGACCAAAAAAGAAAAAAAAAGAGTATGAAATGAAAGTGGTTGTTACAGAAAGGAGAGCTTAAATATGAATCTAACTTAAAAACTATGCAGAGGTATTAAAGTTACTTATTTACCCTGAGTAAGCTTGGTGAGCAAGGAATCTCTCTACTGTAAGTTGTTGAATTTCTTGGCATAAAATTTTTTTGTATCATTGTTTTTTTTTACATTTTAATGCCCATGGAATTTTAGTAGTGTCATCTTTACTTTACTTTATTAAGAATTCCTGGGCTGGAGTGATAGCACAGCGGTAGGGCGTTTGCCTTGTGCGCAGCTGGCCCGGCAGATTCTGATTCGATTCCTCTGCCCCTCTCGGAGATCCAGGCAAGCTACCAAGAGTATCTCGCTCACATGGCAAAGCCTGGCAAGCTACCCATGACGTATTTGATATGCCAAACACAGTAACAAGTCTCACGATGGAGACGTTACTGGGACTGCTCGAGCAAATTGATGAACAATGGGAGGACAGTGATATCAGTGATATTAAGAATTTTTATCTCCTTGATTCATATATCTAGAATCTTAAAATTTTTTGAGCTTCTCAGAAAAACAAAACACAAAACCAGGTTCCGATTTCATTGAATTGCTCTGTCTTTCTAGTTTATTGATTCTAGTTCTGATCGTTGTTATTTCTTTGTTTCAATTCAAATTTAATTTCTCTAATTTCTGTAGCTTCCTATGATGAAAACAAAGATTATTATTTGAGAATTTTTATTTTTAATGCTTGTATTTTAAGCTGTAATTTTCTCCCTAAAACTGATATTAGTGACATCTGGCAAATTCTGGCAAAATTTTTTTCCAGTCACTTAATTCAATACATTTTAATTTCTTTTTTCTTTCTTGTTTCACACACAGATCATTTAGAAGTTTGCATTTTAATTAATTTTGATATCCTTATTTTAGGAACCATGATTTAAAGTACTGATAATGAAGGGTTTTTTGCATAAAACATTCTGTCATCAGAGGGGCTAGAGAGATATTATAGTAGGTAAGATCTTGCCTTTCATGCTTGCTGGCCTGGGTTTGATTCATGACATCCTGTGACATTTGTATGATCTTCTGAATATCACCAGGAGTAATTTCTGGTGATATTAGAGCCAGGAATAACCCCTGAGCATCTCTTTGTGTGACTCCAAACAGAACAAAACAAAATATTCCAGCATCACACCCTCCACCAGACTGTCTACTTCCCTCCAGTATTGTCCAAATGGTCCCCTCTATCTTTCTACTTCCCAAGCTTTGTACTGAAGATCAGTTCTCAGTTTCTATAGTTGTTGGGCATTTATTATTTCCCTATTATGTTTCTTTATATCCTACATACAATAGATCATTCTGTGTCTGTCTCTGTACTTCTGACTAGCTTCACTCGGCATGATACTCTCCAGAATCACTCAAGTAGCAGCAAATTGCATGATTATATCTTTTCTTTTCGCCAAGTAGTATTCCACTGTGTCTAGTTTCTTTATCCAGTTGTCTGTTCTTAGACACTTGGGTTGTTTCCAGATTTTGGCCATTGTGAACAGTGCTGCAATAAACATAGAAGTGAATTTTTTTTTTCTGAAAAAAAGTTTTGGAGGCCACAGAGTTGGTGCCAAGAAGTGGAATTGCTGGGACATAGGAAATTTCATTTTCTAGTTTTTTTTTTTGAGACATGTCCATGTTTTTTGCCAAAATGGTTGAACCAATTTACATTCCCCCCAGCAGTTGGATGAGGATTTCTTATTCCCTTCATGCCCTCCAACACTGGTTGTTTTTGTTATTTGTAATGTTGTCAGTCTCACGTGTGAGGACATATCTTATTGTTGTTTTGAGTGCATTTCCCTGATGATGAGTGATGCAGAGCATTTCTTTCATATTTTCCCACCATTTGTCTGAAAAGGGTTAATATCCAAGATACATATAGAAGTGGTAGAGGAGATGAAGAGATAGGCCAGCAGATAGGGTGCTTGCTTTGTTGACCCTTTGTTGACCCTATCTGTCTTTGGCACTCCATAAGACCCCTTGCATCCTGCTAGGAGTGATTCCTGAGCACAGAGCCTAAAGTAAGGCTTCAGCTTACTCCTGGTTGTTGCCCCCCCAAAAAAGAACAGAAAACCAAACCAAACCAAAAATAAGACACTGATAGAACTTTGCAAGACAAACTAACTAACCCAGTCATCAATAAATGGGGAAAGAAATGAAGACATTTCCTTAAAGAAGATATATATATATATATATATATATATATATATATATATATATGGCCAAAATATATAGAAGTTTGATCTTTAGCTTCAAAATAGTTGAGTTTTCAGAGATCTTTTTACTACTGATTTCCACTTCTATTATGGTCCATAACCTATGTTGCATGGGTCAGAATGCCTTTAAATTTACTGACCTTTGATTGGGGGCCTAGTGAAAAAACACTAATTACTGAGAGATAATTGTGAGCTAAATCTATTGCCTGTACAGACCTTATAATAAGTTTTGGTCTTTAAAATATCTACTTTTAGCATTTAAACAAAATTTGATACATTTTTGAGCGTCACCATTTAGATGAGAGAGATTTCATAGGCATTACTATTTCTAGATTGTAAAAGGCCCCCTCAAGAAACACTAAGGCTATTGTATATGGACAGTGGGTGGAATTATAGCACAGAAACTTTAATACCCACTTCAAGAATGATAGGGGTCTTAAATAGGCAGTCATATTTACTGAAGAAACCTAGAGTTTTCTTAGATTGCCTACCTTAGCAAGACGAGAAATGTCAGGGTGATAGCGTTTAAGTGGCTCTTTCAAATATGTTGCACAGTGTCTCTATATTTAAGATGCAAAACAGCCTCCCAGGAGCTATTTAATTAAGTGAAAGTAAGTCTAGTCCCTTTGGAACCAAGTGGTTCATTGAGCAAATACATACCAGCCAGTGAAGGATGTGGGGGAAGTTAATATGTGCTTCACAGACAGAGTGACACTGTGTAACCCTGTATCACCGATCCTAAACAGTGATTGGTTGAGAAAATGATCAAACCGAGTTTAAATTTCGACAGGTACAAAATTGCCGTGCAAAAGTTCAGGATAGTGTGTCACTCTTAGTCTTCAAAGATAAGAAAACCTGGATTTTCAAAGTCCCCTTGAAGACTTTTAAGGTAAGATGGAACGTCTTTACTCAGAACCAGTGATTTCTTTGGAAAGAAATTAGAATTTCAGAGAAGACAATTAGATTTTAAGAAGTGAATCACACGGTTTTTATTTTTGAATCACACCTTTTTATTAGATATTTTCCCCTTCCCTTTTTGACTTGTCAAATCGAAAGTATGTAAAAGATGATAAAAAAAGTTCGGCAGTAGGAGATACTAATTTTATCCAGCAGAATATTGTACCATTGTCTATAATACGAGTTTTCTAATAACAAGTATTTACTGTATCAATGTCATTACTTAGAAGGGTTTGGAAATAAGCAATTATTCTAATTATAGAGTATTAACTACGGAATGTTTTACGCATAATGCATTAAAACTTTATTAAAATAAGGAAAAATAATACCTTGACTCTATTAAAGCTATTTTTCAAATGTAAATTTAATATGCCATGAAATTTAATAAAAATCTATAATGATATTTAAAAATTTATTCTCTTAAGAAATAAACATGGATTTTGGAATTTGATTTAAAAAATAGTATTTTTTTCTTAGTCTGGTTAATGCACTCAGTGATAAATTCATGTTTAGGTTCACAGCTGTGACTGGCTCACATTAAGCCTTCAGTGGTTTGTTGAATGAAGGAATAAATACCAATCTACTTTGAACACAAAGTGGACCTTGGGCTTAAAAACATATTATTTTGCCAATTGACTTGAGTCTGTCAGAAGCTAGGCTAAAACACATGTATGTGGTGTGTTTAGAGTCTCACTTATGCCATCCTATTTTTTTTTACAAAAGCAGATTATAGTTATGGGAAAAGAACAATGTCTTACTAAGAAATAGGCAAACGTAGGTGTACTATTAATAATTATCTGCTTGCTTTTTTGGCTAGAGGAGGGTTTGACCACACTCAACAGTGCTCAGGGGTTCCTCCCAGCACAGTGCTCAGGGCTCTCTCTCACATGGACCAGGTGATGCCAGGGATCAAACCTGGACCTTCTATTCACAGAACATGAACTCATCCCCTGGGCCTAACCTTGCAACCCCTATTAAGTTGCTTTAATTAATTTTTATTTAGAAATTTAGATAATCCAGATTATAGAAATTCAGCCTGAGCTTTCAAACTATGTTTTTTTACTCTGCTTCTTATTGTTTTCTTGACCACTTGCCCAAATCAACTACATAATTGCTAAATCTTATTTCATCGGTGGCAAGTAATGAAATCATCTAAAGAGGTTTTGCACCATTTTGAAGTCTCTGCCTCAAAAAATATTGAGGCCATTTCTTAACGGTCGGTCCAACTCTGTACCTTATTTGTCAAACAATAACAAGCACCCTTGTGTGTCGTACAGCTTTTCCGCAGTGGATCAGGGTATTATAGAGGTCAAACTGCTGAATTTCAACTGAGAAAGGGATGTGCATCAGAACCCTGACCTTCATGGCCTCTCTAGAACACCTTCCAATCTCAGTGGACACACTTTATCCGCAGAGTTTAGGTGATAATTAGCTCTGGGGCTGTAAGTACAATATAACTTCTTTCCATAGAGCTGCAGGTCACCCACCTTATACCCTAGAGTCCTGTGTCATATTCAGTCTAAGTCCTGTTTTAATTATTAGAAATTTTAAAAAATGGGAGTCCATGTCTCGTGATAATCAGGTCTCCTGGCTCTGTGCTCAGGGATCACTCCTGGCTGTGCTTGGGGGAACATATGGGGTGTCAGGGATAAAAATTTGATCAGCCACTTGTAAGGCAAGTGCGCTACTCACTGTGCTACGTCTTCAGCCATTGATAGCAATTTTGATGAAGGTTGATCTATTTCACTTTCTGCTGAGCAATTATACTTCTTCATGTTCTTAGCAGTTTAAAACAAATTGTCTTCCTGAGAAGGAATTGCCCAGAGATCTTTTCAACTTTCTCCCTCTGGAAGTTTCCATTTACTTATTGATTTACTTTTAGTAGGAGAAAAGGATCAAGATAAATATTCACATGGAGAATTTCCATAGCTTTAAATTCTCTCCATTTCTTTAATTCAGTAAAATTTTAAAAAGGGCATAATACATGGTAAACTAAACGGAATTGAAAAACACTGGAGCTGGAGCAATAGCACAGCAGATAGGGTGTCTGCCTTGCACATGGCCGACCTGGGTTCGATTCCCAGCATCCCATATGGTCCCCCGAGCACCGCCAGTGGTAATTCCTGAGTGCAGAGCCAGGAGGAACCCCGGTGCATTGCCGGGTGTGACCCCCCAAAAAAAGCAAAAAAAATACTTCAAGAAACTGGTTTCATATTGATTGTAATTAAATTTTATTATAGTTTAGACAACATGGTTACAATAACAATAGAGTTTATGGTATTAAAGTGCGAAGTTGCTGTACCCCAACCCCCACCAAAGTGTCCCCATTGTCTCTATGTCATCTTTAATTTGAGCAATCTGAGCTTCATTTCCCACCAATAACTCCCTTCTTGGTTATCAGTTTTTTTTTAATCCTTGGTCAACTGCTTCTCTTTAATACTGTATTAAAGGCATACATCGAGTATGTCCTTCTCCATGTGCCTTATTTTCTTTAGTACCTTTCAACTTCATCCATGGCACCATATACGGTACCCGAACCTCGCCAGGAGTGATCCCTGAGCATAGAGTCAGGCATCACCCACATTTCAGAAAACTGCACAACTTCATTATTTAGATCTGCATAGTATTCCATTGTGTATATGCCCTGTCCTTATCAGTCTGCCGAGCGTTTTGGATGTTTCCACATGCTGGTTATTTTTCTAAGCACTGCAATGGATGTGGGTGTTTCAATGAATATTTTTGTATCTTGGGCATAGATGCCAAGAAGTGGAATCACTGTGTAAAGCGGAAATTCTTTTCTTAAACTTTTGAGAATTCTATACTATTTTCTATAGAAGTTGAGCCAAATAACACTTTCACCAACAGTTAATGAGGGCTTCTTTTAGACTGCATCCTTGCAGACACTAGTTTTTGATATTTGCCATTCTCCTAGTTGTAAGATGATATTTCATTATTTTGATTAGCAGAAAATGGCAATACCATGACAGTTGATATTTACAAATATTATAGTATGTTTCCTCTATTGGCATTCAATTCAGTCAAGTCCATTTTATTCAATGGAGTAATAAAGGTAAAGGTAAAGGCCCTCCCGTTGATCGTCGATTTGCTCGAGCGGGCCCAGTAACGTCTCCATTGGAGACTTTGTTGTTACTGTGTCTGGCATATCGAATACTCTCGGTAGCTTGCCGGGCTCTCCGAGAGGGGCGGAGGAATCGAACTCGGGTCGGCCATGTTGGCCGCTTGTAAGGCGAACGCCCTACCCGCTGTGCTATCGCTCAATCTATAAATCCACTGGGCATTCATGAAATGGAAGTAAAATTTCCTTTCTAATGTAATTATATCTTTACATTAAAAAGCCAGTTTTAAAATAAATAGAAATTCTAATTATAAGTTTATGTTGTCTACTACAAAATATCAAGCATGTATCTGGCCTCTCTGAATTCTAAAAAAAAAAGGGTTATATTTTTCACAAGTCTAATATAGAAATTGCTCTCATGTGTGTGGAGATTGCTAAGTATTTGGAGCAGTGCGAGGTATTGTTTATTCTAACAAGTATTTATACAACAAAAACATTCTTAAAATTTATTTAAGAATGGTGGTGTTCAGGGCTTATTCTTGCTTCTATGCTCAAGTATCACTCCTGGCATTGCTTAGAGGACCATTTGGGGTGCTGGGGATTTGACCATTTGGCCAACCCAGGTTGGCCATGTGCAAGGCAGTCACGCTACACACTGTACTATCACTCTGTCCCTCAAGTGTATTTTTCTCCAGAGAAGTAATGATATCACAACAGTTGAAGCGATAGCACAGCAGGTAGAGCATTTGCCTTACATGTGGCCGACCTGGCCTACCCAGGTTAGATTCCTCCACCCCTCTTGGAGAGCCCAACAAGCTACCGAGAGTATCTCACCTGCATGGCAAAACCTGGCAAGCTCCCCGTTATGTATTCGATATGCTAAACACAGTAACAAGTGTCACAATGGAGATGTTACTGGGCCCACTTGAGCAAATCGATGAACAACAGGAGGACAGTGACAGTGACAGTGACAGGGTGCTTGCCTTTCATGCAGCTAACTGGGGTTCAATCCGTGGCACCATATATGGTACCCGAGCCTAGCCAGGAGTGATCCATGAGCATAGAGTCAGGCACAAGCCAAACCAAAAAAAAAAAAAAAAAGGAAACAAAGGAGCCATTTTTTGTGCTATGCCTGGAATACAGCACTCACCAAGATACTTTCTTTTTTTTTTTGTTGGTCTTTGGCGCACACAGCAGGGCTGGCAAGGGGAGGAAGGAAGAGCGCAGGCTGCCTTACGACATTGCAGTGTAGATGCTCCTGAGTGGTCAAAGGGATGGAGACACCCAACATCCTATGAGACAGCTTCAGAGAAGGTCTTAGAGCAGATTCTTCTGCTGTGGTAACTAAGAGAATCCTGGAATGTAGGTTTTTCCAGATGGAGCAAGGTTATTCACAAAGCTTATACACCTAGTAGCAGAGGTAAATGTCGAATCCAGGTCTCCAAATTCAAAGTTCCTCTTCTTTTCATTAGCTTAAGATTTTTCATATTAATAATTCCTTACTCTTACTGTCTGGTATAGATGTAGTGTAAGGAATTGGGTAGATAATAAGTACTTCATTTTCTAATCCCAATCTGAGCAGAATTAGTTATTCTTCAAAGAATCTATCTAAAAGTGATGTCATTCCCACCAAGAACATCAGGGTAAAGTTGTGACTATACCTTTGATTTATTTTATTTTACTTGGGGGAGGGAGCGATGGCACAATGGGTAAGGCATTTGCCTTGCACATGGCCGACATGGTTGACCAGGGTTCTATTCCTCCACCCCTCTCGGAGAGCCTGGCAAGCTACCGAGAGTATCTCGCCCACATGGCAAAGCCTGGAAAGCTACCCACGAAGTATTCAATGCCAAAAACAGTAACAACAAGTCTCACGATTTGTTGTGAGACGTTACTGGTGCATGTTCAATCAAATCGATGAATAATGGGAGAACAGTGCTACAGTGCTACTTGGGGGAGGGGATGGACCACACTTAGTGGTGGTCTCGGGCTACTCTGGGCTTGTGACTGGGGTACTTCCTGTGGCTTTTTTTGAAAATCATGAGGTACTGAGGGTAGGACCAAGACTCTCTACAGTCCCATGAGTTTATCTTTTATACCATCATGGTGGTCCCCCTTCCTTGGCATGGGCAAGAAAAATCCAGGTGGGTTTGCTAATGATAGGAAACTATAATGTCTGATACATGGCTGACCCGAGTTCGATTCCTCCGCCCCTCTCGGAGAGCCCGGCAAGCTACCAAGAGTATTCGATATGCCAGACACAGTAACAACAAAGTCTCCAATGGAGACGTTACTGGGCCCGCTCGAGCAAATCGATGATCAACGGGAGGGCCTTTACTTTTAAAGTCTCTGCATATCACCATGATGGTGCCTCGGATGTTTTGAAACATGAAATCTCAGCATCCCATTTCGCACATTGTTGACATACTTCCTGACCAGGAAAAAAAGTTAATTCTTATAAACTGAAAAATATACTACTGTGGTTAGAATTTTGGGGATTTTAATAATTTTATGCTATTCTTTTTTATAGCCATTGATGAACATTCTTAAAGAAAATGAAGATCATTGTGTATGTTTGCATTTGTGTGGCTGCATGGGCAATTCCAGTAAGTACAATTTCCTCCTATCTTGGCTTTCTCTTGGACCCAGCATTAAAAAATACAGACCCATAATAATTTATATATATGTAAATACATATGCTTAAGACTTTATACATAGCTGAGTCTAAACAGTTATATTCACTTGAAGGACTGATAAAATATCTTTGTATTCTCAACAAAATCAAATATATACTTCATATTCAAACTTCTTTTCTACAATCCAAACTCAAGTTTTGTAGGGATTATTACTTTATTTATTTTTGCTTCTTTGAAATGAATCTACAGTGCTGAGTTAACTGCCATCTCCTTGCTTGGAAACCACTCCTGCAGATTTTTTATTTTAAAATAACATACATTGGGCTGGAGCGATAGCACAGCGGGTAGGGCATTTGCCTTGCATGCGGCTGGCCCGGGTTCGATTCCCAGAATCCCATATGGTCCCCTGAGCACCGCCAGAGGTAATTCCTGAGTGCAAAGCCAGGAGTAACCCCTGTGCATCGCTGGGTGTCGCCCAAAAAGCAAAATAAATAAATAAATAAATAAATAAAATAACATACATTGGTATCTATTTGGTGAAAACTTTCTTTTCTATTTTAAACATGGGCTGGAGCGATAGTACAGTGGGTGGGGTGTTTACCTTGCACACAGTACACCCATGTTCGATTCCTCCGTCCTTCTCGGACAGCCCTGCAAGCTACCAAGAATATCCCCTCCCCCCCCGCCCCCCGCAGGGCAAAGCCTGGCAAGCTACCCGTGACATATTCAATATGCCAAAAACAGTAACAAATCTCACAGTGGAGACGTTACTGGTGCCTGCTCAAGCAAATCGATGAACAATGGGAGGACAGTGCTACAGTGCTCTTTCAAACATGCTCCTAACAAACACAGTAGTATGATACTTGATTTTTCTTATGCACTAGTTTTATTTATATCTATTGTTTTCTTGAGAATTGTGTCAGGACTATATTTAGGGTTGATGTTACACTATTAAAAGTCTTATTCAGTCTTATACCTTGTCTGAATAACATATTTCTCTTTCATTGTGGGTGAGTGGTCTGGTTAATAATTCAATAAATTGATAATAGTGTTATTAAAATAGTGTTGGAAATAATTGTATACTTAGTTCAAATTCCACATGAGTCCTGCAGCAAACACAAACACTTCTCTTTTCTACCCCAGGGAAAATGTATATGTATATGCATGTGCATATTGAGAATATGTACAATTCCAATGGCTTCTATTTTGGCAGGTTCCTCAGCTCAAGCCACTGGAGAGACATGCTGTTGACCAATCTATGAATGTAAATCTTCCGGCAAAATCAAAAGTGCCAATACAGGTATACAATATAAAATGTTTCTAAGCCATTTTTAGATTTCATTAACTTATGAAAAATAATGCTCATATTTTCTTTCTTTTGTAGTTGAGATGACATGGTTATACTAGTGGTTATACCATTCATGCTTATGGTATACAAAGTTACTATCCCTCCACCCCTTCCAATGTGACTAAGTCCCTTTTTTTTGTCCTACTGTCACTGTTTAATCTGACCTTCCTCTTCTTCACCTTCCCCCACCAAACTTGATAGTCTCACTTCTGAATTCCAAGTCCAAGCGTAGGCTCTTATTAAATTCCATCTCTTCCTTTCCCTTCTTTTGTTTCTTTATAAGCTACAGATGGGTGCTTTTATTTTCAGTTTGCTTTGCATCAGGATGAAACCCATTTTTATTGCTTTCCTTTGCAGAATGAGTTAAATGCTGACAACAACACCAAAGAAAATGGTGCCCCTTTGCATGAAAATCAGGGAGAAAGTCGGTCTCATGTTAAAGACCATCACAAAGGAGAGAGAAATGGCTCTGAGTGGGCCACTGTAGGAGAGAAAAGTTCTTCCCATTTCACATTTGCAAATGAAGTGGACAATACTGAGGATCAGAATGGGACCACGGGAAAATCAGCAGCATATGGATATGATGAGATCCATGGACAAGAAACTAATGCCGCAGCGAATGGCATCCGGGGACGAGTGATCATCACTGACACTTCCGGAGCAACAAATGGGAGTGGTATTATCGGAAACACTGAGGACAATTCAAAGAACACGTCTGCTGCAGTTGCCCATCAGCGTGGGGACAACCCTGCTGTTGTTCATGAGGACAGACAGCAAGTGATTGAAAGCAATAACGGTACAATCCTGGAAGACGAAACACTGGGGACGACCTGTGGGAATGAGGGAAATGCAAGTGAAACCACAGCTCAGACAGAGGCTGGGATCAATGAGAATGAGGGGACAGGGGTAACACCAGGGGTCAGTGGAACCGGTGACAGGCAAGATCCGGGTCTGGATGATTCTGAAGGGAATCCCAGTGGGAATGGAGAAGATGAAGATGAAGACAAAGGCTCTGGTGACGATGAAAGTGATGACACAGAGAATGGGAAAGAGGGTGCTGAGAAGAGTCCGGGGCAGGGGAAAGAAGACAATGAGAATAGCCTGGGTCAAGAGTCAATAAGTAGTGAAGACGATGGCCCCAAAGGCCAAGGAGAACCCCATGCAAGTGATGGAGATAACACTTCCAAGAGTGAAGAGAATGACGCTAATATACCACAAGACAAGGGTAACCAGCGGATGGAGGACAACCCCAAACCCAGTAACAGAGAAAACAAAGGTGTGGGAAATGCAGTCAGTCAACAACTAGAGACAAATGTTATTACTGGCAAGAGTCAAGCTAAGGTTAGTCTGTGAAGCTTATTGCTTTCAATGACAATTGGCATTTTTTTCTTCCCTTTCTCCTGCCTCTCACATTAGTACAAAACAAACATCCAGTGCATGTCTGCACCTAAATTCTCTGGAAATTTAATGATAAAATGAGAGTCCCTACTAGACTCCAATATAGAAAAAAATTATTGTTTATTGTTTTGTTGTTTTTTGCTTTTTGTTTTTTTTGGTGAGGGGGTCACACCCGGTGATGCACAGGAGTTACTCCTGGCTCTGCACTCGGCAATTACTCCTGGTGGTGCTCAGGGGACTATATAGGATGCTGGGAATTGAACCTGGGTTGGCCGCATGCAAGGCAAGCAGGCAAGACAATCACCCTACCCGCTGTACTATCGCTCCAGCCCCAATATAGAAAAATTTTAGACGTTTCAGAAAATTTGATCGCAATCTTTGAAAAAGCTTAAGTAAATTGATCTATGCATCATATAACTGATTATAAAATTTCCTATTTGGCAAATACATGAAGGTTTTTAGAAGCACCACTCCTTGCCTAAACGTATTTTTGAGGCAATGGAAGCTAAACTGTTTATCTGGTCACTTTCTTTGGTGAGTTTTCCTCAGACCAACACAATCTTGTGTAAAATTCACAAATTAATCTTTCTCCCCCCACCCCATTTTCCCACAGGAAATAGAAACCAAAGGTCCTAGCAATGGAAACAGAAACAATACTACCAAAGTACTTGGGAAAGTCAACGAAGACAAAGAGACTAAAGGACAACCTGGAGTGATCACGAGCAAAGGAAACGTCAAGACACAAGAAGTCAACGTCAATGTGGGACGTGGCCAGAAAGCAGAGCCTGGAAACACGTTTGGACCCAGCAGAACAGGTAGTGGCAGTCATAGTGGTGGTTATGACAGCTATGAATTCGATGATGAGTCCATGCAAGGAGATGACCCCAATAGCAGTGACGAGTCTAACGGCCAGGACAATGCCAATTCCGAAGGTGACAGCGATAGCAATAGCCAAGGAGATGTCTCTTACAGCTCCCAGGATTCAAGTGATGACGGGGATGACGGGGATTCCACAGGAGGAGAGGACGATGACAGTGAAAGCACTTCGGACGCTAGCGAGAGTGACAGTGGGGGCCATGGGGACAGCGAGAGTGAGGACAACAGCAAGTCAGACAGTAGCACGGAAAAATCAGACAGCAGCGACAGCAGCAGCGACAGTAGCAGTGACAGCAGTGACAGTAGTGACAGCAGTGACAGCAGCGACAGTAGCAGTGACAGCAGTGACAGTAGTGACAGCAGTGACAGCAGCGACAGTAGCAGTGACAGTAGTGACAGCAGTGACAGCAGCGATAGTAGCAGTGACAGTAGTGACAGCAGTGACAGTAGTGACAGCAGCGATAGCAGTGACAGTAGCAGTGACAGCAGTGACAGTAGTGACAGCAGTGACAGTAGTGACAGCAGTGACAGTAGCAGTGATAGCAGTGACAGCAGCGACAGTAGTGACAGCAGCGACAGCAACGACAGTAGCAGTGATAGCAGTGACAGTAGTGACAGCAGTGACAGTAGTGACAGCAGTGACAGCAGCGACAGTAGTGACAGTAGTGACAGTAGCAGTGACAGCAGCGACAGTAGCAGTGACAGCAGCGACAGTAGTGACAGTAGTGACAGTAGCAGTGACAGCAGCGACAGTAGCAGTGACAGCAGTGACAGTAGTAGCAGCAGTGACAGCAGTGATAGTGACAGCAAATCAGACAGTAGTAACAGCAGTGATAGCAAATCAGATAGTAGTAATAGTGATAGTGACAGCAGTGACAGCAGCGACAGTAGCAGTGACAGCAGTGACAGCAGCGACAGTAGTGACAGCAGTGACAGTAGTGACAGCAGTGACAGCAGTAACAGCAGTGATAGCAGTGACAGTAGTGACAGCAGCGACAGTAGTGACAGCAGTGACAGCAGTGATAGCAGTGACAGCAGTGACAGCAGTGACAGTAGTGACAGCAGTGACAGCAGTGATAGCAGTGACAGCAGTGACAGCAGTGACAGCAGCGACAGTAGTGACAGCAGCGACAGTAGTGACAGCAGTGATAGCAGTGACAGCAGTGACAGCAGCGACAGTAGTGACAGCAGCGACAGCAGTGACAGCAGTGATAGCAGTGACAGCAGTGACAGTGACAGCAGTGACAGCAGTGACAGCAGCGACAGCAGTGACAGCAGTGACAGTAGTGACAGCAGTGACAGCAATGACAGCAGCGACAGTAGTGACAGTAGCGACAGCAGTGACAGCAGTGACAGCAGTGATAGCAGTGACAGTAGTGACAGCAGTGACAGCAGTGATAGCAGTGACAGCAGTGACAGTGACAGCAGTGACAGCAGTGATAGCAGTGACAGCAGTGACAGTGACAGCAGTGACAGCAGTGATAGCAGTGACAGCAGCGACAGCAGTGACAGCAACAACAGCAGTGATAGCAGTGACAGCAGCGATGGTGACAACGGTGACGATAAAAAAAGCAGCGACAGTGCATCTGACAACAGAGGTGACAATCACAGGAAAAGCAAGTCTAGTAAGAAGCACCACAATAAAAATGACAGCAGTGACAGTATCAGTGAAGGCAGTGATAGTAATCATTCAACCAGTGATGATTAAAACCAAAATATCCCACAAGTTTCCTTTTCTGAAACGTTTATTTGAGCAGTTGATAGGAGATGAGTATTTCCAGGAAAGCAGAGCAAAGGGAGAAATAAATAGGAGACGTACTTAAACATTCACAAACTGAGAGGAAACCATACTGTTGGATTTAAAAACAAGACCCAACTCTGTGTGAGAGAGAATTGGAGGGCTTAAGGTATATTCACCCTGAACTATACCTTCTGAAATGTTTTGTCAAGAGTGTAAATTTAAACATAAAATGGAAAATTAAAATATTCTTGGATGCAGAGAGATCGGACAGTAGGCAAGGCACTTTCCTTGCACACAGCCAATCTGGTTCTATCCTAGGCACCACGAACAGTCCCTAGAGCACTGCCAGGAGTGACCCCTGAGCATAGAATCAGCAGAAATCCTGGATAACCTCTAGGTGTGGTCCAAAAACAGAAAAAGAAAAGAAAAAAAATGAAAATATTCTTTAGTTTTTAACCCAGAAACCTCAACTAATCAACTATTATCTGTTAACTTCAATTTAACTGCTGGGTGCTACAGAGAGTAGCAAGCAAATACATTTTATGAGCAGGGTGTGGTATTGCCTTAATTCCTCAGGAGTTATGTATTCTGGAGAGAGGGTCTGCTTACTGCTAAGTAAAAGATGCTATTACCATAGTCAACTTGGCTTCTGATTGATTTGCTTGTTCTAAGGAAGAAATCCATGCAATGAACAAGATGAAAAAAAAAGCAGCAACTTTTTAACCTACTTGGACCGCGAAAATAATGTTTGTAATTATTGACTAGAATAATGACAAATTATGGAAAATTTTAGAGTGTTTTTCAGCAAAGAATTCAGAGGATCAACATCTGCATCTTGAAAACCACTGGAAATAAAAAATATATATATATAACTGTGAAAGTTACTACGTATAAAAATGAATTTGGTGCTTAGAACAGTGTCTTGCCTACTCACTCTTCAATAGCACTAAACAAGAAATGCAGATCGAATGAATGGTTGGGGTGGGCAGATATCACTCTGGGAATTCTTTTTGTGTTTTGTTTTGTTTTTTTGGGTCACACCCGGCGATGCACAGGGGTTACTCCTGGCTCTGCACTCAGGAATTACTCCTGGCGGTGCTCGGGGGACCATATGGGATGCTGGGGATTGAACCTGGGTCTGCTACGTGCAAGGCAAAAGCCCTCTCTGCTGTGCTATCGCTCCAGCCCACTCTGGGAATTCTTATGTCCAGAATTCTGTTAAATGAAATCAGTGGTCGTCATCTCAGGCTCATCGAGTCAAACTTGGTCCACATTTCCCTTCTAAACCTAAACATGCTAGAACTTTCCATTTCAGCACTCTTCCCACCTTTAACGTTTGTAATAAAGCCCAAAGTTAATGGCAAGTAATGCATTGGAAAAATGCAAATATATAATTAAAATCTGAGTATAGATTGTTCATCTTTTGCATGAATTTGGATAATTAGTTTGAAACAAAGGCCATGCCCTAAAACAGGAGCACCATAAAGGCATGTGAAATTAAAGAGTGGTAGTGAATAAAATGAGATCATTATTTATCCTCCAAACTAGGAATCGCTTGTGAATGAAAAGGGCATTGTGAATGCTTGTGCAGGGATAGGCAGTCCAGGAGAGCTGGGAGATATGGCAACTCTAGCCAGAAACATGTGAGTTACTTTTCAGGGTTTAGTTAGTGATGTTTTGCTGTTTCCCTTTTTCCACTCAGGAAATTTAGTTTTGTTCCGATTGAAGGCAAAAATACATGCAGTGAACTTATGAATGCATGCTCCTTCCTGTTAGCATTCACCCAGCCCTACTCTCTCCAGTTTCAGTAGGATTTCCTCCTGCATCCTTTCTCCTCTGGGCAAGTTTCTTAGCTGCCAATCTCCCTAGAGATACTTGTGAAAGTTTTAAAAATAATAGTGCATTAAGAGTGAGGGCGCAAGGTACTGGAGTTCAGGGTTTGCATGCTGGGTCCTGGGGTTCAATCGTCAGGACCACATGGGAACCAACCCTGAGCACCCACTGAGGAGCAGCCTACAAACACAGTTTGTAAACCATTTGGCAGCTCGTAACAGTTTGAATTTCATATTTGATTCCATCTTTCTTTCTTTAAGTTATAGATTTTCTAACTCCTTTAGTCTTTTTTTTGCCTTTTTGGGTCACACCCAGCGATGTTCAGGGGTCACTCCTGGCTCTGCACTCAGGAATTACGCCTGGTGGTGCTTGGGGGGACCATATGGGATGCCGGGGATCAAACCCAGGTCGGCCACGTGCAAGGCAAACGCCCTACCCACTGTGCTATTGCTCCGGCCCCTAACTCCTTTAGTCTTCAGGCTTTGCAAAAATTTATAAAGTGGGATTTTTTATACCTGTCTTACTTATTTTCAATGTTTATTGTGAGTACAAACTCAGTTGATGGTTGTGAAATTCCTTGTAAACAGTATAAGATCTGTAAATGAAAGAAAATGAATTTTGTTGTGATAATAAACAGATATTTATATGACTTTTGCAAGGAAAATCCCCATCATCCTAACGACTTTTCAAGTCTCCCCATCATGATTGAAAAACTTAGCTATTTGAAATTAAAAATGTGATCTGTATAAATACATAAAATTAAAAATTCAAACCTTATGGCAAAGAAAGCAAAATTTTAAATTTTCATCAGTCCAGACTCTCAATTCTCTATCTCTCCTAGGTATAGCCTTCCTAGACATTTATCTTTTCCTAATTCATATTACTTATATTTTGTAAATTTTTTCATAAAGATGTTATATACATATATACACATAGAATTCCACTATTAAAATCACCTATGGAGGCTGGGCAGATGACTCAAAGGACTGAAGCACATGCTTTGTACCCTCTGGAGTGACCCCTAAATTTCAAGTCGGCAGTAACCTCCCCCAAATAAAAATAAAAGCAAAACAAGCAAATGAAAATCTCAGGGAATCTTCCTATATACAATGTCCTGATCTTAGTCTTTTTAACATAAGACTATCGCTGAAATATTGGCCCTCATCACACAGGTTGTCATTCTTTTCCACAGCTGTGCTATATTTCATAGTCTGAATTTCCCAAAGGAACTTAATCTATCCTTGTTTTCCATCAGCTTGTGAGACTTTCCTGGGACAAAAGCTTCAACAGATAGCATCTGAATCCAAGTCCAAGCTGGATACATTTCTTGGCAGTTATTAATAAAGACTTCGCCATAAGGAGTGTTTCAGGGTGTGGTGAAATGTTCAGAATCTAGAACGGTATGAAAAACTCCATAGGAAAAGTCGGACTCTGATTTTCTGATGAAACAGTGTCCTTGTCTACCTCTAGACCATCATTGAGGCAAAATTGTAGGAGATTCCCCAAAAGAACACTGCAAAGGTAGTGTCTCTGCACACCAAAGATCTGAGTAGAAAATCCATTTGGGGTTATTTTCTGGATAAGTTGTTGGCCAACATCAAACACCAGAGCATCATTTTCTTAAACTGCAATTTGCCATCTACTCAGCCGATCCTGTCAGGTTAGGGAATCATTTTATAAAATGACTTTATAAAAATTTATAAAACTAACAGAAAAGGAATAGCCTAGTGTGTCATATATAGATATTTACATTTGACACAATTTATCTTATATGCATTCATAAATATGTTGTGTTCTGAAGGTAGCAAGGCACAGGGTGAAGAGTTCTATTGTAGTCAAACAATGGAAGTCACACGCTTAGAAAGCATTCTAAAGCATTGAGCGCCGGTGCTCATTTTATAGTTACTTTTTAAAATTTTTTAATTTTTTTATTAGTGAAACACCATGAGGTACAGCTATAGACTTACAAATTTTTATGCTTGGGTTTCAGTTATACAATGATCAACTACCCATCCCTCCACCAGCGCCCATCCTCCACCACCACGGGTCCCAGCATCCCTCCCACCCCCCATCCTCCCCATCCCACCCTGCCTCTGTGGCAGGGTATTCCCTTTTGTTCTCTCTCTCTTCTTTTGGGTCCTGTGTTTTGCAAGAGAGGCATTGAGTGGCAGTCATGTTTGGTCTAGAGTCTACTTTCAGCATGCTTCTCCCACCCTTGCTTTTCATGTTCACGTTTCTCCTTACAATCGCTAAGTTTCCTTTCCACTTTAAAGTGGTGAGAGAGGTGGGGGGGGGATGAGGGGTGCTCTTTGGAAGTGAGCAGAGTGCCGGAAGCTCAGTTTCCTGTTTATTTGTGCTGGAGTTTATGAGTAGAGGTGAGGTCATCTTTGGAGCTAGATGTTGCCTTGGTGGTGCTGATGGTTTCTTGGGAATTCACAATTTCTATCAGTGTGTTGATTCTTTCACAAATGAATGAAAATCGGGATCTTATAATCAGATCACTGGACTTGGCAAGTATTCCTTCCATCCATACTCGCTGAAAGCATGGATCCGAAAATTTAGTTGTTAGAAATGGGAATTCTTACATTAAAAGACAGCCTTTTGGGACACAGATGTCATCACATAAAGACATTTAAAATCATGGACTGGAATGGAATTTCCCAGAAGTTCGACTTGCTTTATAATAAATGTTTTGGAAAAGTTGAGCTCAAAATAACTAGGAAAGACTTTCCTCTCCCTAAAAGGAGCCAGAACAGAAAGGAGCACTTGACACACAGAGACTCTCACAGGGAGCCACTCACTAACAAGGGAAGCAATCCTCTGGAGAGCGAAATGAGTCAATGGACAGCACAATGTTCCTGGCTGATCTGAGTTCATATGCTATCCAAAAACAAAAAAAGAAAGAAGGAAGGAAAGAAAGAAAGAGAGAGAGAAAGAAAGAAAGAAAGAAAGAAAGAAAGAAAGAAAGAAAGAAAGGAGGGAGGGAAAGAAAAGAACTAGGGAAAGAAAGAAAAAGAGTCAATTTTTTTTTTTGCTTTTTGGGTCACACCCTGCAATGCTCAGGCGTTACTCCTGGCTCTGTGGTCAGGAATCACTCCTGGCGGTGCTTGGGGGACCATATGGGATGCTGGGAATCCAACGCGGGTTGGCCGTGTGCAAGGCAAATGCTCTACCCACTGTAATATTGCTCCAGCCCCAAAGGAGCCAATTCTTAGGGCTCTGACATTGCTCAGAAACCCAGCATGTTTTCTCTCAGGTAGCACAGTTCCGATTTCAACAGAAACTTTGCGTTCACAGAAAACTTGACTTCCTTGACTGCCCTCCCAAATGACCTCTTTCCCTCCCTGATGTTATTCTATTTGAAGAGATGAAGGAATGTCTTTGGCAGGGAAACACTTTGTGCTTTGCTGAATTTAGTTCCCAGGCATCTGTCTGTGGTCTGCTACAGCGCTGGAGCTTACATCATCTGCTCCTTAGCCTCTCTCCGGTTCAGACACCACCAGCTGGTCCCCGCACTGACCACCCCTTCACTTCCCTCAGCTTAAACCCGGGGTCCTTTCCTGACTAGCCTGTTGCCACCTCACAACTGCAGACCATTCTGGACAGAGGACGGTAATAGACCACCTGGCTGGCTTGACACCGAAGTTCATTGACACTTTGTGACTTCTTCATATTCTGCTTTCTCTAAGGACACATTTAGCACTGGTCAGCCTAAGAGCACAGGGGGCAGTTCTGGACTATTCCAAGATAAGTTTCTCCCTAGGCCCAGGAGGGGTCTCCCAGCAAACAAGGCAAGGGAGATTAGAGAAAGACAGGAATGTAGGTGACAGTTAGAGAGGCAGCTGAGTTGCAGGGAGCAAAGCTGGAGTGGCCAAGGTGGCCAGGGCAAGAACATTTGTCTGTACCTGGAAGTCTGTGCCCTTGGAAAGCGGAAGCTCTAAAGGGAGTGGACAGTTTGAAGGCAGAAGCCTGTAAGCTTGGAAACTGAGGCTTGTCTAAAGACCATCGAGGCAGGATGCAGCATTTTCTGCTGCCAGCAAAAGTTCTTGTTGAAAAGTCTTGAAAACATGAGCTTTGAGAGTGACATTTTTCAATACCTAATGAGGTAGTTAATAAGTAAAGGGTGACTCAAAGAAGGGGTGTTCAGGCTCCTCAATTTTAATGTCTTTCAGAATATTGCTTCTTGTTTCATTCGTAGCCGCATTTATCTGTGTCTGTTATTTGTTTGATAAGTAGTGTGTAGCGATCTTACTCTCGCAATTTGAATTACTGTTTTGGGGAAGTTCTATTGATTCTGGCAAAAGACCCAGAGCCCTACCTGTTCTTTCCTTACTGCCCGTTTCAGATCAATATGCTGGACTTGGCAACACTCCACTCCCTTGATTTGTTTCGTTTTTCCCCCCCCACCCTTTTATACCTTGAATATGCTTTGTCCTGGTGTTTTGCAGAGATTTCCCAAGTTGCATCGTTAAGCACAACATAACATCTCATGTCATTTCTTATGTGCTTCCTATGGACAAGTGAGGTCCATGTTCTGTTTCCTTTAAGTCTGCTCTATTTTGCAATGAGCAGCTTGCCATAAACAGGTCAAGGACTGGTACAGACTTTCCATCTGTAGGCTTAACTTGAGTTCTGTTCCTGAATCCAGCTTGTCTGAACTTTGCAGATGTTTGTAGATGTTTTCTTTATCAGAATTCCCCCCTGATTATGAGTTTCTGAAGTCCAGTTCTGAATTTTGACATATTTCTGATCCCACTTTTGTTCATCTGAGGCTAATTAAACACATATGGCATTGGCTAGTTAATCATGGTATCAGTAGAAGTAACATAGATGGTGAGATCATTAAATTCTTACTTTCTCCGTAGAGGCCAAAAAATTTCTCTGGATCAGTTGAACAAGTCTAAATAAAATTGTGGAAACAGAAAATTACACGCTGTCAGTCAATGCACAGGCCTGAGACAGTATGCAGACTAGAATCCGTTGTATGAAAGGGAGATTAAATCCTCTTGTAGAAGACCCACCAATCTGAGTAGGAACTTAGAAGATCAAGTAAACAGGAGCTTTTGCATCTGTCTCATAGTGTGTTCTGTGAGTCCTTAATAGCTTGCTTTGTTTATTTGCCCAGATTCAGGATGAATATTGAGGTAGACAGACCTAGCTCCTGGTAGATTCCCTGCGTTGGTTTCCTGACCTGTGAAGTAAGAGTTACTATGGCGATAAAACTTCTAAAATCTCCTTGAGGAGTACTCTATCTAGAAAAGTAGTAGATTAAAGCAATACTACCTTACAAGCCTCCATCAGGAACTTGAATGACGTAATGGTGGTGAGCTCCCCACAGTCTCATTCAGCTGTCCTGTCTGGCCCATGAAAAAGATAGATTTTTGAGAATGACTGGAGATCACTGGCTCCAACTTCAGTTGCTATGTCAGATATGGTTTCATTGTTCAAACACCCACTGGAACCTGCCATGTAACAGTGCAATGGAAGATGCATTTTTCTGCACACTATCCACAACAACCACCAGAAGCAGTTTGCTTTCAACTCGCAAGGCCAGCAACAGACTTTCACTTTATGCCTCCACTAAACTAAACTCCAACTCTCTAGCTGTGTCACAGTTTATTTTGCAAGGGCTTTGATGTCCTTTCCCTTCCAGAAGGTATCACACTGGTTCATCGTATTGATACACTAGAGCCACCAGGCTGATCAGACCCGATGGGAAAGAAGGAGCAACTACTTTAGATTCATTGATAAGATCTTTGCATGTCAGGAGGTGGAAAATAAAACTCTGCCAAGATTCAGGGAACACAACTCTGTGGAATTTCTAAGGGTTCGATAGTCTGGGGCAAGCTGCACTATTTCTTCCAATATGAAAGATCATTTGCTGCTTATGGCTCTTCCTACAGTCAAGACAGAGGCACACTGCTTAACTGCCTCTGGATTTGGGAAGCAACATATTCCTCATTTGAGCATGTAACTTGGACCTCTTTACAGAGTGACTCAAAAGGTTGGGGGTTTTGAAAAAAGATTCCAAAAAATAAAAGGCACTTCAACAGGTCCAGGCTGTTCTCATGCTCAGATCATATAATCCACTAACTCCGAAGGCACTTGGAGCCTTAGTGGTGGACCGGAGGTGATCTGGAGACTTTGATAAGCCTCAGTGGGCGAATTGGATCATAGATTGAGAATTTTGGTGTAAGTTTGTCATCCTCTACAGATACTTACTCTCCCTTTGAGAAAATGAGGAGGGTCTGCAGCCAGGCCTTGGTCAAGAGTGCACATTTGTAGCACCCTGGATCAGAACTTACCTGTCAATTGAGCTTTTCATGATGACAAGTTCTGTGACCCATAAAAATCTAAAGTTAGGCTTGTGCAGCAACACTTAGTCATCAGAGGGAAGTGCATAGACACAACTGGACCCCAGAGGTCCTGAAGGCATGAACAAGTGACATGGAAAAGTCACCCAGTGACAGTCCCGCTTACTCTGCTTCTCTCTTTGCCTGTGTCTGTGGTCACATGGTAGAGTTTTCTGTGATGGCTTGACAGGGGAAGAGAAGACTCCTGCAGAACACATGGTTATTATCAGAACGTTGAAAGCTGCAGCCCCCTGGCCCCCTCCTGCGCTACCCCTGACAGAGATCAGCAAAGGGAAATCCTTCCTGATGTTCACATTGCTTGAAAGGCAAAAGCACTGGACATGTGGTTCATATGACTAACTGTTTGACTGACTATCGGGGATTAGGAAGAAATATGGTTGTAAAATTTGTGACAGTGATATTTGGGGGAGAGCTATATGGAGATATCTAAGTGGGCCAAAATTGTGAAAATATTTTTTGTCCAAGGTGAATACTCAACTGAGGATGGCCTCAGCAGAATGTTTCAATAATCAAAAGGCAGGGGTTACTCATTCTCTGAATACTAAGAAGACTCCTTCCCTGGCCATTCTGCCAGCAACCAAGGAGACCATGAAGCGATGAGTTTAGAGCTACAGTTGTCTAAGTGCTCTTCGTTCCAGATGCAGAGACTGCTCTTGAATCCGACGTGGAACTCTTCTTCGGGGTTATTACCAACTCTGTGGTGGCAGACTGATCGCATGGAACTGCTTCATTCACTCTTCAGTGATTCACTATCTTGTTCTTAGCGGAGCAGAGTCATTTAGACATAGGATTAGCCTTTCTTCTAAGGGAATGGTTATGCCAAAACTTCCACCTGTGGATTTTACAAAATACCTGATCCATTGTTGTGGTACCCTATATAGGACCGCTTCTGGCAGTCCAGTGCGAGTATGCAAGTCTTAGAGAAAGAATTGATGCACTGGTCTTACTATTTTCTGGAGGAATTGACTTGGTAGAAGGTATAATTATCTTATGTGAACCACAGAATCAGGGCTGGAGCTATTGTACAGTGGGTAGGGCATTTGCCTTGCATGTACCCGACCCGAGTTCAATACCCCGCATACCATATGGTCCCCTGCAGGACTAATTCCTGAGTTCAGAGCCAGGAGTAACCCCTGTGCATCACTGAATGTGATGCAAAAACAAACAAACAAACAAACAAAAAACCCCACAAAAACCAAAAAGCAAAACAAAACAAAAACCCCACAGAATCTCAATCAATAAAAAAAAGTTTTAATTAAAAAATTCAGTTGCAGTGTCTGGTAGTATTATTTTGGAGTTGAATAAACTTTTTACAGAAATGGCATATGCTCTTATCAGTATTCAATACATGATATGGTCCCTACAATAGCCAGGATTTATGAGCCTAAGAATAAGGAGTTGGAATGGGAATGATTCAACTCACTATTACTTGTAGTGGGTCACTGGAAATTTTTTATTATTGTTTTGTTGATTTTATGGCCTGGAGATTTATGTGCAGAGGGAGGAATACTTCTGTTAAGCAACTAAATAATTGCTCCTTGAACTAGAAGTGAAATTCTTAACTATATCTGTAACAATTACTGTTGTCAAAGATTTTAGTGATTATTCATGATTCTGTACATTAAATTTAAATACCCCAGAGTATCAAAATACATAGCTAATATAACTGCCAGAAAGGTCAGAATCCAGTTTGGAAAAATTGGTGCTATGTTTCATGCATTTTTTGCACCGATAGATTAGACTGAAAGAAATTCATACAGTATGCATAATATAGTTGGTGAAAATCCATACCTTATTAGAAAAATAAAATAGTCACAGGTGAATGGAAGACTAAAGCTTTTGGGAGAAAATGTGCTTCCCTGAGTGTGTTCATATACAGAGGCAACATATTCCTGGACAATCCTGGGATCTGATGTGCTCTGATTCCATTACTTTCTTCATCTTATATGACAAGATAAATAGAAGGTTTTTGTGAATGTCTCTCAGGATTTCCACTGGCCTGTCACTGACAGTAAGAAGCTTTCTTTTTTCCTGTTTTTTGTTTTGGTCACAACCAGTGGTAATCAGTGTTCACTTACTTCTGGCTTTGTGCTCAGGCATCTCTTTTGTTGGGCTTGGGGGACCACATGAGGTTCCGGGGGCCAAACCTTGGTTGGTTGCATACAAGACAAATACCCTACCAGCTAGACTCCAGCCCCCAGTATGATGCATCTTAAAAGACTTCCACTTTCAGATTGAGCCACTCTTTCCCAAGCCAGTCTTTTTCTCCTCACAAATGAAGAGTTGACTCTTTTGGCAACCTTTCATTGGCCTACGGAGAGTTGTAGGAAGTCTCAAGAAAGAAAACTTGGAGGACTGATGCTGTAATCTATTCTAAGAGTTATTTAAAGTTGGGGGAAAAAACCAAACTAGGGACATGATGTACTCACTGTTACCCATTTTTATTCTACCAGCAATTTTCTCCACGATCAGAACATCCTGAGGTCTTCAGATTGGAAAAGACTCCATTTCTGTGGTAGACTGCAATCAACCTTTTACCAATAACTAAGTTCGTGTTGTAAATTCCAAAATAGTCCCCAAATAGGCAGATACATTTTTCAAACATTCTCACAAATAGGACATTAACATTCTTTTTATCCATTTCCAAGCCTCAAAACAGACAAGCAAACAACAACAAAACAAAGAGTTAACTATCTTTATGAAGACAACATAGACATATTTTTACAATCTCAAAAAAAATTACATAAAGTTAAACAAATCTGCTTACCTAAGATTAGAATGTGGTATAATATAAACCTCAGAAGCTCTTAATGATCACATCTTTAATGATCATATGCTATACTAATTTTCTAAAACAATATTAATCCTAAAGAGCTTTGCTGTGATAAGCACACTTATCCGAAGGTATATGACAAAAGCAACACTAACAAACTGTACTAATTAAATGCTTATAGAGCCACTAAAAAGTCAGAAGAAGATATTATTAATTCCTAGGGTCATTTACACAGTGTTCTCACCTTCATCCCCTTACATTTATTTTCTTGCGTTTCTTTATACTTTTTACTACTTTAACATACAGTTTTGAAGAGATAAGTGCATTTAAATTTATGATCATTCTAGGTCTCAAAAGATGGTCAATGCCTTAGGAAGAACTCCAGGCAAGTTTGAAGTTGACATCTTAATCTTCAGGTCCTGCATAGATGCATAGATCCAGGCAGCTCCAAGGCCTGGACTCCCTAAGAGCAAAGAGGGAAAAATAACTCCTATAGTTATAGTTTTTTCCATCATTTGACTCTATATAAATAACATCATACAATATGATTTCTTTCATTAAAATTTTTTTCAGCATTATTTTTGAACAAAAATATATGCTCATCATGCTATCTTTTGTTTGTACTTCATTTTCACTTTATTTCTCTTTCTATTATATAAGCTCTAGATCAATCTGTTTGCTACTTTATGTCGTAAATAGACATTCTGATTGCTTCCATTTTGTGGGTGTTATGAAAATTCCACAGTGAACATTTAAAATTGTTTTCTTGGTGCAAACAACCATCTCAAGGATGCATAGCTAAGAATGAGATTGCATTTATTTAGCAATCTGTCTGATCACTGTTGCATTTCAAAAGTCTTGGTACTATTCTTCCTACATCCAGGTGAGCTAAATTCCTCTGGTGTGTTGAGCCCTGACCTGTATCACTGGGCTCATTGCAGAAGATTCAAGATTTGCTCACTGTAGCCCCAATTATTGGTTAAGTTAATTGAAGTTAAACTCTCAATCATACAGTTCCTGACCACATTTTAAGACTTAAACCTCAGTTCCACAGTTTCTCTAACCACATTTTAAGACTTAATAGACTCAAATGGCTACTGGCGGCCACAGTAAACCACCCCAACACAGCATTTTATCATGCCCAGAGTGTTTTGTTGGACATACTTGACTAGAATGCTAGTTCCTGTGGGCCTTGGGCCATGGCTAAGTGTCTCAAATCTCTATGTCTACCACCATTGCCTAAAACAAAAAATTTCTTGACAATTGTTACTTGAACTAGGTGGTCCCTAGAAGTGATGAGTCATGCAGTGTTGAGCATATACATGTAACAGGATGGTGAATGAGGTCTCAGCGACAGAACACTGCAATGAGAGGCCATATAATAAGTTAATAAGAGACTATAAAAGTATAAGGGGAGGAGGCAGATCATCTCTGTAAGGCAGACCTATAGGCTACAAAACAAATATTCACCACATGCTCCACTTTACAAAATGAGGAGATGAGAAGAGGGAGCAGAGGAAAGGAGATTATCCCAGAGAGTTCCTGTCCTCTTGCATTACTCCCACTCCTTAGTCTCAAAGCGAAGGAAGATGAAGAAAGAGTTGCTTCCTACTCAACACAAGCCATTTCTATTGGCCACATCTCAGGGCTTGTTTAAACAAGGATGATCTAATCCCTTTTATGTTTCTTTATACTCTTCCTATGAGTGAGGTCATCTGGTATTGGGCTTTATGACTTTCTTCACTTATCACGACTCCCTCTAATACTATCCATGTTTCATAAAACCGCAAGATTTCTAATTTTCTTATAACTAAGCAATATTCTGTTGTGTACATATTCCACAATTTATTTACCCACTCATTGGTTGGTAGGTACTTAGGTTGTTTTGAGATGTTGCCCACTCTAAATAATGCTACAGTGAACCTAGTTATATGGAAGTCCTTTTTTTTTTTTTTAAAAAAATTAATGTTCTCATATCCTTTGTGTAAATGCCCAGGTGTGGGATTGCAGGCTCATCTGGAAGCTCTATTATTAAATTTTTACAAGTCTCCAGTTCTCCAGTTTGAGCTAAAGGCTAAACTAAACAACACTCCCATCTGCAGTGAATGAAAAGTTTCTGAATTCCCTCCAGTACTTAACTGTTTCCAGACTTTTTGATATAAACCGTTCTCACTGGTGTGTCTCACCGTCACTCTAAATTGCATTTCTACAATGATCAATGACCATGAATATTTTTTCATGTATGGGCTGGAACAGATATGTCACTTTTGAAGAAGTGCTGTTTCATATTCTTTCTCCCATTTTTAAAAGAGGTTATGCTTTTGTTTTTTGTTTGTTTGGGGACTAAACCTAGCAGTGCTGGAAGCAGAGGAGGGGGCCTACTTCCAACTCTCTTAAGTATTCTCAGTGTATAGATCTTTGGATCATTATATGGTGTCTATCACTGTCTTTCATTATCTTTTTAGATTCAAGTCTATTTTGTTCAATATAATTATGACTGTTCCTGCCTATCTTAACCTACTGTTTGCCTGAATGATTGTTTTCCAGTCTTTGAGCCTGTGTTTTTCATGGTGGTAATAATGAGTATCTCGTAGGCACAGAAGGTTAGGTTAAGTTTTCTGATCCACCTCGTCACTCTGTGCCTTTGGTTTCGTGAGTTCAGGACATTGACATTAAACTTTCACATTGACATGAATTGACAAGGATCATTGGAAGAAAGCAATCTAGTCAGGTCTTTTGGCAAGTTTCTGGATTTAGTCTTTGTTTCTTTAGCTTCTCATATGAGACTATTTTGTGCGTCTTTTGGTGCCAGTTTTATGAACATCCTTGGCTATTTTTTGTTGGTGAAATTTTGTATTGTACCATCACATTCGAAAGATGGCCTATCTAGATGAACTGTTCTTATTTGGATACCCATTTCATACCATTCCCTTCTAGCATGTAGGGTTTTGCTTGAAAAATCTGCTGTGACTTTTATGGGAACTTATATGAAAAAAAAAACTGGATTTGCTCTTGCTGCACTCAAGATAGTATCTCTGCATTTGGCTTTTTCCATGTTTTATTGCAATGTGTTCTAGGGCTTTTTCATTTGGATTTATTCTGATAGAAGTCCTTGCACTTCTTGGAACTGGGAGAGTAAATTATTCTTCAGGTTGGGGGAGAATTTGGCTATAATCTTTTGAACCAAAACTTCTTTCCAATTTCTCTTTCCTTTCCTTCTAAAGACATATAATTGAGAAGTTACATCCCTTTTCATATATTCCTCATGCTTCATTGATTTAAAAATTCTTTTTCCTGTCTTTTGTTTTTTTGGGGGGGTGTCACCGTACTTCTTGCTATCTGGGACTCTGAGTCTTTCTTTTGCATCGACCACGCTGTTTATTACTTCTGTTGTGACTTTTCTAGCTCTTCTACTATGATCTCCAAACAGTGGCTGCTAGTTGAAGTTTTCCCATGTTTTATTGATCCTTGCTATAACTCTCCTCTGTTGTGCTCTTCAATCCAGTGCATGGTCTAATTATATTCACTTTGGTATACTTGTATGGCACCTGAGAGAGGTCTTCTGTGCCTGGAGTCCTTCCAAGGCTTTCGTTGTTGACCATGAGTACAGGTGGATTTCTCGCTTCTCCATGACATCTGGGGCCCCAGTTGCCATCACAGCTGGGGGGATGGGTTTGACCAGCACAGAGTCAACAGACCAGGGATTGGTGGGATTTCCCACTAGCTAGAGGGCAAAGGCACATGGGAAATTTGTTGGGGATTAGGCCAATACACTTCTCTAGCCTATGTGGAGGTGCTAGACTCTACTTATAATTCTTTCTCTCTTTTTTAATTATCAGAGTTTAATAAGTCACAATACTATTAAAGATTATTGTAGTGCTATGTTAAGTTAGAGTACACCATCCTCTTCAAAATGCCTACAGTTGTCCACTGTTGTCCCTATGATACCCTTAGTTAGACCTTCATACTCACCTCCCTTTCACCCACAACTGCAGTTGGTTTTGTGTTCCAAGACCAAGGATGAAGTGCTGTCAATTCTCCTGTTTTGTGTCTCTATATCTCACAGAGAGTGAGGTTATCTAGTATTTGTCATCCCTCTAACTTATTTTGCTTAACATAATAGCCTCCAATTTCAACCATGTTGCAGTGAGTGGCATGATTTCATCTTTTCTTACAGCTACGTAGTATTTCATTATGTATGTATATCAAAATTTTATTCTTTCATTGTTGGATATTTGAGCTGTTTTCATATCCTAGCTATGGTGCTGAGCACTGCAATGAACATTGGTGTTTATATGTCTTTTTGAATCAATGTTTGTTTTGGAGGTATATGTCAAGAAGTAGAACTGCTAGGTCTTTTGTAAGTTCCATTCTTACTGTTTTGAAAAAGTTCTGTATTGCTTCCAGAGGCTGAACCAGACCACTTGGCCACCACCAGTGAGTGAGGGTTTCTTTTTCAACATATTACTATAATACTATTTGTTTCCAGTGCTTTTAAAAATATATTCCATTCTCTTTGGTGTGAGATTATATGTAATTGGTTTAATTTGATTTTCCTGATAATAAATGATAATGGGTATTTTTCAAATATCTGCTAACCCTTCATATGTCCTTGGGGAAAGGTTTCTTCATCTCCTCTCCTCACACTGGTTTTTTGGATTTTTGTTGTTGAATTTTGTGAGTGCTTTATAGTTTTGTTAATTTTTCCAATTTTTTGTTTCCACTTATTGATTTCTGTTCTAAGTTTTATTATTTCCTTCCCTTTGCCTCTTCTCTCTTGTAGTTATTTACAATGTAATTGTGGCCACTGATTCGATTTTTAGCTTTATCCATTCTCTTAAGACTTTTTACTGAATTCTTCAGCTTTTTTACTTCAACTTGAGTGTTTCTTTCATCCACCAGGATATCTTCAAGTTTATTGATTCTCTTTGCAAAATAATTTTTAGTTCATGAAATATTGGCATGATTGTTGTCTTAAAGACTTCTTCAGGAATATTAAAAAAGGTCTGACTGGGGATTTTCTTGGACTTCTGTCATCTTTTTTTCGACATAATAACTTGAATTCTTTGGTTTTCCATTGTTCCCTAGGGCTCTTTTAAGATGTTGGACACAGGCTGCTTGCTATGATAGGACTAGTCTCATTAGTGGATGTGGTTACACTTGCTTCCCTCATTGGTATAGTTTCTCAGCAGGGGTGGGTTTGAGATATGAGAATTCACCCTATAGACTGGAGATGAACCTGGCTGGCATCTGGTGGTGCCTGGTGGTACCCAGGACTGAGCTTGTTGGTCAGTGCATACAGAGGCTAGTCTAGCTATAGGAACTTGTTCACACTGCTACTGAGCTGGCGGGCATCAATCTATCTATAATTATTAAGTACTACTTTTAATGAACCTTAGAAATTTTCTTATTTTTACAAAGTTCCCTTTTTCTTTCTTTTTTTGCCTTTTTGGGTCACACCCAGAGATGCACAGGGGTTACTCCTGGCTCTACACTCAGGAATTACTCTTGGTGATGCTCAGGGTACTATATGGGATGCTGGGAATCAAACCCAGGTCAGCCACATGCAAGGCAAACGCCCTAACCACTATGCTATCACTCCAACCCAGTTTCCCTTTTTTTTTTTTTATAAAAATATGAATTTACTACTTATGTCATGAAATAAATGAATAGATTTCTACACGGTGGCTGACCCTATGTGTACTGAAGTCATGGTGAAATGTCAGCTGTAATTATTGTCCTGGATTCTCTATTATGGAAAATTCCAAAATATATAAAATTGGAGAAAAAATTTTAATATACATGATTATTCATATCTAAGTTCATCAATGATCAAATCAAGAACAAATGTAATTTCTCCTTTTTCCCCATACATTCACCCTTTCCTATCCATTGTGAAGAAAATCCATTCATCAAAGTATTCAGTTCCTAGAGATAGATGGAAGCGTAAAGAGAATGGGGCACAGAAACCCACTGTAGGTAGGGAGTGGGTGTTGATGGGAGCGAGGTCACTTCCATTGGCAGTGGAAATGTCCACTGTTGAAGAGATGGGTGTTGGAACATTGTGTGACTGAAACCAAACCATGAACAACTTTGTAACTGTGTATCTCATGGTTATTCAGTTAAAAAAATACAGAAGGAAAAAACATATAAGTTAGGGACAGAATATAGTACAGTAGATAGAGGGACATGTCCGGCATGTGACTGACCTGATCTGGTTTCAGTCCCTGGCACCAAGTCATCCCCTGAGCATGGCCAAGTATGGTCCTGGTGGCCCCAGAACAGCTGTGGTGGCCCAGATAATCCCCATAAATCCAGGGCAAGAGCAGTACCACTTCCACATTGAAACACTGGCCAAACTGCTCAGGAATCATTGGTGGGACTTCCTGATGCTTAGAGGCCCCCAGATAAATAAATAAGACGATGAAATATCGCAATTTGCGTCATCAGGGCTCGAAACATAGGTTTATGTTCAAGTAAGCCCAGAAAGATAGATGTAAATCCTGGGCGGTTCACTCAGATGTGGTACACTAACAATGCAAAGAAACTGATGACCTAAAACCAAAACAAACCACTGGATTCTGATGACAGTACTGAAGATACCAGAGCTGGGGGGAGATAGCAAAGAATGAAAGGGTTCAACGTACTCTGAGAGAGGATTGTGAGCACTTCGGTGGTGGATGTATTTGTTGTACAAATGTTTACAATGGTGCGGATTTACACTTTTAAAGGATTGTCTGGCTGGGCAACAGAACCACAATTTTTAAAAATACAAGCGAGGAAAAATGAGAATAAAAAACATGTTTGAAAATGTTTGTTGTAAAAATAACTTCAGATACAGAAAGTTCTACAAACAGATATAGATTTTAACAGTTCATTAAGCTATATAATGCGAAGACTCTTCAACTTCAGTATTATAAGGCGAATAATCTCGTAACCACCATTTAGAGCAAGAAATAGATATGGAACCTCTAACACATCTCTAATGATCCATCTCAATGAAATTATCTCAAAAATGATCCTGTATTTTACAGAAATCACTTTCCTAATTTTCTCTCTTGGAGGGTGGGGGACATCCTAAAATGCTCTGGGTTTACTCCTGACTCCGTGCTCAGGGATCACTCCTGGTGATACCCAGAGGAAACATAGACAGAGTTGGTATTGAACCAGGCTTGGCAGTGAGTAAGGCCTTAACACTATACTTTCTCCCTGGCTCCTACTTTTCTCCACAATTTTATCACCCAAATGCACAAACTTGAAACTATCCCTAGATTGCTATATATTATTTTAGATTATTTGACGTTCCGAAAGGACTAACTTGAAATTTTTCTCTTTCAACGTTTTAAAACTGAAGAAATATTTCATATTTTGTGTGTTTAGTCTTTTGGTCTTTTTGAGATATTACTGATAAAATATATATGCCATGAAGTAAACCTGTGACTAACTGTGACCACTTTTGGGGCTGGAGCGATAGCACAGCAGGTAGGGCGTTTGTCTTGCAGGTTCAATTCCTCCGCCCCTCTCAGAGAGCCTGGCAAGCTACCGAGAGTATCTTGCCTGCACAGCAAAGCCTGGCAAGCTACCCGTGACATGTTCGATATGCCAAACACAGTAACGAGTCTCACAGTGGAGACCTTACTGGGCCCGCTCGAGCAAACCGATGAACAATGGGAGTGACAGTGACAGTGACAGGTATTAAAATCATTAAGGCTTTTATTTTGTCTCTTCTCTTTCCTACCAGTTTATCTATTATGGAATTGCAGAGCCTTCCACAGTCTAAATTTCATTTGTTTAACACAGTAGAGTTTCAAATACTTTATTATATGCACTTTCAGCAACTTGGTAGCTAAATGCAGAGGTTTATTGCCTTGGGTTTACTCTGATTGGCAGACTAGTGCTAATAATATTTTTCTCTCTTTGTGAACTATTACTGTGCAATGCTTGGATCACTTAATTCACTAGCAGCTGCAAAATGGTGAATTCTATCATTTTCTTTCATTTGTTGAGTAGGATGTTTTTATAAAGACATGCTTCCCTTCTCTTGTTTGCTTCCGTTTCACTTAGTCAAAGGTCTCACTCTTTCTACTTATTTATACTTTCTGCATAATGAATCGGTTCCCGTCACATCCTGTGAGACTAATTAGTGTTTCCTTTTTGTAGTGACGATAAACTCTCAGATTTAAAATTATTTGACAGGTTTGAGTCCCTTTCAGTTGCCATCTATTTTAAGTAGTATATTATTTCAAATACCGAGTCCAACTTAAACAAACTGTTAGACTCCATGCTCGGGTCAGTGGTCCCCGGAGCGGGTCGAAAAGGGAAGCGATGCAATGGACCATGATGGAGGGATGCTGGGTACTTTGGTGGTGAAGTAACAGTGCGTCCCTAAGACACAAAATTTTTATAGTTTTATAAAACAACTACTTCAATTTTAAAAAAGTAAGGAATTGTGGTGGTTCATCTTAGGCTAGAGGAGTCCTATTCAAGTGATGTTCCATATTCCTTTGATAGAATAACTTCCTTATAATCTGGCAGGACACGATGTTTCAGACTCGCCTTATACACTTTTTGCCACTGACCTGGAGTCAATTAATTCCTCAAGACATTTTGGGGGCTAGACTGGAATCTAGGTGCTAGGTCATTGTTTTTAGATGTTTATAGGGACAGAGATATGATATTCATGTGTGTGTATGTGTGTGTGTGTCGTGTGTGTGTGAGAGAGAGAAAGAGAAAGAGAGAGAGAAAGAGAGAGAGAGCATGTAATTCCTACACAACTTCTAATTTCTTCTGGTTTTGCTCAGAATTACCGAATGTTTTACTTTCTGTCTTCTGTATCACACTGAATCTTCCCTTCCATCGTGAGAATCCTCACTCCCAAAGACACGTTGGTTGAAGTGAAATAAAATTACGATGACATATGTGCTTTATATCACATTATAAAAACAAAACTTTTGGAACAACAGTATTAAAGCACTGATATAATTAATGTTATGTCCACAATATAATAGTTATTGAGAAAACTTGAGGTTACTTTTCCATACATTGTCATCAGTCTCCTCATCTTCATAAAAGTTGTAGTACAGCTATGCAAAATATCTAACTTTATATATAATATTTTTGCCTCTTTTAATTTTCCTTGATACATATATTTTAATTTTTGTTGTAGTTAAGGTAACATGTTTACAATAGCTTCAAAGTTCATGGTTTTGTTACTGCAGGGTTATTTATAGTTTCTTCATCTCCCTCCTACCAGTGTCCAATAACCTCCTCCACATGTATCCGTCCTGCGTTATTTCCAGTCCACTTCTTCAGATCCTCACCCTTGCCCTGCCGCCTGCATCCTCTTGTGAAAAATCTGTTTTGTAATCCAGTCAAGGATTTGTCATCATTCGTTACTGTCTAGTCCCTTGTTTTGTGTCTCTGTCTATCAGAAAGAAATGAGGTCATCTGGCATTTGTTATTCTCACTCTGACTTTTTTCACTCAATTCTCTCCAGTTCCATGCAAGTGAGAGCAAATTTCATGCTTTTATCTTTGCTATTGCCAAGATGTGCACGTGTCTTTCTGAATCAATATTTTTGTGCTTTTGACGTAGATGCTGAGAAGTGGAATCAATTCTTACCTCTCTTTTTTTTTTACTTTTGGGCTACACCTGGTGGTACTCAAGGATTACTCATGGCGCTGCACTCAGGGATCACTCCTGGTGGGGAACCACATGGGATGCCAGTTTTGAACCCGGGTCAGTCATATACAAGAAAAACCCTTTGCCTGCTGTATCTCCAGCCCCACAAGTTTGTTTTAAAGAATTATCCAAACTGTCATCCATAGAGGTTGAACCAAACCTACCACAATGAATGAGGATTCTTTTTTTTTATTACACTCCCACAAATACTGGTTGTTTACAGAATATATATGTATATATACATGTATCTGTGTACATATGTACAGATATACCATTTGTAGTGCTGTGAGAAGATATCTCATTATTGCTTTGATTTGCATGAACACTTTTTCACGTGCCTATCAGCCATCTGTATGTTTTCTTTGGAGAATAATCTGTTCAGCTCTTCTCCCCATTTTCTGATGAGGTTATTGTTTTTCTCTTGTTGTTGAACTTTCCAGTGCTTTGTGTATCTTGGATACTAAGCCTTTATCTGATGCTGGGTGTGTAAATATTGTCTCCCATTCAGCAGGGTATCTTAATTTTAGCCTGAATTTTCTTTGCCATGTAAAACCTTTTTATTCTCATTTTTGGAAGGTTTGGGGCCAACCCAACGGTTTGGAAGGTTTACTACTGGCACTGCACTCAGAGATGACTCTTGGCAGGTTCTGCAGAAGCAGATGAGGCCCTGGGATCGAGTCCAGGTTGGTCATGTGCAAGGCAAGCAGTATCCTACCAGCGGCCCTACCTTTCCCGCCTTCTAAAACTTTTTAATTTGAGGTAGTCCCATTTGTTTATTTTATCTTTGCCACTAAACAAACAAACAAATAAACAAACTGTCCACCCGTTGTTCATCGATTTGCTCGAGCAGATCCAGTAACGTCTCCATTTTGAGACTTGTTGTTACTGTGTTTGGCATATTGAATACGTCATGGGTAGCTTGCCAGGCTTTGCCGTGCGGGTGAGATACTCTCGCTAGCTTGCCAGGCTCTCCAAGAGGGGTGGAGGAATCGAACCCAGCTCAGCTGGGCTGGCTGCATGCAAGGCAAATGCCCTACCACTGTGCTATCGCTCCAGCCTGCTACTAAAATAAAATAATTAAGGTCCATATCATAGAGAATTCTTCCTTAGTTCTTACCAAGGTATTTGATAAATCATGTGGTCTTTAGTACTTTGCAATCACTTTTAGTATCATGTGAAATATCAATCTGCTTCTGTTATTCTGCATGCAGTTAACTGGTTTCCCCAACACCATTTGTTGGTGATTTTTTTCCTTGCTCCAATTCTTCAACCCAGCCTCTTTGTCATAGAACAACTGTTCAGAGCACCAAGGGGTTGACTCCGGGCCCTTAATTCTCTTCCATTGGTCTGACAATCCGCCTTTATCCCAGTACCATGTGCTTTTGATCACGATAAATCTACTGTAAAATTTCAAGTCAGGACTTGCAGTAATTCCCATCTTTTAATCTCAGAATAGTACCAGTGATTTGGGGAGGTTTATGATACAATGCAAATTGTAGCAGAATTTGTTCCAGGTCTTTGAGGCATGCCATTAGGATTTTGATGGAGATTGCATTGAAGTTACATATAACTCTTTAAGCAGAATAATGATTTTGATAATGTTCATCCTTCTAATCCATAAACAAGGAATTTTTTCCATGTCCTGATGCCACTTCTATTTATTTCAACAATGACATAGTTTTCAAAGTTTTGTATCCTGTATTAAGCTAGTTCCTTGTATCTGGTGTTTTGCACACTTCTTAAATGTGGTTTTGAAAATTTATTTCTCTTCTTTTTCATAATTCTCATATAGAGATGCAATAGACTTTGGTGTATTGCCTCATTTAATTTTATCTTTATATATATATGCCACCTGTTTATATGACACTTAGGTCATCAGAAATTCATTCTTAGTAGATTTTTAAAAATACATTAAAAGAAGCAAATCTTTTTCTTTTCCTTTACTTATATGTTCTCAATTTTTGTTTAGGCATCATGATTTCAAGTACTGCTAATCTGCTACGCTTTATAATAATAATAGTTTCAGATACACGACGTTCCAACTTCAGGTTCACCACCAGAGTCTCATCGCTCCTGTACCATCTCTAGTTCTTGTATCAGTAAATGCAGAATTATGGGCCAACTCTCAAATCTATTGCCATTGGCCAATTGTTATTTCCTTACTCTGTTGCTTTATAGTTCTCATTTGAGAAAAAAAAAATTCTGTACTTGTCCCTCTTCCGTTAACTGATTTCAACAAGCACGATATCCTCTAGCTTAAATCACATAGAAACAAATTGCATGATTTAATTTTTCTCATGCTAAGCAATGTCTGATTGTGTATATGGACCACAGGTTTTTTTCCAATCATCTATTGTTGGTCATGTGTGTTCTTTATGTGAATGGTCCTACTAAAAATATAGGAGTGTGAATTTTTTTTTTTTTTGCAATTTTTTTTTTGAAAAACAGCCTTTCTGTGTTCTTGGCAACGATACCAAGATATCAATTGCTGGGTCACATGAAAGTTCAATTCTTAATTTTTTTGAGAGGTCTCCAAACTGCTTTAGATGTTGAATACGACATTATCATCAACAGCAGATGAGGCGTCTCAAGAAAGCAAATACTGTTTAGCTTCTTGTTTGTTGATTCATTTGAGTGCTTTATACTTGAAAGAGTTTTATTATCTCTACAATCCTTGCTTCCCTTTTTCTTATCGTGAATGTTTTAAGCATGTTATTGCATTTTCTTCTGGTATACAGCACTGCAGCCAAAGTCTGTGATAATTTAACTTTCCCTGATAAGTCATTTGCTGCCTTTGTCTTGAATGCCAAGGAAACATCCTCCTTCCTCTTTAAAGTCCAGTAATTTTCATTAGAATGGACAGTGCTCATCAATCTAGGTTGGTATTCTCAGGGAAATGTTACTTTATCTAAATATGAATTTTAGAATTTTCTTTTAGGTAAAGGTAAAGGCCCTCCCGTTGATCGTCGATTTGCTCGAGTGGGCCCAGTAACGTCTCCATTGGAGACTTTGTTGTTACTGTGTCTGGCATATCGAATACTCTCGGTAGCTTGCCGGGCTCTCCGAGAGGGGCAGAGGAATCAAACTCGGGTTGGCCATGTTGGCTGCGTGCAAGGCAAATGCCCTACCCGCTGTGCTATTTGGGTACTAAATGATACAGTTTTGTTTGTTTTTGTTTTGTATTTCTGCTGTTCCTTCACTTTTGTCAGCGTGCTTGTTCGGAGCTCTTATTTTCTATTTGACAGACTCCAGTATGTATACTTAATACCAATTTTTTTTCTCATTTTTTTTGATAGAGGCACCCATAGCAGTGTTGAGGGGCCACTTCCCTGACATTGGCCTGTTGGTGCAGAGCTGCTGGCTCCTGTGCTCAGGCCAGCTGTGAACTGCTGGGTCCGGATTGCCGGGGTCTTTTGCTTTTCAGAAAATGCAAAGAATGTTCCTCTTTTTTGCCTTACAGTTCTTTTAAATATTTCTAAGTTTTGTGTCATTCCCTTCCATGCTCTTTCTAGTTTAATCTTTTATTTCCAAATATATTTTCTTTTCTTTCATTCCCCCCCACTCACCTTTAACTTAAGTTCTATTTATGTTGGTGACTTAGAATTTATTGTCCTCTCTCTCTCTCTCTCTCTCTCTCTCTCTCTCTCTCTCTCTTAAATACAGGAGCCACACAAGGCACTGATCAAGGGTTCAGGGCCACTTGCAGCAGATCTTAACCTGGTAGAGACTATTGGTGATCTGAGACCACCAGGCCACCTCAGCAGTGCCCAGGGAAGACAAGACTGTCATTGGCAGCCCTGATGGGGACTTGTGGTGAGAGGGGTCAGCTCACAGGCATGGCTCTACCACCTGAGCTTTCTCCCCAGCGTTCTGTGTGATTTTTCGAAAGTAGAAGAGTATTGATATGATATATTCTCAACATGTCCTTATCGTAAGTCAGTCTTCCTGCTTGTCGAGAATATGTCTATAATAGATAATAAAAGGGCTTTTGCATTAACATACAAGATAATGGAGTGGTTTTCAAGACAACAATAAGTAAAGGAAACATCTCATTTTATTATAAAATTTGTTCATGTTATCCAATTGCTCTGGGCTTTTTTGGGGGAGGGGAGGAGTTTTGGGAGAGATTCTAAAATAATAGCTTGTAGTACTGATCATCAAAATACTTCTAGAAGCTTTTCTGACAAAAGATTATAAGATTTCACTATGATGGACCTTGGGTCAGGACATATAAAACCACCAAGGAGTAGAATTCAGAACCAGAACAGAATACGGGGAATTTATATCTTCCTCATGTGAACTTTTGTGTTTTTGTGAGGTCTATACTGAATAGACTCCTCTCTTCATTTTTTTTGTTTTTAAGGGTTAGAAATTAATTTTATTTCTATCTTCATTTTCTGATCTCCACTTCATCACTGTCACATTGACTGATCTAGCAATTCATATATTTGGGACTAGAGAGACAATACAGTGGCTTAGTTACTTGCCTTGGACATAGTTAACCCAGGCTTTATCCCTAGCACCCCATAAAGGCCCTCCCGTTGATCATCGATTTGCTCGAGCGGGCCCAGTAACGTCTCCATTGGAGACTTTGTTGTTACTGTGTCTGGCATATCGAATACTCTCGGTAGCTTGCCGGGCTCTCCGAGAGGGGTGGAGGAATCGAACTCGGGTTGGCCATGTTGGCTGCGTGCAAGGCAAATGCCCTACCCGCTGTGCTATCGCTCCAGCACCCCATATGGTCCCCAAAAAGACCCACCTGGAGCCCAGAGCACAGACCAATGAGTAGGCCCTGAGCAGTGCCAGGTGTCTCCTTATACATGACATAGTTTCCTGGATGAAGTTGACACTCCATTTCCCTAAGTATAGGCTAGTAAGGATATCCGCAAACATTTTCAACTATCATGGTACTTTTTCAAAAAAAGTTAGGGAGAATCATGTGATATGATCATGCAAAAAAGCTAATAATTTTCCCTGTTTAAAAAAATTCATGCAATTACTTACCAAAAGACCCCAAAGTATCCAATCCCTCTTGGAGAGCTGGCAAGCTACCGAGAGTATCCCGCCTGCATGGCAGAGCCTGGCAAGCTACCCGTGGTGTACTCGATATGCCAAAAAAGTAACAATGATGGTCCTCATTGACCCTGAAAGAGTCCCAAATATGCCATTGGGCTACACTAGCACGTGTCAGGGATGAATGAAGATGTTTCTGGCACCCGATTGAGCAAATCCATGAACAATGGGATGACAGTGATACAGTGATTTACCAAAGTTTCTACTAACATTATTATGATTCAGTAACTGTTCAAAATATTAGAGGACTAGGTATTCACCAGGAAACAAACATCCAAACACACCCACTGTTGAGAAAGTGAAAACAATGACTTATTTTCTCCAAATATTTGTTCAGCGGTCAGGCTTATGTATACTCCTTGGGAGAAAATACTTTTCAAGTCCAGCTCCAGCTTTCAGTGCATTTCTAGGGAAAGCCAAAATATACCTCTGCTTATTTTTCATTCTCTTACATTTCTAGTGGTGGCAGAGAGTAACTTGGTAATTAGTTTCTCTCAGTGCTGCCCAGCTTGTCTTTCCCTTACTCCAAACCTAGTTTCAAGAACATATTCAGAGTCAAAACCAAAGCAAGAGATTGACAGCAAGTGTTAGAATTAAATTATTTTTGGTTTAAAACAAGTTACTTAAGAAGTTGTTCTAACACTCCCATTCATCGTAGAATTCTGTACATGAATATTTCTTTATCAGAAATTTGGGTCCTCTGTGTATATGAGGGAAGAGGTTGGGTCATAGAGGTTGATCAAGATGAAAAGGGCAAAAGATTAACAGTCTGTCTTTCCAGCACCAACACTTTAATCTAATCTAGTATTTCAGTAACTTTCGTCATGTGCAACCTGGAAATGTACATTCACCAGAAACTGTCTTCCCACCCCTTGATTCTCCTTTTCCCATCCTTGTATCTTCTGGGATCTGTCAGTGGGTGAAAGACATTGTCATTGTTTATAATGTTCATAAGCTTGCATGGTTGTGAACGACATATATTTAGAAATCAAAATAAAGCTTTCGGAAGATCTTCAATTTAATGGAAACTAGTCTAGTCATTTGGGAACCACAAGAGCTTTTTAGGGAAATTCTGCCTCTGCAAGCTGGAGGAAGTGTGGGTGTCCTGGAGTCCCGGTGACACCTTGTGATGTCAGTCACCCCCAGGACAAGGCTGATTGGCCAAGGCAAGTTGAAGTAGAGTTTAAATTCCTGCACCGGCAGAGAAGAGCCCAGAACTTTAGCACCAGAGCGACCTCACGGAGCAAAGATCTGTGAGAACTTCAGCCTGATGTTTAAGACTTTTGGGGGGAAAGTCTGTGGATGAAAAGGGTAAGATCTCTCATTGCTTAAATTTTTAAATGATCTCTGTTGCATCTTTGGAAAATACTCAATGTGTATGCATGTTGAGAGGGCATGCAGAGAAAGATGTAGGGAGATTGTGTTTGGGTAAAAGTGATTACTGTGTTTATGAATGATGTCTGTGGCATATTAAAAATATAAAAATGGTATGCTAAGTCAGTAGAATAAGACTTAGGCAATGTTTTAGTAATTAACTGAATAATAGTTTTGGGTTTGGGGCCAACCCTGCAGTGCTCAGAGGATACTCTTGATTTAGTGCTCAAGCTTTGCTTCTGCCAGTGGTCAGGGCACGCACAGGACCAGAGATGGCTCCCTGACTACGCTCATGCAATGCATACTCTTCAGCCCCCTCAGCTACCTCCTTGGCTATAAATAATAATCCTAAAGGGGATCATTTCCTGAACAGGAGGCAAGTAGAAAGTCATTCTGGGGACTGAAGAGATAGCTATTCATTAGATAACATCCAATAATATTCATAATAAACTTAGTAACTACAAGAAGATGCTAAGACTACCAAAATAAAGGCTTCGTGATCATAATTTTTAACATTGTTTAACTAGGTATTCATGTTAACATGATGTCTCGCACAGAAACAATTCAATAAATTTTGGCTATAATTTTTAATTGTTTTTTTTGAGGGGGCACACCCAGCAGTGCTCTGGGCTTACTCCTGGATCTGCACTTAGGAATCACTCTTGGAGGTCTCAGGGGGCCATATAGGGTGCAAGGGATCAAAACCAGTTTGCAAGGCAAATGTCTTACCCACTGTACTATCTCTCCAGCCTTTATAATTGTTTTTCAAAGATGTTTTCTAGCATAGAAGACAGCATATACATACTTTGAATGGTTTTTTAATTCTTATTATTTCTACATCTGCCCCATTTCTTCTGTTAAATCAGAAGTGTCTGTTTTCCATAGTGGAGAGTAGGACTTGAGGTCAGATTATGTATATCTAAAAGAATCCATGTTGTAAAAAATACAACAGCCTGTCTTCAGTACCAATGATTTCTGATGAACCAGGCTCTCTGTTTAATTGCAGATGTCAGCTATCCTATCTGGACCTTGCTAGTTAAACACATGTGAACAAAAACTTTTCTAAAGGGCAATAGCTTATTTATTTACTCTAGAATTGTGGTGTGGACCAATGTGTCTCAAATGCTTAGATGTCTTCCAAATATCTATTTTTGGGTGCCGAATAATTAATTTAGTGTAGTTGAAGATCATTTCATTTTCATTTCATTATCCTGTTAATCGTCGATTGCCTCGAGCAGGCCCCAGTAACGTCTCTTTCATCCTAGCCCTGAGATTATATTCAGGGCTCTTTAGGAGAATGAGACCCATCATTGTTACTGGTATTTGGCATATTTGGTAGGCCACGGGGAGTTTGCCAGACTCTGCCCTGTGGGCAGGCTACATTCGACAGCCTGCAAGTTTGTCCAAAGTAGGAATGAGATAATAAGATGTCGCGCGGCCGCGACAATAAAATCCAACTATAAAGTTGAAGATCAATGACATAGAAATGATTTTAGTCTTCTCAAGGCAAATGCATTTGGAAGGTTTGTAAACTAGATCAACTTTTATTGACCTTTTATTTCAGTTTCTAAATTACAGGTAGAATTAATTTTGTAGACAACTTCCATTTTTTACTTTCTAAGAACAATAATAAAATAATTCTAGATAATATAAGATCTGGTTAGTTGTGTAATTTAAATATAAGACCATCTTATTATCATTAGTACATACTGCTGTATACTCATCACTTAGAACAGTGTCTAATACATATGTGTTCTTACTACACATACGTTGACAACTAGGAAATGGATATATTGTTCATGAACAATATGAAAATTAGCAAGCTAAGTAAAAATAAGCATGTTAAGCAAGATCAGTTGAATCTGCGATTTTTCAAGATTTCATTTACTTCTTTTGGTCTATTTTATTTCAGTTACATCAAAGAAGACACATATATTTTACAAATAAATCTTGACTTTGTGGAAGTTTAAGAATAAGTTTTTTTAGTTGAGAGCAGAAAAGTTCTACCTGTAGTTGAGAGTGGACACAGAGAGAAGGATCTATAATTCTTTTCCAGGTCCTAAGCATTTGGAATTTTCTCAATTCTGAAACAATTCAGAAAGATTGAATATGTGTAACATACTTGCCTTCCAAACAGGTAAAACTTAGGGTTCTGGGCTTAATCTGTCAGGTGTTTTTTTTTTTAATTTTGTCAATATATTACAAATTGTGAGTGATAGAATTGAACTACTTAATAGCTCTTCCAGTGGGTGGTAGCCAAAAAGGTTTATAAAAGCTTGGCATACTTATTTGATATATACTTTGAGGAAATATAACTTGGTCAAAATATTAATTGAAATTCTAATATATAAACCTTAAGATTTGACTTTCTTTTGGGGGTTTTGGGGGCTCCCCTGGCAATGATCAGGGTTTACTCCTGGCTCTGCACTCAGGAATTGCTCCTGGCGCTGCTCAGGGGCCATATGGGATGCCGGGATTGAATCCAGGTCAACTGTGTATAAGGAAACTCCCCTACCCTCTGTGCTACTGCTTCAGCCCCAGATTTGAGTTTTTTTAAATGAAGGATAAATAAATTTTTATTTGGGAAGCAATAAAAGCTCTTTAAAGATCCATGTATGACTTTTATTTTACTTTTATTTGGGAAATTATTGCTTTAGCATGTTACCAGGTACTAAACGGTATTTCTAAAAACAAGAGTAAAGTAAGTGAATGTTTCTTACGTTTCATAATATTCTATCCCTAAGAAATTCACATTTTAGTTGCAAAAACCAAAACAGTATTCATTTGTATAGAGCATTCCTTTTTTTGCACATTCAGTTAAGAGGTTATTTTCAAAATATCGTGAGATTCTCACCTTACTGAAATTTCAACCTGAATAATGAAATGTTGAACTGCCTACTTTGAATTTAACCTGTGAAGCGAAAATCACCAAGAATATTATATAAGGGAGGAAGTTTCCTTTCGTATAAAATGGACCTATGGGGTTGGAGAGAAAGTAAAGAGGGTAGGGCACTTGCCTTGCACGCAGCTGACACACCTTAAATTCCCAGAACGCAATATGGTCCCCAAGCTCCACCAGGAGAACACAGAGCCTTGAACACAGAGCCAGGAGTAAGCCCTGAGCACTTCTGGGTATGACCCCCAAACAAAAAGAACCCAAGAGAGCGGTGAGATAGGATAGGGGCCGAGGTGCTGGTCTTGCACTCAGCTGATCTGGACTTGTTCCCTGGACCTGTATATGATCTCTTAAGTCATGGCAGCAGTAATCCTCAAGAACAGAACCAAGAGTGAACCCTGAGCACCACCGGTACATGGCCCCACAAAACAGAACAAAAATGAACCTGAGAACTTAAAAAAATGTTTTGAATGTGGGAACTAAAAGGAAGTAAAGGGGAGAAAAAATTTTCCTCCATCATCTGAAGGGCTTTCTCTGGGGTTCAGAACTAAACAAGCAGATTGAATCAACACTAAGTATACACATCCACAGGAGGAAAGCATACAAATTTAATTAATTTTTGTTCATGTATACGAAGACTTTCTGAGAGAATGAAGACCTGGAGGAGAGACCAGAGCAGGAAGCATTTATACTTATTTAGATAAAAATCACATTTGTGTTGAGGCCAGAGAGATAGTTCAGGAGTTAAAGCCATTGCGTTCCTCTGAGGCAGACCCTGGTTTGATCCCAGGACCCCATATGGTTCCTACAGCACCAACATGGTTTATTCTTTAGCATAGAGCCAGGAATAGACCCTGAGCATCGCAGGGTGTGTCCCCATCACCCTCCCCCCATTAAATAGTGTGTGTGTGTGTGTGTGTGTGTGTGTGTGTGTGTGTGTGTGTGTGTGTAAAACTGTTAAGACAGAAAGGCTTAGCTGAGGAACAGTCACATGGAGAAATGATGAGGAGACATGGGTCATTTAACAAAATTGGCTAGTGCATATTTACCTCAATCTCCAGTGGAAATCTAGGGTCGGAAGACGGACTTCTTTCCCTAGGGGCTGTTTCTTTTGCATGAAAATTTTATCTTCCAGCTTTCAGGAAGGGGTAAGGAAAACAAAACAAAACAAAACAAAAAAAAGCAGACTGCCCTTCTCGCATCTACTGCTTCTCAAATCACTCCAGCTCAAAATAATATTTAGAAATAAGGAAATAAGCATATCCAAACACGAGGACTGGCAGGAACTGTGTTGAGCTGGGATGAAGAAAGGAGTTCAGCCTCTGGCCACGCTGAAGAAGGATGTGCTCTGCCAGTCGGAGGGTCGGCATCTGAGCAGCACCCACGGGCATCTGTTGCCACTTTATCTTAGGATTTCTAGAGTTTTTTTGGAATAAAGTCAGAAGTGTGATTGGGTGACTTATTTTTAATAATATATTTTTTAATTTTAGGCATCGTGATTTACAGTCCTGCTCAAGGTAAGGTTTCGTGCATTGTATATTCCCTCACCATCCCCTGCACTAGAACAGTCGCTTCTCTCCATCAGTACCATAGTCCAAGCGCACCCTCCCCTCCCCCTGTGTGTTCCATCCCCCACTCCTCCCTGCTGTGCTAAGTTTTCTTCTGTAGATCTGTTCCTGAAGTCCACACTTTTTTTTTACATTTTTTTTTATTAGTGAAACACCATGAGGTACAGTTGTAGACTTGCAAGTTGCTGTGCTTGGGTTTCAGTTGTACAATGATCGAGTACCCATCCCACCACCAGTGCCCATTCTCCACCCCCACCAATCCCAGTATCCCTCCCACCCCCCATCCCACCCTGCCTCTGTGGCAGGGCATTCCCTTTTGTTCTTTCTCTCCTTTTGGGTGTTGTGGTTTGCAAAAGAGGCATTGAGTGGCAATCATGTTTGGCCTATAGTCCTCTTTCAGCATACTTCTCCCATCCTGGGAGGATCCTCCCAACACCCTTTATTTGGTGCTCCCTTCTCTATCTGAGCTCCCTTTTCCCCTAGCATGTGTGGCTGACCTCCAAGCCATGGAGTAAAATTCCTGGTACCAATCTCGGCCATTCTTGGGTGTTAGTCTTCTATTTTGTTACTTTATGTTCCCCAGATGAATGCAATCTTTCTATGTCTATCCCTCTCTTTCTGACTCATTTTGCTTAACATGATATTTTCCATGTAGTACCACTTGTATGTAAATTTCATGACTTCATCTTTTCTAACAGCTGCATAGTACTCCATTGTGTAGATGTACCAAAGTTTCTTTAACCAGTCATCTGTTCTCAGACACTCAGGTTTTTTCCATATTCTAGCTATTGTAAACAGTACTGCAATGAACAAACAAGTGCAGATGTCACTTCGACTATATGAAGCCCACACTTCTTCCCCCCCCCCCTTTATTTAAGCACTGTGATTTACAAAGTGGTCCATGGTGATTTTTTCCAGGCATTCAATATTCCAACTCCAATCCTGCCTCCACCGTCACCTTCCCTCCATCACTGTCATCATTTCTCCAGCCATCCCTCAAGACTGCCCCCGTGGCAGACCCACAATCGTTTATTCTATATTTCTTGTGTCACTAAATGGCTAATGGAATGACCAAAAAAAAAATTCTGCAGAAGAAAATTTGTGAAAATTGTTGTTATTTTATCATGGTGACATTAAGTCCTTGTCTGAGGGTTTCCTAAGTTGTTGCAAGGTAAGCCTTCTGTGTTAATAGTGTTTTTAACAGAGACAAGGCGGTCACTTTGGGGCATGACTGCAGGTGAAATGCACATTTCAGGAATCATTTAGCACATCCCTGTATTACTGAGCAAAGCAGGTTTTTTTTCTTTTTTAAGTCACAGCAAGTGATGCACGGGGTTATTCCTGGCTCTGCACTCAGGAATTACTCCTGGCGGTGCTCGGGGGGACCATATGGAATGCTGGGAATCGAACCTGGGTCAGCCGCATGCAAGGCAAACACCTTACCCACTATACTATCGCTCCAACCGAAAGCAGCTCTTCTTAGGTTAAAATCACTCAGAGTAGCTTAGAGACAGACCTTTAGCCAAAGGTCTATAACTTACTACCAGTAGGACTCTTTATCCAGCGACATTTTTGCATTTGTGTGACTTAAATCAATAGATGTCATCAATATGTGCCCTGCCTTGACAATATCTGGCACTTGTTATCACTGTAAGGCACATTTCATAGTTAAAGAAACAAATCAACAAAAAATCCTGAGTAATCTCACAGGATGTTTCACAAAATATAGGGAAGTCCAAGAAATCGTTTTGGTGGTGAGGGACAGCCTCCAGGCTCACCAGAACAGTGCAAATTATTTTCCTTTTCAATGATTTCTGTACTGTTTTACGTTAGTGGCCAGCATGTCTGTTTTCAGATGTAAAACCAATTGTTTTTCAAATCAGCAGTTCTTGAAGTGTGAAAATAAGCCATTCTCCAGGAAAATACAGGTTGATCTGATGTGTTTCTCTCTTCATGATTCACAGGTGTATTTTTCCCTCAATCATTCAGAACTATGAATGGCATGTGAAAGAATTTAGCATAATCGGGTATAATACGTGATTGCATGGAGCACAGCAGCTGTTAGGAGTTTTCTGGAGTTACAATTGGAAGCCACAAGCCATAATGCCCCTTTTTCAGATCAAGAAAAAGAAAAATAATGTCAACCTATTTTGTCTAGAGAGCATTAAGTGGTTATCAGTGTGACTGAAAAGCTCTTTATGTATGTGAGAACATGTGTGTGTGTGTGTGTGTGAGACAAATGCCCACCACCTACCTACCATGGCACCAATAAACATGTTTTTGTCTATGGGAGGAATGTATTTTTCAAGTGACTCTGTCACACTGAAGCACATAACTATTATAAAATTTGAATGGTTAGAAATAGCTCTGTCTCTTTTTCTTTATTTCCTTTCCATCTATATTTTATGTGTTAGTGAAAAAGTTCCTAGAGAATTTATTGAAAAGCTCCCTTAGGAGTCACTTATTGAGAGCTTTTTTTTAATATATTAAGAGAATTTATATATCATAGATTTATCTATTTGAAGCGTCTAGTTCAATGTTCCTTTTGATATATTTTAAAATTTACCAGAATCAGAGCTGGAGAGGTAATACAGTGGGTAGTGTATTTGCCTTGCATGTAGCCAACCTGGGTTGGATTCCCAGAATCCTATATGGTCCCCCAAGCACTGCCAGGCTCTGAGCATAGAGCCAGAATTGGTGATTCCTGAGAACAGTGACCCCTAAGGATAGTGCTCTCTGAGCATCACTGGGTGTGAAGCCCTGCAAAAAAAATTTACCAAAATCAATTGCAAAATATTTTCATCATCCTCCAAATACACCACTTACATATGAGCCCCAATGACTCCCACTCTCCCAAATCTTGGGAAAGACTTACCTACTTTATTTTTAAAGATTTGTCTATTTTCAACATCTCCTATGAAGGAACTAATAGACTAGATCATCTTTTGTGTCTGACTTTCTTCATTCACAAGATTTTCAAAGTTCCTCTAGAGCACATATCAACATAGCATTATCTTCACATAAAATAATATTTTTAGACATGCCTTAATTTCCAAAAGCACAGGTTCTTCTATTTTTGTTATGTTTTTGTGGTGCTGGGAACAAAACCTGGGGCCTCACACATAAAAGGTGAGTAGCCCTGCTACTGAACCACATCCCTAGCTACGATATTCTCTTGAATCGCACTTTATTATAACTGTATCTTTATTCATTTGTTTGTCAATTGAGAAACATTTGGATGAATGGACTGAGCTAAATATTTTTTCTTTGTAGAAAAAGACTATTAGAAATCTGACACTTGTATAGATTTTTATGATGGAAAAAAAAACAACATCTCTTTTTCATTCCAGGTCGAAATGGCACACCTGGTTATGAAGACCAGCATCCTGTTTATGTTTCTTTGGACACTGTCCTATGCTTATCCAGTAAGTAGAGAGATGGGGATATACAAAAAACAAACCCTAACAAAAGACCTAAAAATGAGACCTAAAATGTTACAATTTTCATTACTCAAAGCCAGGTAGTTGGGTATATGCCAGTCAAATGAAAATAGAAGTTGTTTAGGAATCCATTCTCTTTAAGACAGTATTAGAATTATTCCTTATGCAACTCGATTGTTGTTTATCGCGAGTCCCATTTTTAATTTCTCATCAGCAGAGGTTCTCAAGGCATCATTCCCAGGTTAGCTGCGTCAGCAACAACAAGGCCTTTATTAGAAATGTTAATTCTTGGGTCTTACTCGGGCACAGAAATCTGTGTTTGAACAAGGTCTCTGAATTATGCTAATGCACATTAAAACCTGACAACTGTTTCTCCTGAGTATTCGAAGTGTTAACAGCTGCTGCTTTAGATGTTTCCTGTGGGGTGACCATGTGTACTAAATTTTCTAGACAATCCATCAAGGTGATAACTGGAACAACTCTGAAGAATGGTTGGTGAGTAGAAAGAACATTTTAATATTTTGTTGTTGCAACCAAACTGACTGCATTGCAAATGTTTCTTGTAACTGACTCGATGAATATAATAGTAAATTGACATGTTGATATGTTTTGAGTTCCACACCATTTTACCTGTGTTACATTTCCTTTAAACACTATACAGTAAGTTCCAAAGCAAGCATATTCTTGTAAGAAAAGTACAAGAAATATAAAAGCATTTCAGGGATCTTAAGTCATAAGAGTTTTTCCAAATGCTAGTCATCTCACATCCATACATTTTTTATTTCGGAAAATTTGTAATTAAACATCTTTTAAGCACTAAAAATCACTAAATTCAATACTAAATTAATTTACTCTGACATAATTCACCTATGAAGAAGTAATGGGGTTTCCTTTTCTTTTTTTATAGAAGGAGTTTATGCGGACAACACCGACTCCAATGGTAACTGTCTCATTTTTGTCATAGACAACATCTTGGGAAGTAACTTTAACATTCAGCCCATAATCTTAGGCTATTTGAAAAATAGTAAATCTAAATCACAAGCAATTAATATGTATCATAGTTTTTCCTTCCTCAGGAATTACCAAAAGGAAAAACTAAACATTTTTTTTTCCCTTTTAGCCTACCACTGAATCAGAAGAAGAAAGCTCATCAGAGGTAACTAAACAAATCTTTCTAAAACTTTCATGCTGCGCAGAAATGGAAGGAAGTGGTGAGATTAAATTACCTGGAAACTACTTTAACTATGATTTTTGTAACCGCTGGTTATGCCCACTAAGTATCCCCATAAGAAGGGGCATTGTAGCACTGCCCTGTCCTCCAGTTGTTCATCGTTTTGCTCGAGTGGGCACCAGTAACGTCTCACAACAAATTGTGAAGCTTGTTGTTACTGTTTTTGGCATATCAAATACGTCATGGGTAGCTTGCCAGGCTTTGCCATGTGGGCGAGATACTCTTGGTAGCTTACCGGGCAGAGCGGGGGAGGAATCGAACTCGGATCGGCTGCATACAAGGCAAATGCCCTACCCGCTATGCTATCGCTCCAGCGCATAAGAAAGGGAAAATGGGAGAATTTAAATGTGGACATGCTGCTTATTCTATGTTTATTACTGTGGCCATATTATAGACGTTGTGGCACTAAATGTCATTGCTAGGTTTAAAACACACACAGACACATGGATACACACACAAGTGGCCATAGATCATGTTGGGCAAGTAGTAGTCCACTCAGCAGTCTTAAATGTTGCATTATGATGGGAAGAGTTCTGATTAAGAAAGTACAGGACTTGCATGGGCTCTCCCTGCCTGCGGGGCCTAAACTCCTCTACGTCATTCATCCTGCTGGTGGAGAGACCAGGAAAATTCAGAGGAGGCGTTTCTAATTAGAAAAAAAAATGCCCTTATAATGAATTTCTCTAAAATAGTTTCATCTGTGTTCTGAAAATGAGAAAAACTGACCGAGTTTGTGCCCCTTTACTTTATTTATTTTTATTATTATTTTTTTTATTAGTGAAACACCATGAGATACAGTTGTACACTTACAAGTTTTTGTGCTTGGAATTCAGTTATACAATGATCGAGCGCCCATCCCACCACCAGACCAGTGCCCATTCTCCACCCCTAAGAATCCCAGTATCCCTCCCACCCCCCCATCCCCCATCCCACCCTGCCTCTGTGGCAGGGCACTCCCTTTTGTTCTCTCCTTTTGGGTGCTGTGGTTTGTAGAAGAGGCCTTGGGTGGCAATCATGTTTGGTCTAGAGTCTACTTTCAGCATGCATCTCCCGTCCTGGGCAGATCTTCCTAGCACCCTTTATTTGGTGCTCCCTTCTCCATCTGAGCTGCCTTTACCCCTAGAGTGTGTGGCTGGCCTCGAAGCCATGGAGTGAACCTCCTGGTATTTATCACAGCTGTTCTTGGGTGTTAGTCTCTTATTTTGTTACTTTATGTTACCCAAATGAATGCGATCTTTCTATGTCTATCCCTCTCTTTCTGGCTCATTTCGCTTAGCATGATATTTTCCTGTGCCCCTTTACTTTAAGAGCGAACAATTCTCTACCAATTTCTGTCTGGAGCCGCGTTTACAATGTGACTTTAGTATTAAAATTGGGATTTTTTATAAATCTTTAAAAATGTTTTCAAGATTGAGTAAACAAAGACCACATAAATTGGGATGATGACATTTCAAATTCTTTTCCTTAGTTTCTAATCTCTGGCAGAGAGATTGTTGAGCAATTAAAAATGAGCCTGGCAGAGAAAAGACAAAGGAAGGACAAAGTGCAAAAGAGTCTCTGAATAACATCCTAATCCCAGTTCCTGGAGTTCCACTGACCATGTTTATTAAACCCTAAATGCAGGAAGAAGATGAAGATTCCGGAGAGGATCCCGAGTCCCTGGAAGGTCATGATGAGCATGAAATTATAAATGGACCCAACAGTGAAAAGAAATATGAGAAGGATGACGATGAAGATGACAGTGGAGATGATACCTTTGGTGATTTTGACGATGGCGCAAAACAGGAAGAAAACTCAGCTGACTCCAATCCCTCCGGGGAAGACAGTCACCAGGATGTCACCAGTGAGAGCAAAGGCTTTAACAAGGCAGCCAAGAAGCCTCAGGCGGGTGACCAGACAGAGGACAGTGACAGAGACAGTGTGGAACCATGGGGGACTGATGGCCTCCAGGTGAAGAGAAAATATGACAAACATGAGGACCTTGGCAATGAGGACACGGCCAGCAGCAATCCTCGGGAGGGTGACTCCACCCAAGACAGCGACAGTGTGGAGAGGTGGGGGAGGGTCGGCCCTATGCAGCTTAGAAGCTATGGGGATGAGGAGCAGGAGATGCTGAGTGATGACCCCAACAGCGTCGGGAGTGAGACAAGCAATTCCAGAATGGACAGCGCCAGTGTGGAATCAGAAGGGTCACAGGCAAGGAGCGATGAGCGTGCCAGCACCCAGGATTCGGGGGGGAGTCGGTCCGTGTCATATTCCAGCAGGAAGTTTCTGAGGAAATCTCGCATTTCTGCAGAAGATGTCAGAGGTGAACTGGACGACAGCAACACGATGGAACGCACCCAGAGTGACTCCACAGACAGCACCTACTCGACAGAGTCCAGCCCCAGCCGGTCCGGGGAGGACAGCCGGAGCGACTCTCAGGAATCCCCAGAAGACAGTCAGGACAGGCGAGATTCCAGCAGTGAGCCTGAGGAAGACAGCAGTGAGTCTGAGGGGGAGATGGCCAGCGAGTCCAGGGGTGACAACCCAGACAGCACGACAGTCCACTCAGACAGTCAGGGAGACAGTGACTCCAGCCAAGAGAACAGCTTTGACACCTCCTCCAACTCAGAAAGTGCCACCACAGAGGAGCAGGCTGACAGCGACTCCCAGGAAAGTTCCAGAGACTCCGAGCCAAGCTCAGAGTCCACAGGGGAGGAGGAGAACAGTTCTAGTCAGGAGGGCTTCCAGTCAGAAAGTGCCTCAGCAGCCAGTCCGAGCGAGGAAAGCCAGTCTGAGGACAGCGAGTCTCAGGACAGCAGCCACTCCAGGGACGACAGCAACTCGACCGAGAGCACGTCCAGCAGCGAGGAGGAGGCCAAGGCCAAGGCCGCCGAGAGAGAGAACAGAAAGCTAATGCTTGATGCTTACCACAACAAGCCCGTCTGGGATAAAGACGACAATGATTGCCAAGACGGCAACTAGCCTAGATTCTTCTAGACCCGGCACTCACGTCGAGGAGTCTTGGGGACAGGAGAGCAGGACATCAGAACTATAATTTATGGATGTTTTGGTAAGAAGGATGATCAGAGGCAGTTTCTTTTTGAACGCAAATGCTGGACATTCTATGTCTTTCTAGGGCACGGCTGCTCGTGGAGGTTTAAATAACAAGGAGCCGTTCCAGAATATACTCAGTAGGAATAGACTCCAGGAAAAACGTGCATGATAGCTAAAAGTTCCTCACTCATTAGCCTAACAGTTACTGAGTCCCTCTGACCTACCAGACGCTGTGCTAGGCGCTGGGAATAGGGAGACGTTGTCTTGTTTCTGGCTCCTGAGGAACTTAGAGAAGGATAAGCAAGCTAAGGTACCACAGACGAATATGCGTGGATGAGAAAAGGATTATTACACTCCACTGTGGCGAACACATTAGTAGAGGTATGAACAAAATACATGGGAGCACAAGAGAGGAGATCCAATTTGCTTTGGAGAATCAGGGAGGGCTTCATAGTAGAAGACACTAGAATCAAAAGCCTTCAGAGGATTCCTTCGTTGAACATCAGAGAGTGATTTTTTTTTAATATAAGCAATGGTGAATTCGATATGATTACATAATTGGTTTGAGCAAGCACCTCAAATTATGGCACCATGAGGTGCTTTTTTAAAAACAAATTTTTTTTCAAAAAGTTTTTTTTTTGTGGAAATTTCATAAACATTGCCTCACTGCCCACCGATGATGATATGCCAGCCTTGGCGAGGGAAAGCGGTGGAGAGAAATCCCCCTTCTGTAGATATCTTTCATTTTTGATTTCCCCACCAAGTTTAGTCTACAAGCAATGCTATAAAAAATACTTAGAATCCTCTACTTATTTGCACACAGAAAAATTGTGCATGAAGATTCAAGTGATTTTTGTCAGCTATCCTCTGAAATGTTACCTCAACAAGAAGTATTTGTTTTATAATAAAGACCATACCCTCCAGAAGAAGTATGTGCTTAGTTCTTATAGCGAGGTTGATCCATCAAAAATCTAATTCTTCTGATAAGGTATTATTAAGTAATTATTGTCCTTTTCCTTTCAAATGGAAAAAATAACTATGTTGTTAAATGTTTGAATTACATTTATGAAAACTTTATTTGCATATCATACATCATTTTGATAAAATTATAAATGTGTATGATATTTCACAAATTATACTTGTTATCAATAAGGAAGGAAGGTGGAAAGCACACCAAAAATTCATAGTATTGGGTTTAATATTAGCTTTTCCTGTTCTCTCGGGTTGTCAAGCTTTAGGAACTATAGTGAAAGACATTCTTTACACACACACACACACGTACATATATCAAGTGTGAACACCTCGGTCATGGCAAAAGCAACAGCAACAAGAAAGGGTGGATGAAGAAGAGTACATATATTTATATGTATGAACTATATAAAATCTATTTATATAAAATATATATGTCTATCTAGTTCGTGCCGATCCTTGTAATTGTAGACTTTGGGGGGGTCATGTGTCCTTCAGGGTCTGCATACTTGATTGTGGTGCTCGCTAGAGGCTCACTTCTTGGGGCTCAGGGGTTGCAAAGACAGAGCTTCTGGGATTGCGCTGGGTACCTGGGACAGCACCAGGCCTTGCTGGCTCCATACTTTCTTCTTTAAAAAAAATAAATTTTATTGGATCACTGTAAGATACAGTCACAAACTTATAATGATTATGTTTCAGTCATTCAGTGATCGAGCACCCATCCCTCCATCAGAGCACATTTTCCACCACCTTTGTTCCCAGTGTCCCTGAAGCCACCCTTCCCCTCACCCTTTATGGCAGGTACATTCCCTCCTACTCTCTCTCTCTAATTTTGGGAGTTATGATTTGCAATGCAGATACTGAGAGAACATCATGTTTGGTCCATAGTCTACTTTCAGCACACATCTCCCATCCCGAGCGATCCCTCCAAGCAGCATTTATGTAGTGGTTCCTTCTCCATTGCAACTGTGTTTTCCCCCCAGCACTTGGGATTGGCTTCCAAACCGTGGCATGATCCTCCTGGCCCTTATCTCTACTGTCCTTAAGTTAGTCTCCTGTTATGCTACTTTATCTTCCACAAATGAGTGCAGTCATTCTATGTCTATCCCTCTCTTTCTGACTAATTTCACTTAGCATGATACTCTCCACGTCCATCCACTTATATGCAAATTTCATGATTCCATCTCTTCTAACAGCAGCATAGTAGTCCATTATGTAGATGTACCAAAGTTTCTTTAACCATTTATCTGTTCTCCGGCACTTGGGATTTTTCCAGATTCTGGCTATTGTGAACAGTGCTGCAATAAACATGCAGGTGCAGATATCAAGGCTCCATACTTCCAAGGCAGACACTGTACCTCAAGCATTCCCAGTGCCTTCATTATATAATTTATTTTTGGACGCGCACTATTTCTGTCACCACATCTGCTTTTCACATGTATTTTTAGCCACGCTGCCACTACAATTCGTCAGGGTCACGGGACACACTGGAAAGGCTCAAGGAGCCCCTCTGCCTTCCAGCCTGACCCTTCTCACCTCTGCAGAGTTCTGCTCCCTTCCGATGTCAAACACATGGTCAGGGGCGGAGCCATAGGACGGCATGGAGAGCACCTGCCTTGCACGTGGCCGACACAGTTTGATCCTCCGCATCCCATATGGTCTACCATGGCCGCCAGGAGGAATTCCTGAGTGCAGAACCACCCCTGAACCCAACCCAAACCGAGCTCACTCTCATGCTGACTCTTGATGCTGCCTTAGTTGAGTGGCTCAGGAAACCCAAAGTTCTGTATTTTTAGGAGATTCTGCGGTAACCCATTTACATACCCTCATTGAAGTTCTGTGGTTCTAGGGATGACACAGGTTTCTACCAATCCACAATCCCTTCTGAGAATCATTCCGTGTTCAGACCTTCGGGGTCCCAAGGCACAAATAAGCGAGTCCTGAGCATTCAAAAGCCTCACCAAGAATGACTGTGTAGAATGAGCACTTCACCCCAAAAGCCAGGAGTCGGGGTCTTAATGCTTGAAATCTAATCCCCCTCCCTGGAAATTGAAATACTTAGGTATTGGGGAACAGTTTTTCCCCCAACATGCCCAGACACGTTGCACACTGGTTTGGCAGATGTGGGGCAAAGGGTGATGGGTGCCCGGAGAAACACCCTCCGGGAGTAGCTGGTGGCTGTTCACTTCATTGCCAAATACACACATATTTTATAGAGGGTCTCAGCTTACGACTGGACCTTAAGAAGGTCCAATCACATCAAGTTTAGCATCACTGGCCTATCAGCTTTCCTATTCTCCTTTGACCCGGTCCAATCGCAATCAAGGCTAAGTGTTGCAGTTAGGATGACCTGCTAAGCATATGTGACAGTTTCTGTGTCTTGGGTGCATGTGATGAAGAAGTTGAGTGAGGCTCAAGGCCAAACCCCCAGTCCTGACATCCTGTCCTTGCCAACTTTGGCCAGATACTCCCTTCTGCGGGGCCTCGCTTCAGGATCGCTCTGCAAGGTCGGGTCTTATCTGCTCCAGTGCCCGTCGCCAGGCTCCATACTTGGGGAGCGAGATGTTGGAAAGTGATGAGGACAAAAACAGAAAGGAGTTCACAAAGGCAGAAAAAAAAACAGGAGTGCACACAAATCCTTTAACCTTGGAACTGGAAATTACTAAATTCACTTTGAGGGTTGAGAAGGTATCTCTCTCCTTCATGCTTGGTCCTTGCTCCCTCTAGCCTCAGGCCTTCATGGAGTCCTGTGATGCCCCTTCCTCTCATTTGCTCTTTTTTTTTCTTTCTGGGTCACACCCGGCGATGCTCAGGGGTCACTCCTGGCTCTGCACTCAGGAATCACTCCTGGCGGTGCTCGGGGGACCCTATGGGATGCTGGGAATCGAACCCGGGTCGGCTGCGTGCAAGGCAAACGCCCTACCCGCTGTGCTATTGCTCCAGCCCCTCATTAGCTCTTTTGGGTTTGTTTTGGTTCTGTTTTTTGGATCACACTTTGGAGGTAGAGCAGTTTCTTTGCGGAAGCCCTCATTGACTTCTATACTGAAGGGTCTACCTGGAAAGTCAAATTACAATCAGAAACCATTTAAAAGTATTTTATAAAGTCTCCACTCCTTTAAAAAATATAAAATAAAGGAATGAATATAAACTAATTATCCTAGTTCAAAATTTAAGAGCTGGGGAGTAGAGAGACTGACTTTATCTAGTTCAGTGAGACGCTGAAAGTTTATAGCACACGATTAACATTCCTAAATACATGATATGGCCTTATCCCTTTACAACACATAAAGGAGTTGCTTTCTTCTTTTCTCACTTTTAACATGCAAAGAACACAACAGCCTCTCCGCTACTATTTACTGATTTGTTTTCTTGAACCTTTTATTTTGAAAGAGCCACATTTCATGGAAAAATTCATTCTTAGAACCCAAAGGTTCCCATCAAGATATGTGTCAGGGTGAAGATTACTATTAAACATTTTTTTTGAAAAGAGCTATTCAAATGCTGTTGGAGAATCTAGAAAAGTGATTTCTCAAAAAGAAACTCATCCTGAAGTTTGTTACAAGCATGGCTTAATATACAGTAGAACTTCCTCAGCTCAGATGATACTTATCCTATGTGTTTGATACCACAACTTGTACTTCTGATCTCACCAGTGATGACTTCACCAGAGGTTCCCAAACTGATTTGCCCTACTAACCCTCTTTCATAAAAACAAAACAAAACAAAAAACCCACATCACTTAGGGCCATCTGGAAATCTACCTTCTTCAAGTGGACAAACATAATGTGCCCGTCCCCCCAATTGTATCCAAGGCTATTTCTGCCTCTCTGGATTAATCTAGCACCACCTCCAGTGGATGATATTTCTGCTTTGGGAAACTCTGCAAGTCTAGATGCTGCCAAGTAACACTGGCATTCTAATAACACTGGCAGGATTTAACTCTGTTGTCACAGCTGCCAGAGACCCATCTCTCTGGGCTCTCATTTATCTTATTACCAGTTTTCTTTTTTTTTTTAATTTTTATTTATTTATTTTTTGAAACATCAAAAATAAATTATTTAATCTCAATTAAAATGAATTCAAATCAGCAATTTTTTTCCCTAAAAAGTAACTGTACTTTTTTTTCCAAAATTTTCTTCTTGATTGTGTCTTATATTTTAAGAGTGCTTCAAAAAAGTTATGTTTTTCTCTTCGATACCTTAGAAGGGAACTTAGCTGTGTGTTACAGCAAACTTAAACTTCTATATAATTTGTTGTAGGATTCTATTTTAAGAAATTCATTCTGGTAATACTCCACTATTTATTTGCCAAATATTATTTAAATTATACACTCCATGATAGGTGTGTAGTGCAGTGGGAAGAGCTCTCCATGTGAGACTCTTTTTTTTTTAATTTAATTTTTATTAGTGAAACACCATGAGGTACAGTTGTAGACTTACAAATTTTTGTGCTTGGGTTTCAAATGCCTGTGGCAGTTTCACAAGGTCTATTTTAGGTGCCTATGCACTGGTTACAAGTGAGTCCAGGGAAAAAAATATATTTAACATTTTCAGCTTCTATGCCACAAAGTAAATTTTGTATCTCAGCCAAACCTATAAAGATGGCATCGTGTATGTGCCATATGGAAGAAGAACTTCAGATTCTGAATGAACAAAAAGATTGGGAAAAGTTCCCACTGATAGGAAGGAGATCCATGTAGAAACCAAGAGCTTGGCATTAATGCTGATCAATTTCCTGGGCAATGAGTAAGAATAAGCAAGGTGGACACATGATACATGGTACACCAAGAACTTATCACAGGGAAAAGGGTCTTGAATACAAAGGAATGAACATTTATTAGTGGGTTTCGATGCGCTAGGCCTTTGCTAGGTGTTTAACCATGGATCCGAGCTCAAGAACTTTGTTGATGGACCCCAGAAATATAAACTCATAATTTATCCCCACTTTCCTAGGTTGCTATGGAAAAATCATCTCATATGGCGTATAGTCAGGTACTATATTGATTTCATGGTGGGTGTCATTAAACTCCCAAAACGATGTGTGGAAGTGTTAGCAAAAATGGTTAAATATTCCATAGTGGTCATGTATGCCCATAATTTACACAAGATGTACATGTGTATATATACATCGTTTCTATCATATTATAAGAGGAGTCCATGAGTAAAGTACTGGTATCCATTCAATTAAATAAAGTCACACTCATCATCATAAGCTCAGAGTTGATATTGTTCTGTGGAATTACTGTGATCTGGGAAAATCTTAAGTCAGTGCCAATGAGTACAGTTGAGAATATAGCATGATTCAGATCTCATTTGCTAAATAATTAGTTAGTACCTAAAATTGTGAAAACATATACCTTAAATGACTTTAATGTTAATAGGACATGCAATAAAATAAATATCATAAAAATTTTAACCATGTAGTTCATCTGTATTTGAAATATAGATTCTCGGTTATCTGTAGATACTATAGAGATTGGGTGTTATCCCTAATATCCATTTCCTCTAAATGCAATTCTAATGCATAATATTTTAGATTTCTCCTCTCACAGGAAACACTTTGTTTAACTGAAAAAAAAATTATGTTTTCCATTTGTGCTTTCATAGTATTTAGACTTCAGTTTTATTCAGATGAAATTAATTTTTAGACTGAAAATTCCTATTATATAAAAAAAGACACAAAAGTTTAAAATTAATGAAATATTTAGCCTTTGCAAGTGTGGTTAATGAAGAAACTGGCCCAGCATATAAATTGTGCTTTGGGAATAAATGAAAGTAATGCCACCATTTTACAAACCATTTGGTAAATTTCCACAAGGACTACAAGTATTGGTCAAAATTTCAAGTTAAGACATTGAGTACAAATATAATTTTCCAATCTAGCTGTTATGAATGAATGAGATGAAAGCATGTTTCTGTTCACTTTTAAGTCAACTTGTCTTTCTTCATTGCCAACAAGTAGCAGAGGTTCTCAGCTAGAGATATTCATTTCAAATATCCTTGTCCATACTTCATACTAGGCTTTAAGGAAATCAGTCAGTGGTCACATTTTAGCCCTGGTAGTTTTTAAAGCTCTCAAGTAATCCTAAACTGGTCCAGTACTGGAAACTTCTGCTGCAACGGTCCATTTGGCAAACCACTCTGGGACACTGAGAGTCAAAGGTACAGGTCTACCTTATGAGATAAAGCAGTAAAGAAACTCGGGTCCATTTGTCAGATGGATTGAATTATGATGTCAGTTATGCAGCTTGTCTGATTCCTGCGCCAACGTACAAATAATCCCAACATTTGAGTGACTAGAGCCTTAGCTCTCATTAGCTCTTATAAGGTAACCAGTTAAGATATAAGCAATTACCCAAATAGAGTAATTGGGCTGGAGCCATAGCACAGAGGGTAGGGTGTTTACCTTGCATGTGGCTGACCGGGTTTGATTCCTCCGCCCCCGCTCGAGAGCCTGGCAAGCTACCGAGAGTATCTTGTCCACACGGCAGAGCCTGGCAAGCTCCCCTTGGCATATTCAATATGCCAAAAACAGTAACAGCAAGTCTCACAATGAAAATGTTACTGGTGCCCACTTGAGCAAATCAATGGACAGTGCTACAGTTCTACCCAAATAGAGTGGGTTCTTTTTTTTTTTTTTGCTTCTTGGGTCACACCCAGCGATGCACAGGGGTTACTCCTGATTCATGCGCTCAGGAATTACTCCTGGCTGTGCTTGGGGGACCATATGGGATGCTGGGAATCAAACCCGGGTCGGCCGCGTGCAAGGCAAAGGCCCTACCCGCTGTACTATCACTCCAGCCCCGAGTGGGTTCTTTTTTTCTCTCTCTTTGTAAGATATTCGAATTGAATAACACTTTGTTTTCCTTTCATTGAATTTCTAACAGTATTTTTTCTTGTCAACAAAATTAATTTCATTCAAGTGAATGGGTTTTCTCTGTTCTTTCACAATCATACAACATATGGAAGAAATTATAGAAGCGTAAATATCTACAGAATGCAGGCCCCCTGGTCAGATGCATGGCACAGAAAGCCTGGATTCCCCTGTCAGTTCTAAGCCTACGTATTATTTTAAGCGATGAATATAAAAAGTGGTCAGAGACCTTATTGTGTAGCTGCTATGAAAGAGACTGCTGCATCCCTTTCCATAATACAAGCCATCCGTTATAAATCGTATGTCTGCAGATTGTCTGCGAGTCCCCGCAGAGAGGAAGGGGCCTGGTCAGAGAGAGGGTGTCGGAAGTCTGACTGGGACATTGTTGGGCTTGGCTTTAGCTCTGCCCCAAGAGAACTTCAAAGCTCCCTCGGCTCCTTCCTGAGTTGGGTGCTCCCCTATGCACCTTCACTCCCCACCCCGAAAGCAGCATCAAGCTAGGATAACGGAAGTGTTTACAGAGCTGGAGAAAGATCAAACTTTGCTTTAACATAGTGACATTCCTAAGAGAAAGTTTTGTTTGCACTGTCGATATTTCACTATGAGGATCGATTTCTAAGTATCCTATTCTTTTCCAACCCTTCCAAAAAACTCCAGGCACATGAGTTATTTCAAGTCACTTTTTTCCGCTCTGGCTTCACGAAGGGAAAACTTGATGAAATGACAAACAGCGAAGAATATGGAAGGACTGAAATAAGAGAAAGAAGATGAGGAGGAAGGAAAGAGACAGGCTAGAGAAAAGGGGCTCCCCTAGACTGTGTACAGACCTGCCGGCCTTGCCCATTTTCTGATCTTTCTGGTCTTTGCCTTCTCTTCACTGCCACCCCCTCCCCGCGTGCGTGCACACACACACACACACACACACACACACACACACACACACACACACACACACACTCCCTGGTTCCAAACTTGGTTCTACAGCTCTTGGTTCTTTGTTCTGCAAAGTTGAGTCTCCTTGAGAAAGCCGTTGTTTTCTCTGGTGAGTTCTCTCTGCAATGTCTTGCGGGTGCTATATTCGTTCATTTTATGTGTTCTTTGCATTGGCATCACAAGAGCATTCACAAAACTGTTCCCTTTAACCATAATGGACCTGTAACCCCATTCCCCAATAAATATATTGAAAGGCCTAGTAAAGAATTATTTTCACTCTCTTCAGGAAAACTGTGTGTGTGCTTGAAGGAATTAGAGCAAAATCTGGGCGTGTCTTACTCTGTCCTCACTTTTCAAATACTTAAAGGAATGAGGAGACAAATTATGAATCTGAGAAAATTATGAAAAAATTAAAATATGATGCACATCAGGTTGGATCTGGGTCAAAGACAGGTCCTGTAATAAATAGGACAAGTTGCCAATACCAGGGTCACATCGCTCAGAACATGACACAGCAGAGATCTCACAGGGAGCACAGGAAACACATGCCCAATATTCACTATGTGTTAGATATTAACTGTGAAATTTTGGGTTTGTTTTGAGGCCATCCCTAGTAGTATTCAAAGTTTACTCCTGGCTCTGTGCTCAAGGATCACTTCTGGCAGGGCTGAGAGACCTGTAAGTGCTGCCACCAATCAAACCTGCTTCAGCTGCATGCAAGGCAAGTGCCTGACTGTTTGTCTATCTCTCCAGGCCTGATCAGAGGATTTGAACGAATAGTTTCTCAAAGATGACATACAAGGACCAATGGGCACATGAAAAATGCCCTTCAGGGCTTATTATTAGAGTAATGCACACGGAAATCACAAGATGTATCCTGTCACGCCTGCTAGAAGGGGTTAGGTCAAAAAGACAACGGTCGTCAGTGTGGAGAAAAAGTAACCCACAGATACTATTAATGGACAGTTTAGATTATGTTAATCAACAAAGCAGCATAGAACTTCCTCAGAAAACTGAAAAACGTAACTACATCCGAATCCACCAACCCTTATTCTGGCTACGTACCTCCCCCACCAAATAAATAAACTTAGTCAAAGAAGTATCTGCACCTCCAATGCTTATTCAAGCACTATTCAACTTATCTTATAACTGGCAAAACCTATATTGATAATCTCATGACAGCTGCTAGACTACTAAATAAAGTAGAATAAATCACTAAAAGCAAACACAAGTTACAGTGTGGAAACTGAGTAACAAGAATTATCATTTATCCCATAATTGAAGGAAATACAAGAATTATCATTTATCCCATAATTGAAGTTTATGTGTTTTGTATTTTCAAGGCAGGCGTGAAAGAGCGTCTACCCCTGTTCTTGTAGATGGGTTTGCTGCCCCGGCTGTGGCTCCTCTCCTCCAGCAGGTGGCAGTATTGCTCGCCGCTGTTTGAGCTTTGGGTTAAGAATTCAGAGTGGATGGACCAAATGTCACAGAAACACCCTCAGCGCAGGCCTTTGAAGGCAACAGTGCTTGCTCACCAGGAGAGCTTTTCACATTATTTTTCTACCGTTTTCTTCACTTTGGAAAAGCGTGACTTGCCCTGTGTCCCCTCTCCCCTAACCCTGATGTCACAAAGCCTTACTCTGAAATGCAAAACTTGCACCTACTGATTCCCTCTTGGAGTAAGAAGTGGGAGAGAAAAGAAAGCGGGTGAGAACAATCAGGAAACTCCCGCAGTCTTTGAGTTAGGACTCTTGGAATTATTGAAGAAACTGAAAAAACGCCTCTTAGAGTAAGAGGGATTGTGCCTGCCAGAGACAGGAGGTGGGGAGGGGTGGGTGGAGTGGGAGGGATACTGAGAACACTGAGGGTGGAGAATGGGCACTGGTGGAGGGATGGCACTTGAACATTGACTGAAACGCAATCACGAAAGTCTGTAAGTCCGTAAATGTATCTCACGATGATTCATTAAAAAAGAAAGACAGAAAGAAAGAGAGAGAAAGAAAGAGAGAAAGAAAGAAAAAAGGAAGGAAGGAAGGAAGGAAGGAAGGAAGGAAGGAAGGAAGGAAGGAAGGAAAAGACCTCTGTAAGAAAAACAAGGGCAAGGGGCTGGAATACTGTAGGTCTCCCTGCACAGATTGAAACCAGGAAGATCAGCCCTAGGACAGTACACAAGGGCCCCAGGACAATTGTCTCTGCCCTGGGGAATAGGCTCAAAATCCCTTCCAGGAATTGCCGAGGGCAAGAAGGCTGCAGGGGTCCTAAAGTTGCCTCATTAGTGGCTCCCAGGCACCTGCAGCCCTGGCAGTGCGGAAAAGAGTAATAAAGGGCACTGATTGAAGACCTGTGGGGTAAGTGACTCCTTGGATGTGGAGAAAGAGTAGCCAGAAGGCAAAAGCGAGCTTCACCAACCCCAAGTCCTGTGGGCTTCTAACAAGAAAGAACAAATCACACAGAAAGAACCAAAGCTACCAGTGCTGGTGGGGATGTGGGGAAAAGGGACCCTCATTCAGTGCTGTTGAGAATAGTGACTGGTCCAGTCTTTTAGGAAACCAGCACAGACGCTTCTCAAAATGACACGAAGAACTGAGGGGCCGGAGTAAGGGAGTAGAGTGGGCAGGGCGTGTCCTTGGGACGCATGTGGTCCCCCAAACAGAGCCAGGAGTGATCCCTGACGGTAGAGCCTGAAGTAAGCTCTGAGCGCTGCTGCATGTGGCCCAAATAAGCCAGAAAAAAATAAATAAATAAAATTTAAAAAGTACCTGCTAAATCAATTTAGCAGATTGATTCTTTATTCCTAAGAGTGTAAGATTCACGAAAAAAGAGGGTTTTCATCTGTTTCCTTTATTACTATTTCCTGGCTCCTATGAGACCATCTCAGAGTAGATAAGGTGCTCATAAACTGTATTTTCAATGCGCGTTCTTAAACACGGGAGCAAAACCAATCCCTAAACCCAATAGTCCCCCTTTCACTTTTAAATTGATTTTTAAATGGAGGTGATAGCACAATTAAGCATAGAAAACATGCAGGCCTGCATCATTACAAATTAACATCTGTATATACAACATTAATTTCAGCACTACCATTTTATGTTTAACTTTACTACTTAGCGTTTAAAAGTTCCAGAACTCTCCTTCTTTTGGAATCAATCCGGCACTCTCTACTGACCTTCTAGTAACCAGGTCTCCCAATCTGGCCAGTCCTCATTGGTTTCTATTCCAGGCCCATATTACTTTGGTTTTTTTTTCTCCTTTGATTTTGGGGCTGCATCTGGAGGTTCTCGTTGCTACTTTCACCATGCTTGGGGGTCACTCCCAGAGGCGCTTGGGCTGGAACCTGCTCTCCAGTACCCAGAGCACACGCTCCAGCCCGTTGAGCTATGCCCCTGGCCTCTCAACTCAATTACCGTAAATAGGATGGACCGTGGTGGTATCCTTGAGCCTACATGATCCCCCTTTCCGGTCTTGCCCAGACCCCTATGTTTCAACTTTCTCCAGATTCTGACTTTCCCCACAACACTTTTCTCCTCAACAAACACAATCTAAACTCATTAAGTTTAGACTTTTTCTTCCTCACTTTATCTGTGTCTGACACACAGTTTGCCCAAGTTGGAGACGAGGAGGACATTCTCAAATCAGTTTATCCTTCCCTTTCCACTTCCCTTCAAGTCTAACTGACCACAGTGTCCAGGCGCTTCTACATTTAAATGTTAAGTAATAGTTCCACCACCTCTGCAGTGATGCTCAGACTATGCGATGGTGACAATCTTCCTTGTGCGCTGTGGCCCTGGCTTTGTCCTGAGAGAGCACTCCAGCACAGGGCTCAGGGGAGCCACATGTGGCACTGGGAATCAAACCCGGGTTGGCCACTGGCAAGGCAAACACCTTAACCCTGTACTATCTCTCTGGCCCTAATTTAACATATTTGAATGACCCAATGTGTGTAGCTGATGAAATTCCTGCCTCCTGGTACCTCTTTGCTGAACAACCAGTCAGTCCCCACATCTACATTGTTTTTTTTTTTTTTTTGGCTTTTTGGGTCACACCCGGCAATGCACAGGGGTTATTCCTGGATCTCCACTCAGGAATTACCCCTGGCGGTGCTCAGGCGACCATATGGGATGCTGGGAATCGAACCCGGGTTGACCACATGCAAGGCAAATGCCCTATCCGCTGTGCTATTGCTCCAGCCCCTACATTGTTTCTTAAAGTTGAGCAAACCTCAGGCTACCTGTTATATGTAAAACTTTTTCCACTTTGTGCTTTTCCATGGATTATTTTCTGTACTTCAGGTGTTCAGGTGTTCAATACACTGGCTCGGCTCTTCACTCGCTACCTGTCTGAATGCAAGGTTCCGTCCCAATGGAAAACCAGCAGGACCGTACTACTGTTCAAGAAGGGAGACATCCATGACATTGGCAACTATCGCCCGATCTGCCTATTGTCTGTCATCTACAAGTTGTTCACTCGAGTCATCCTGAATAGGATTGGCAGAACACTAGATGAAGGACAACCATGCGAGCAAGCAGGGTTCCGCAAAGGATTCAGCACCATCGACCATATCCACACGATAACCAAGCTCATTGAGGTTTCTCGGGAGTTCAAGATGCCGCTCTGCTTAACGTTCATTGATTTAAAGAAGGCCTTTGATTCTGTTGAGACGGAAGCGGTCATTGAAGCCCTAGCCAATCAGGGCATTCAAGCCCAATACATCAGGATCCTCCGTGAGCTGTATTGCGGATTCACTACCAGGATCTCACCATTCTACAAAGAAGTGATCATTGATGTCAAGAGAGGGGTGCGGCAGGGTGATACCATTTCACCAAAACTCTTCAGTGCCACCCTCGAGAACATCATGCGACGACTGGAATGGGAAGGAATGGGAGTGAAGATAGATGGTCGGCAACTACACCACCTCCGCTTTGCTGATGACATTGTTTTAATAACACCAAACATCAGCCAAGCGGCACAAATGCTGGCCGACTTTGACCGTGAGTGTGGAAAGGTAGGACTACAGCTGAATCTTACGAAGACAATGTTTATGAGAAACAGCCTTGTTCCTGACGCCCCATTCGCTCTCAATGGAACGACCATCTCCGAATGCAAAAGCTATGTCTACCTAGATCGAGAGGTCAACATGACAAATGACCTGGCACCCGAGCTGCGCAGGAGGAAGAGAGCGGCTTGGAACGCCTTCAAGAACGTCGAAGAAATAGCTAAGAGGACGAAGAACCTCCGGCTCTGGGCACATCTCTTTGATTCCACTGTTCTTCCTGCATTAACATATGCCTCAGAGACCTGGGCCCTACGCAAACAAGATGAGAACGCCATTCAGGTCTCCCAAAGAAGAATAGAAAGAGCTATGCTTGGAATATCACGTTTCACTCAAATGAGAGAACGAATCCGGAGTTCTGACATCCGTCGACGATCAAGGATCAGGGACGCTGTCTCATATGCCAAGGTGTCGAAAATCAGATGGGCTGGTCACGTAATGAGATTTAAAGACGACCGTTGGACTAGAGCTGTTACTGATTGGATTCCACGGGATGTCAAGAGACCGCGTGGCCGCCCACCTACCAGATGGTCAGACTTCTTCCTGAAGATCATGAATGATCGGTTTGAGGCCCTTCATGTTCCCGGAGCGAACAGATGCCATTGGGCTACACTAGCACGCGACAGGGACAAATGGAGACGTTACTGGCGCCCGCTCGAGCAAATCGACGACTAACGGGAAGTTAAGTGATTAAGTGATTAAGTGATTTTCTGTACTTGATTCATACATCTTTTTTCCTTTTCACTTAGCAAACTCTTAGTCACCTTTCAAAATTCATCTTGTCCTCTCTTATCTTAAATGTTTTCTGAATTTCTTTGTTTTTATTGTAATCCTGCTTTATATCAGTGATATTTCTTAACAGTACATATGCTTTCCATTAATTTTGTAGGTATTCTAATTATTTACTCTTCTACTAAACAAGAACATATATATTTTTTTTTTGCTTTTTGGGTCACACCCGGGGATGCACAGGGGTTCCTCCTGGCTATGCACTCAGGAATCACTCCTGGCGGTGCTCAGGGGACCTTATGGAATTCTGGGACTTGAACCCGGGTCGGCCGCGTGCAAGGCAAACGCCCTACTCGCTGTGCTATCACTCCAGCCCCGAATATATGTTTTCTTATTTTACCTTCATAGAGTAACTTTTACTGACTACAATCAGAAAAGTTATATAAAATAGCTAAATGAGCTGGTACTAACTACTTTGTTTATTCTAGAAGTTATGATGAATATAGTCCCTCATATATTTATCTAAAAGAAAGTCGCTATATTTATTATGATAAGTGCCATATCTTGTGGGTAAATGGTTTATTTTAAACTCATCTACTTTAAACATCTGTAACCAGTAAGGTTTTTTCTCCTTTGCAGCTAACAAAGTTTGGAGACACTCATGGCCCAGTTTGAACAACTTCATGGTATTTTATAACTTGAATTTGTTTTATGTACTAACCTTTCCTTTTAATTTTATTTTCCTACCCTTACTTCCCCTCACTTAGATTTCCTCATCTATTTAGTTTTTTCCCATTTGTGTATTTTTATAAGCGGTCTCATATCCTTTTATAGTACAGACATGGCTAAACTAAATAAAATTAAAATTCAACTTTCCCATTGGACATTCATGGTTCTCTTAGAGGAAAATTAATCTCCTGAACACTTCACACTGAATATATATACATGTACATATATATATATTACCAGTGGCAGCAAAACACTTGGGGTACAAGTCTGTTTATCCAAAATGTCAAAGAACCAACCTCTTCTCAATGAATTCTTTCCAGCAGTTTGAAATTTTGAAGAATGACCATAAAAGTTCATACCTGCCAGATTACCAGGTGGTCATTCAATTAATTCCCTGTCATTTCCACTGTACTGTGTGGCTCCTTATACCAATGGGCCATCAGAATCTTGTGAAACTTTCCTTTACCACAGGGATGTGCCTCACACTAGTTTTTCAGGGGCTGGAGAGAGAGTACAGTGGGGAGAATGTTTGCCTTGCATGCGGCTGACCCAGGTGTGACCTTCAGCATCCCATGTGGTCCCCCAGCACCACTAGTAGTAACTCCTGAGTGCAGAGCCAGGAGTAACCCCTGAGCATCCCCAAGTGTGCCCCTCCCTCCCCCACACACACCAAAAAAAACCCTACAACAACAACAACAAACTTGTTATTCAGTTATTAGGCTGCTGGGAATTTTGTGTGTGTGTGCATGTGTGGGAAGAAGGGACCTTGACCAATCAAACTTTGGTGTGGTTCAATGGAAGAACACAAAGATGAGATGATGAGATGCTGTCCAAGTCCTGCTGTGCAGCTGATGATGGGGCCATCCCAGTGGTCCCCGGGGATACTCCTGACAATGCTCAGGGAACCATATGGTGTCAGGATCTAACTGGGGTTGGCTCTATGAAAGGCATGTGCCTGCAGCCCACTAACCTCTCTCCAGCCCATGCTGAGGTGTATTTTGGCAAGTGGGGCACACAGCGATGCTCAGGGCTTACTCCTGGCTCTGCACTCAGGAATCACTTCTGGCGATGCTTGGGGAACCATATGGGATGCAGTGGGTAGAACCCAGATCAACTGCATGCAAGACAAACATGCTATCCTCTCCACTACTGCCTGCTTCTACCTGCTGAGAGCTTTAAAAGCCTAAATGCTCATAATCCAAATGCTTTGACCAAACTCCCACAGCTTGAATGTGCCCACCGCTTAGGGTCCTGCCAGGATGACCCTTTCCTGTACCTCACCATCGAGGAAACACCAATTACCATTCCACATTCTCTAGGATATCTATGACTGTCTAAAACTTATTAGGCATTTTAATGTAATCATCATAATGATGCAGAGAGGACTGTCAGTTACTTTATTACAGATGCACAAGTTGAGCTTAAAAAAATCACTTTCCTTTTTACTCAACAGAGAAGTATTTCTATTTATTTATTTACAGACTTACAATCTTTCATGATTACGTTTCAGTCATACAATGATCGAGTACCCATTCCTCAACCAGTGCCCATTCGCCACCACCAATGATCCCAGTATCCCTCCCTCCACCCTCCATCCTCCGTCCCCCACACCCCCCTTCTCTGTGACAGGCACATTCCCTTTTACTCTCTCTCCTTTTGGGTTTTATGGTTTGCAATACAGGTACTAAGAGGCCATCATGTTTGGTCCATACTCTATTTTTAGCACACATCTCCCATCCCGAGCAGAGAAGTGCTTTGAGTGTTAGTTTTCACATTATGGCACCAGATGATCTCTTCTTCCATCTCCGTGTACTAGATCTCTTCTTCCTCCTCTGTGCACTAGCTCTCTTGACTCATTCAGGTTCTTTTGTCTCTTGTGCAGAACCCTGGATCATAAGAATATAGTGCGAGTCTACAAATATATGTGTCATTGCTTTTTGTGTAATGAATTTGCTCAGGATTTCTGCAGGTAGAGGATAGCACACGCACTTGAACAAGGTTAACGGAAATGAGACAATAATCTACAGAGGCAAAATACGCCATGTTCCGGGCTCCCTCCTGGCTCTGTGCTCAGGGATCTCAGCTGTCTTGTCTTCTTTTTTTTTTTTTATTAGTGAAACACAATGAGGTACAGTTGTAGATTTACAATTTTTTGTGCTTGGGTTTGATTATACAATGATCAGATACCCATCCCTCCACCAGTGCCCATTTTCCACCACCATGGATAATATCCCCCCCCACCCCCATCCCCCCATCCCCCCCTGCCTCTGTGGCAGGGCAATCCCCTGTGTTCTCTCTCTCCTTCTGGGTGTTGTGGTCTGCAAAAGAGGCATTGAGTGGCAAACATGTTCAGTCCATAGTCCACTTTCGACATGCATCTCCCCTCCTGGGAGGATCCTCCAAACACCCTTTATTTGGTGTTCCCTTCTCTATCTGAGCTGCCCTTTCCTCTAGAATGCCCGACTGGCCACTAAGCTATGGAGTAATCCTCCTGGTGCTGATCTCAGCTATTCTTGGGTATTAATCTCATATTTTGTTACTTTATGTCCCCCAGATGAATGCAATCTTCCTATGTCTATCCCTCTCTTTCTGACTCATTTCGCTTAGCATGACTTAATCCTCTCAGCATCCCTGCTCAGCCTCTTCACCTGAGACCGTCCCCCGCAGTACAAAACATAACACAGTAAAGAAACAACTAATACTCAAAGGCAACAGAAACTGAGAACTGGTCTTTAGTAGGAAGCAGATCACTGTACAGGGGATGGGGGAAGAAGGGAAACTGGGACCGTGATGGAGGGGAGCTGGCCTAGTGGAGGGTGTGGGGCTGGGTATTTGTTTTTTTGCATACAATGCTGTAATTACAGATACTATAAATCACGGTGACTAAATTAAAGAATGTTTTTGAAGTTAAAGCAGGTATATTGGGAGGTAGGAGAGAGGTGAGATATGTGCTCAAAAGAGAACACGATAGATGCTGGGCTAGAGTGATAGCACAGCAGGTAGTGCGTTTGCCTTGCATGCAGTCTACCCAGGTTCGATTCTCAGCATCCCATATGGTCCCCTGAGCACTGCCAGGAGTGATTTCTGAGTGCAGAGCCAGGAGTAACCCCCATGCATTGCCAGGTGTGACCCAAAAAGCAAAATAAATAAATAAATAAATAAATAAATAAATAAATGTTTTTTAAAAATTAAAAAAAGAGAGAGAGAACATGGGCTTCCCCAGCATGGAGAGAATGGGTCCACATCCCAGCAGGAAAGCAGGAAAGTAGGAAGGACCACATCTCAGAGGGAGATGCAGGCGGCATGTGCTGGCTATAACACAATGCTCAGATAGCAACACGTGTGCGGGGCGCACATGCATGTAACTTACTTTTTAAAAATTTTTATCTTTGAGACTGTGATAGAGGCCTTTTGATTCCTCTTTCAGATCTTGGTTGGGAAATCTAGTTTTAAGTTTTTCTTTTTTTCTTTTTAAGTTCTCCAAATCAAGCCGAAGAAGCTGCATCAGCCCTAATATATAGTAATAATAATATAGTAATAATAATATAGGGCCTTCCTTGACTCTACTCCAAATGTTGAGCTACTTTATCTATCCCAGATCCATTCTCCTCTTATTCACTATCCCGTGTAGATAATTTGAATTCGCATCATGTCTCTACCTGACAGCTTACCCAGGGCCTATTTCCTTTCGTTAAAGGTATTACTGTGGGTTCCTGGCAACTATTTCAAAACCTGCTTCGAGGTCTCTTCCCTGGGATCATGCCTAGCACCCGTCAACATATCAGTTGGTGTTCAAGGACAAAGCAGATGGCATCACTAAAAAGATGCGGCTGAAGAGAACTTAATGAAAGGATTAAAGAAGTACAAGAAGAGGGGCTGGAGCGATAGCACAGCGGGTAGGGCATTTGCCTTGCATGTGGCCGACCCAGGTTCAATTCCCAGCATCCCATATGGGCCCCTGAGCACCGCCAGGAGTAATTCCTGAGCGCAGAGCCAGAAGGAACCCCTGAGCATCACCAGGTGTGACCCAGTAAGTAGTAAAGTAGTAAGTAAAGGCCCTCCCGTTGATCGTCGATTTGCTCGAGCGGGCCCAGTAACGTCTCCATTGGAGACTTTGTTGTTACTGTGTCTGGCATATCGAATACTCTCGGTAGCTTGCCGGGCTCTCCGAGAGGAGCGGAGGAATCGAACTCGGGTCGGCCATGTTGGCTGCGTGCAAGGCAGACGCCCTACCCGCTGTGCTATGGCTCCAGCCCTTGGTGTGATAGCACAGCGGGTAGGGTATTCGCCTTACACGCGGCCAACATGGCCGACCCGAATTCGATTCCTCCGCCCCTCTCGGAGAGCCCGGCAAGCTACCGAGAGTATTCGATATGCCAGACACAGTAACAACAAAGTCTCCAATGGAGACATTACTGGGCCCGCTCGAGGTGTGACCCAAAAAGCAAAAAATAAATAAATAAAAGTATGAGAAGAGAAAAATTCAAGTAATGGCAAACCAAAATTTAGCAATAATAAGTTGTTACATACGAAGAACATAATGATCAGGTGGGGAAATTGAGGTGCCATGCTGGAGAAGAGGCTGGTTTCTGATAAGAGAAGCAGATCTGGGGGCTAGAGCGATAGCACAGCAGGTAGGGCGTTTGCCTTGCTTGCAGCAGATCCGGGTTCGATTTCCAACATCCCATATGGTCCCCCGAGCACTGCCAGGAGTAATTTCTGAGAGCAGAGCCAGGAGTAACTCCTGTGCATTGACAGATGTAACCCAAAAAGCAGAGAGAGAGAGAGAGAGAGAGAGAGAGAGAGAGAAAGAGAGAGAGAGAGAAAAAGAGAGAGAGAGAAAGAGAGAGGGAGAAAGAGAGAGAGAGAAAAGAGAGAGAGAGAGAGAGAGAGAGAGAGAGAGAGAGAGAGAGAGAGAGAGAGAGCAGATTGACAGATTGACTGGGGCTATCAGTTAGGTATTGGAAACTACTGCTAAAACCACAGCAAGACAGGGAGTGTGTGGGGGGGATTAATACCTTGGCTTCTTTCATAGTACTATCTCTTTTAAGATGGTTTCCCCTAGGTGAAAACCAGCAGAAAAGGAGTGAAGATAACGCAGAGCCCCTCAACTATAGGCAACTCATCATTCTTCCATTTCCAGGTAAAAGAAAATAGAGAATGTGATGGCTTGACACATTTTGATAAGGTAAAAGACTTTCATTACATATATATAAAATAGATTTCTTACATATGAACATATCGGGGATCATATTTTTGGAGAATTCTCATGTTACAGAATATGGTTTAAAAAAAATTTTTTTTTCAAATCACCGTGAGATAGACCATTCCAAAGCTGTTTGTGATTGAGTTTCAGTCATAGAAAGTTCCAGCACTCATCCGTCCACCAATGTTCTCAGTTTTCCTCCCACCATTCCCTAACACCCCCTCTCCCAAGTCTACCTCTATGGCAGGCACTGTTTCTCTCTCTCTCTCTCTCTCTCTCTCTCTCTCTCTCTCTCTCTCTCTCTCTCTCTCTCCTTTTGTGCATTATGGTTTGCAGTACCTGTACCAAGAGGTCATTGTGTTTGTTCAGGAAGTTCAGTATTTTTTATCAGGAAGGCACAGCTATAATAACTAGGTGGCAGTTTTGAGGTGTGGACATGACTGTCAGAACTTTCAGAATGTGGCGGGGGCCGGGGGGGAGGGGGAGGTATCCCATCCTGACTCCAAGAGAAGCCTGGGTCTTTCAGTAGCAAATTCTGCATACCAGAATTTTCCGAGTTCAACTCCTCTGCCCCTCTCGGAGAGCCTGGCAAGCTACTGAGAGTATCTCGCCCGCACGGCAAAGCCTGGCAAGCTACCCGCGATGTATTCATATGCCAAACACAGTAACAACGAAGTCTCCAATGGAGACGTTACTGGGCCCGCTCGAGCAAATCGATGAACAGCGGGAGGACAGTGACTATCTCAGTGAGGTTCATCCAGTGACAGTGGACTAAGGCCAGGGACATGGTGGCGATTTTGGATTGTGGGAGCAAGCGGCTCCTGGGGCTTTGTTTGGGTGGGCACCGGGCTAACCCACCCTCCTCTGGTATGCCCAAGATCATTCAGCCATGCACGGGTCTGAGAAAATGTACTGCATTTTTTTTTATGACTTTCGGAGAGCCCGGCAAGCTACTGAGAGTATTCGATATGCCAAACACAGTAACAGTAACTTCAAGATTTATTTATGAGTCTCTGGAGCAAGGCTGATCAATGTGCCTGTATGGCAGAGCCAAGGTGGTGTTCGGTTTGTGGCTCCCACGTGTCGAAATTTTGGTGGCTTTATTTCTCAGAAAACCTGGTCCTGAGTTGATGGAGTCTGGCCAGAGGCACAGCGGTGACTTTGGGGTGTCTGGAAGCCCGAGGACACCACTAGGCTGCTGATGCGCTCACCCGTGGGGTTCAGGTTGCCCAACTGGTGGCGTCCTCTGGGCCCCAGCAGTAATGACAAAAGCGGCCCCAGCAGGGACAAGAGCTGGGGCCAGCGCGCTACAGAGAGCGGCAACCAGTCCAGCAGAGCCTGACCAGGAGGCACACAATGGTCCTGGCTCTGGTCTCCAGCCAGCTGTTGCTCAGGGAGATTTTCCTCCACGGCATGCTCTTTTTGACATGTGCTTGGGGCACCACAAGTGCTCTGACTCATCGGAAAAGGGGCACAGATTTCAGTGCTGGTGCACCTTGAGGCTGGTGCGGGCACTCGAGGGGACCCGGGGGTGTCATAAGAGCCCAGCAGGCGGCACTCAGAGCCCAGGAGCAGCCGTGGAGAGTTTTCAGTCTGGGCACAGCTTCTGGGCCCAGAGCAGACGCCCACACTGGTCGCTCATGGCAGAAACTTGGGGTGCTGCAGAAGTCCTTGGGGCCAGGCTGGCCTTGAAAAGTGCTTTTTTTTTAAGAAGAATTGACCCTTACAGTCATCCCTGTGAAATTATGAAGAGTTTCTGTGCATTGCGCCCCACAGCTCAGAGTGCCAAGAGTTGCCACCACCCCAAAGTCCCACACTGGTGGCAGTGTCCACGCCAATGCCATCTTGGCCTCCCCAGAATCTGTTCATATTTTCTTCCTCTTTAAATTTTTTTAAAATAAAAAAGTATATTATAGTGATGAATCAAACCAGTCTTGAATGACAGTATCACATAGATGGCAGGAAGGAAATCAAGTGCCAGGGAAGAGACCTTCTAAAATGAGACTTGATTAAGTTACATCTCTGAAGTAAGTAAACTTCAATTTGACTTTTTTAACTTCCTGAAAGCGAAAATGTCAGACATTTGCACAAAAATGATTGCTTGAGAATGTTTTGATAAGCATAAATGAATACAAAACGGGCTTGGAAGGTTTCATGTTACACTTCAAATGTTCTTGTGCTCCAAAGAGTTAAGATACACTCCTTGGAGGAAAAACATGTTTTGAAGTGATTCAAGTTTACAAAGTCCTTCAATAAGACTTTCCTCTGTAATCCAACAAAACCACTCGTGACAATAGAAGTTATAATAGCCTATTTCAAGTATGCAACTACCTCTTTGCAGTCACAGCTAAATATAAATCTTTTCTTTTAATCTTGACAGCTACTTTTGATGAGAAGGAGAGGAAACATTTATTTGAAACTAAAGATAAAAAGAAATACATGGAGTGGTGAGGGTCTTAAATGGTGGAAGCAAGCACAAACTTTTCTTTCACATTTCTACTGTCTTTCCATTTCATAAATATAAGGATCTGCACGGCAAAGCCTGGCAAGCTCCCCATGACGTATTCGATACGCCAAACACAGTAACAATTGTCACAATGGAGACGTTACTGGGCCCGCTCAAGCAAATCGATGAACATCGGGAGGACAGTGACAGTGACACTGAAATATAAGGATTGCACTTACCAAAAAATGTTAGTATCTGTAAAAGTGATAGTTCCATTGAAAAACTCATGAGTTGTTGGTTTTCTCCCTGGCCCGACTCCTTGGCCACTGGAGGTCACTGGTCCTGTAGGAAGTACCCCAGTTTCTGATTTCTCAAACCTGGCTGTTGCCAGGGGAACCTGACATTTCTGAAAATAACATAGATTAATTTGCATTAATTTGCTGATGGCTCATGGCTTGAGAAGTAGAAAAATACATCTTTGGGTATAAGCAATACTTCAACCTTGCCTCTGCCTTAAGGTATCTATTTAACCATTGCCTTTTTTAATAAACTTTGTCATGTGACTATGAGCCCTGGGCCCAGGTGGGTGGCTGTGTCTCATCCATGCTCTTGTGGTGTGAGAGTCTCTGAGTATCCACTGCCCTAGATCAATGGACCATCTCTATACTTCTGGGATCTCTGTAGCTACAAGATAACAATTGCATTTTTTTGACATCTAATGCCTTAATATTTGTGACATTACTTAAAACACTGACATTACACTATCAGGTTATGCAATTAAAAACAGAGCTTAAAAATGCATACCCCGTGCTTGGCTGTCCTTGCCGGGGCCCCTTGGAGGGGAGCGGGTTGAGTTTTCCTCCCTTCCCCGACCAGGGCTCCGGCAGCCGAAGACCTCCAGAACCAGCCACCACCATGCTGAGACCACTCTCCACACACATGAAGGTACCGGCAGAGGAACAAAGGCATGCGGGTCCCGGGGCTGGGATCTCCAAGCCTGCTCTGATCGGGGCTGAGCATCCTCCACCCAGATCCTCCACCTTCCAGTAGGCAGGGGTCACACCCGCCATCTGACCCCCTGGTGCCGTGTAATCCCATCAACGGCCAAGACTCAGAGACTATAAAACCCAGCTCCCGGAAGAGACATCTTATTATCTCATTCCTACTTTGGACAAACTGGCAGGCTACCGAATGTAACCTGCCCACACGGCAGAGTCTGGCAAACTCCCCGTGGCGTACCCAATATGCCAAATACCAGTAACAATGATGGGTCTTATTCTCCTAACCCTGAAAGAGCCTTGAATATTAAAAAATTCTTTAAAAAATTCTCAGGGCTAGGACGAAGGAGACGTTACTGGGGTCTGCTCGAGGCAATCAACGAACAACAGGATGGTTGTGATTGTGAAAAATGCATATTAGATACTGGCAAGCCTATTCTCACTTTTCTCACTTCTTTGAAGGTAACTGAAACTTACAACTTTCAAATCAATTTAAGATGTTGACATACTCATCTGCCTTCTCACTTTTAGCATACAAGGCTAGTTTCACTAGAAATTGTCCCATAGTATTACCTATTAATATGTACTTTTACTTTTATTGGAAAATATTGGTTAGGAAAGGATAGCAAAGTAGAACAAATATTCTATTTATTTACTTATTTTTGTTTGTTTGGGGGCCACACCCGGAAGTGCTCAGGGCTTACTCCCTGTATTCAGGGATCACTGAAGGTGGTGTTTGGGGACTTTATGGGGATCAAACCGGATCAGCCCTGTGCAAGGCAAGGCAAGCGCCTTGCCTGCTGTACAATTTCTCTCGCCCCTAAAACCAAAGTTTTTAAAAGGTTTTCTTAAGGTATATTTTCCATAGAGAAAATGCACCTATTTTAAATGCATAGTTTAATGATATTTAACAAGGGTGTATGCACTTGAATCCTTGCTGTTATTAAGATAGAGCACTTTTTTTTGCTGTTATTTAGTTTTATTTTGTTTTGGGGGTGCACCAGGTGGTGCTGAGGGCTTCTTCTGTTTCTTCGCTCAGAGATCACTCCTGGTGGGACCAAGGGAACAACATGTGGCACCCGGTGTTGAATCCTTGTTGTAGAACGCATCCTCAGAATATCTTAGAAATGAAAGTTCATAGCCTCTGACCTTTGAGAATGATTAAGAATGCTATAGCAAACGTGGAAATGCAGCTATCTCTTAAAAAAAAGAAATGTGGCTATCTCTTTAAGTCATTGATTTTATTTTTGTACACTTTGCATATTGTGCTTTAAGTCGTTCATTTTCAGACTAATGCTTCAAATAGTTCATTGCTTTTAGATAAATTAAGGAAGTCTCATGTTCTTAATTCATTCACACTATAATTTCCCACTGAAAATGTAATTAACATTTCTTGCAGTGCAGGTCATCACATTTGTGATCTGGAAATATCTTTACTGAGTTCAAGTTTGAAGAAAAAAATTGCTTGATTTAAATTCTAAATTCATTTTATTTGACATTGTTTTCTGACATGTATGGTTTATGAGGATGGAATTTTTATTGTATTTTTTTTCTTGCATATATCTTTTTCCTCTGAGATGTTTTGAGATTTTTATTTTTAATTTGGTTTAACCCAATTATGCAATGACAAGCTTAGATGTGGTTTTCTGTGTGTTTATCCTGTTTTGGTTCATCCCTGGATCTGGAATAAGACATTGGAATTTTCAAAACTGTTTCAAATGTTCATTTCTTGATGACGAGAGAGACAAATGTCCTAGGGGACATTAGTTATTTGGTGATGGACAATGTTCTCTGGGGTTTTCATTTTTTATTGAATTTGGGGGTGGGTGGGTGGATGGAGCGATAGTACAGCAAGTAGAAGGTTTGCCTTGCTTGAAGCTGTCCAGGTTTGATCCCCGGCATCCCATATGGTCCCCTGAGCACTGCCAGGAGTGATTCCTGCCTGCAGAGCCAGGAGTAACTCCTGAGCATTGCTGGGTATTGCCCCTAAACAAGAAGAAGAAAAAAAAACAGCTTGGGGATTTCATCAAGTGTCATTTTATTTTGTCTTAAATGACTTTATTGAATTGTTTCGCAATCACAGACAGTGGTGCAAGGATAACCCCTCCCCTAGCAGGGCTCATCGGGCCCATACGTGCTGCACAGGATCCAACTGGGGTGCAATGCATGCAAGGCAAATGCTCAGTACTAGAATATCTATCCAGCCCTTTGGATGACTACAATACAGCACGGTTGGATTGATTGTATTGAACATTGGTGCTCAGATGTTCATTTTTTCAATCTACTTATTTTTCTTTCTTTGTTTTTTTTTTCTTGACTTTTTGGGTCATACCTGGAGATGCTCAGGGGTTACTCCTGGTTCTGCACTCAGCAATTACTCTTGGCTGTGCTCTGGGGACCCTCTGGGGATGCCAGGGATCGAACTAGGGTCAGCCACGTGTGAGGCAAATGCCCTACCTGCTGTCCTATCACTCCAGCTCCAATCTGCTTATTTTTCATGCTAGTTAGCATAGTTGTCCATTGCCTGTATTCAAGATCTCATCAATTACAGTACCTAAACTGATGTCAAACATAATCCAGAATATCAAAAAAAATTTTTTAAGATATTCTTAGTTCTATAATTTTCTTTTGTTTTCCTCTCTTTTTATTTTATTTATTTATTTTGTTTTGTTTTTGATTAATTTATTTATTGAATCACTGTGGGAAAAGTTACAAAGCTTTCAGGTTTAAGTCTCGGTCATGCAATCATCAAACACATTTTCCTTCACCAGCACTTATTTTTCACCACCAAGAACCCCAATATACCCCCCAACCCTCCCAATGCCTGTGAGGCAGATGAATTGTAGTGAACACTCTATCTACTTTGATTAGATTCATTGTTTTGACAAAAGATGCACCACTATTATTTAGAGTTTACACCCCAAAATCAGACCTCCTGAAAAGGCATCGTGAAATTGTTTTCTACAGCTGGTTACAAGAAGCAAATGATGTTGCGGGAGATTTTGGATTTCTGATATTTTACTTATTAAGCCTGTAAGTATTTCTGTCGAGAGTCAGATAGTTATAAGATTGGTCTCTGTGGCTCTGGAGCCATGGCCGTGCCGGAGAGCCGCTCGTGGGGGGCAACTTGTGACCTCGGTAGGGCGTGAAGGATGAGCCGGGAACGCCCCCCTTCCCATGAGGTTTCAGTTGCCCCTTCAAGGCTGACTCATACCTGGCTTTCCAAAAAGCTCCGAGGCAGCCGCCACCTTGCTGTCCAGAAGGAAAAAGGTGGAAGGGAGCAACACCCTTTCCCTTCCGGGCAGGCATGGTGGTGTGGATTAACGCATGGTCTATTCACTTTTCTGCAGCGAGCTGCCGGGCTCTGCATTAAGTCCTTGTGTTTCTGGAGCCATGGACATGCTGGAGAGCCGCTCGTGGGGGGCAACTCGTGACCTCGGTAGGGTATGAAGGACGAGCCAGGAATGCCCCCCCCCTTCCCATGTGTTTTCCTCTCTTTTTAGAGTCTCACTTACTGAGATGCTCCACCTAAACCTGCAAACATTGATCTTTAAGTTCTGAATCATATTTGTAATCCTGTCAAAAAGCACGGTTTTCAACTTCAGTTGAATGGATCCAGAATGTGCCTTCTGTTGAGGCTGGAATAATCCCACACCTAAATCATATTTCTCTCTGGGACTTCAGCCCTGATTATAGAGCCTGCACTGTCTCACAGCACTATGCATACTGCTATTGCCATTCATGAAACTGACCATTATTGTTTTTAATATTTTTCCCTTGTCCAAATCCCTCTTAACACTGCTTAGATTATAAGCCATATGTGATAAATGACTTTATAATGCCCACAAGCTTTTGACACCCTGGTCCTTATTGCCACTTCTTTTTTCCTTCCCATGTTTTATCATTTTATTTAAATGATAAATAAAATCATTTATTTTTCAGTATTCTTACTGTTGTTAAGTCTAATTCAGCCATTACAAAAAAATCAGGCATTTTGAGTTCTGCTATTTTCCATGTGTAGGCACATGTATTCAAAGACTCAAAGATACCTCTACAGATGTGGGCTCCTTCATGGCTAAGTGCCCTTAGTTCTGGTGCTCTGAGACATAAAATTCAGTTGCTTCTACTTCAGTCTCTTTTTCATTTGCCAGGCAGGCTGCTGTCTGAATACACTCCAATTCCCCGGGCCACAATTTGGGAGTCGCTATTGAGAAACTAGAAGGAATATGTTGTTCACAGATGCTTCCGTGGAACACAGATTGTGAAATCTCTGCTTCGTGCTCTGACGGTGATTCCCCAGGGCACGATGATTTCTTGCCCATTTCACAGATGGATGACTGCCTGACACCATACTTAGTATGTGAAAGGTGCTCACAGACATTGTGCTAGATTTCTAGGGCTGCCATAAGAAATGCCCACATGTTGGATACAATGGTACCATTTTCTCTCATATTGGAGGCCACGCACCCCAAATCAAACCATTCCCTCTGGAGAATTTAGCAGAGCACCTCTGCTTGCCTTATCCAGCTTCTGATGACTCCTAGAATTCCTTAGCTGAGAGGACACTGCTCCAATTCTGCCTCCACCTTAACATGATATCTCTTTCTTTCTTTTTTATCTCTTTTCTGTCTCTTGTCTCTGTCAGTCTGTCCGTCTCTCTCTTTCCTACTCTACCCCCGGATATAAAGTCCCATCCAGGTAACCAGAATGGTGTCAAGATCATTAGTTTATGGGACCAGGAACAATAATACTACAGCGGGTAGGGAGTTTGCCTTGCATGAGGCCAACCCAGGTTCAATCCCTGGCATCCCATTTGGTCCCCTGAGCACTTTGAGGAGTGATTCCTGAGTTCAGAGCCAGGAGTAACCCTTACAGCACTGCTGGGTGTGGTCCAAAAAGAAACAAAAAAGGATCATTAGTTTAAGTGTATTAAAGAAGCTCTTTTTCCAAATAAGGCTATATTCACAGATTCCTGGCTTATGCGTTTTGTTTTAGTGGGGACCAGAATCCCAATCACTAAAAATACTGCTTAAGATGCTCAAGGCCACTCTGCGCATGCTCAGACGAGCCTCACCTAAGAGGGAGCCAGCAGAAAAATCCAGGTACGCGGGCCCGTGACTGAGATCTCCAAGCCCGCTCGATCAGGACTGGACCTCCTCAACAGCTTCCCAGTTTTCCAGTAACTTTGCAGTCACACCCACAAACTGCCTTCAGCCAAGTAATCTCATCAATGGTCAAGATCCAGAGACTATAAACTAAAGCTCTCGGAGAGCCACGTAACCTCTTATACTCTAGCCCACTTACATACCAAAAGTAGTACACGTTTGTCTGGTTTTAACATACTCGCTTGTATTCTATTATATACGGTCTGAAATACAACAACCTTCACACACTTCACTCTTATTGTGGTGGGAAGGTGCTCAGTGGTGGGAATAGTGTTTGCATATTATCTGTAAAATGAACTATTGTGAACTACTTTATGAAAATAAACTATATAACGATCACGATCATCCTGTTGTTCGCTGATTGCCTCGAGCAGGCACCAGTAACGTCTCCTTCGCCTTAGCCCTGCGATTTTAAAAAGTGGCATATTCAAGGCTCTTTCAGGGTTAGGAGAATGAGACCCATCATTGTTACTGGTATTTGGCATCTTGGGTCCACCACGGGGAGTTTGCCAGACTCTGCCATGTGGGCAGGTTACATTCGGTAGCCTGCCAGTTTGTCCAAAGTAAGAATGAGATAATAAGATGTCCGTTTCTGGGAGCTGGTTTTATAGTCTCTGGGTCTTGGCCATTGATGGGATTACACAGCGTGGGGGTGGGGGGACAGTTGGTGGGTGTGACCCCCTGGAATATGGAGTATTTGGGTGGAGGATGCTCAGCCCCGATCCGTGCAGGCTTGGAGATCTCAGCCCCGGGACCCGCATGCCTTTGTTCCTCTGCCGGTACCTTCATGCATGTGGAGAGTGGTCTCGGCATGGTGGTGGCTGGTTCTGGAGGTCTTCGGCTGCCAGGGCTCTGCAATATGTAAAAATTGCAAAAAAAAATTTAAAAATTAAAATACTGCTTAAGTGAGTGATTTTAATACATGAAAGGGGTTCAGGGAATGAACTCTATGTATACATGTGCTTGCTTGCACGAAAAATAAAAGCCAGAAATAGTGTTTTGCTCTTTAACCTTGTAACTTTCTATTTGCAGTTCATTTTATGGATTGTGTTCATGCTTGCTCTTCTACATCTGTTGACAGAATTCTGTTATGTTAATACCAGAACTAAAAATAAAAGTTGTTAATCACAAAACACACTAAGGAAATCTGTTCCATCTATCTACCTACTCTGCTTTCTTTAACAATGGGGATTTTTTTTTCTTTTTTTACTGTTTCAAAGATCTGTTTCATATACGACCTTGTTCTCCCTTCAAATGAGGGAGACTACCTCTGAGATTACCTCACGAATGGAAGATGAATTTACAGTCCCTTCTGCTCTCGGTCACTTTACTCTTCAGCCCCTCAAAACAAAGTCTTCTTTAGGAAATGACTTGTAAATGTACAGCTGTTCCTTCTTCGGAGAACTATGTGTGTATATTTTCACAAACAGAACAGGTTGGGAAGTTCCAGACCTGGGAAAATATAATAAAAAGATTGAGATTCATTTTTGTTTGGTTTTAATATAGTCATTTTTCTCTTTCCATTTTAAATCTGACTGAAAGATTTAATTTGAGTAATGCCACAGGAATGTGGTTTCACGGAGGAAAAATGTTCAAATATCCACCTCCCTGTTCCTCTTTCAAAAAATAGAAAAAAATTGCTATAATAGATATTGAAAGACATTCGAGATGTTTTCTTCTTTATGCTGGAATTTTTGTCCTTCTAATTTAAATACATAAACAGTGAAGTGCAAATATCCTTCTCAAAAGAGAATTCAAAGCAAAATACAATTGTTCTTTTGATGTCTCTCAAAGCAGTAGCTTGACTAAATTTTGTTATGAAAATAGTACATTTAAAAGTGTTTAACTTTTTTAGTTGAATAAATCTTTCAATTTTATCTTTAGAAATGTTTCAAAAACTTTCATCACAATGATTTAGTGTATCCATATTTCCCTCACCACTGCCACACTCAATAACAACCCTCTCATCACCCCCAAGATAAGGCAAATTCTGTTGTCCAGTTCCCAGGTTTCATTGCCAGAGTGATAATATAGCAGGTACAGCACTTGCTTTGCGTGTGGTCACCTGGATTGGTCCTTGGCATCCCGTATGGTCCCCTGAGCCCTGCCACGAGGGATCCCTGAATGAAGACACAAGAATAAACTCTGAACACAGGTAGATGCTGTGAAAAGCAAACAAAAAGTAACGTTCAGAAGCAAAGTCGGGATTCACAGTGGAGTTCCTCAGCCCACATCATACACTGAGCTGATTTCCAACTTGCTTTTCCAACCCCCTTGTCCTTTCAGAGACTCGCTATGCCTGCACACAAACAAGAATATATAATGGAGCATCTTATTTTATATTCTTACTCTCTACATTTTATACTCATTTTTCTTGTATTTTTCACCAATTTCTCTTTGGAGATGCTTTATTTTTTCATTAAAAATTTTTAATTGAATCACCATGAGATACAAAGTTACAAGGTTGTTCTTGATTGGGTTTCAGTCATGCAGTGTTTTGGAAGTGTTTTAATATCACAGCACAAATATCATTATAAAACCAGTGCCCTATTGATGAATGTGCGACTTGTTTCTAGAATTTTACTATCACCAACAGAACTGCAATGTATCGTTTTATTCCTCTGTGGGTAGGTCTGTCAGATAAATCTTCCAAGTGGAAAGGATAGGCAAAAGGGAATGACTTTTGATTTTGATTAATATTATTATTTTTTTCTCTAATGGGATTGTTACAAATGTTTATTCCCAACAGCTGTATATGAAAGCATTTATTCATTGAGAACCTTGATAAGAGTATTATTAAGTTTTTGAATTCCCATGTGCTTTTGATGTGCTTTTGTCTCATTATGAGTGAAATTCGACATGTTTTCATCACTCAAATATTTTTGTACCTTCTACTCTCTGAAGTATCTATTCATGTCTTTCACACATTTGTCTTTGTTTCTGAGGGGTCTTGTCTTATTTTTTTTCTGACCATTCCCTGTGTTCTCAGGAGCCAGCTCTTGATGTGGTACCTGGGAGCGACCCCCAGTGATGCTCAGGGGACTACGGGCTGCGAAGACCAAACCCAGGGCCCCCACATGCAAAACATACATGCACCTTAGTGAGTCATTGGCCTCATTCTGGTTTCACACTTTCTATGAGCTCAACATATATTCGGGAAACAGATCTTTGCCTATGGTTCAACGTGTGTATATTTTTGGTATATATTTCCTTATCTTTCATTGTAAGGATGGACAGTGATGATATAAATGGATGAGATTTGCAGAGAAGCGCCTTGCTAACTTTCAAGGACTCTATAAATTCCCTCGATTTATGATTTCTCCGGAGTTCTCTGGAATTGTCCATTCTTTTAGACTTAAAACTGAGTATCTATTTAAAGGTATTGTAAGATAAGAGGAGATTGAATTAAAGCACTCCAATCATTTATTATACCGTTTATTGGACTCTACCATAGGCCAATAGGAGCGGTGGGAATAGAAAGGGCAGGAGAATGATCACAATACCTCCCCCAGAATGGTGCTTTTACGTTATTCAATTTATTACTTTTAATGATGTAAATACATTTTATTTAAAAGCCAGATGCAAGAGATCACACACCGAAGAGAGAACAGACTTTTCCACAGGGATGGAAAGAGCACAAGGAACAAAGTGATTCTCCTTAACTCCTCTTTAATTTACTTTGATCTGACTTTTGTGAATAGGTAAAGAAACTATGATACATCTACACAATGAAATACCAAGCAGCAGTTTGGAAAATGAAGTCATGAAATTTGCATATAAATGGATGGAGAATATCATGCCAAGTGATATATATATATATCTAGGTCGAGAAGTCAACATGATGAATGACCTGGCACCTAAGTTGCACAGGAGGAAGAGAGCAGCTTGGAATGCCTTCAAGAGCATTGAAGAAATAACTAAAAGGACAAAGAACCTCCAGCTACGAGCACATCTCTTTGATTCCACTATTCTTCCTGCATTAACATATGCCTCAGAGACCTGGACCCTACAAAAACAGGATGAGAACGCTATTCGGGTCTCTCAAAGAGGAATTGAAAGAGCTGTGCTTGGAATATCACGATTCACTCAAATGAGAGATAGAATCCGAAGTTTTGATCTTCGTCAACGCTCAAGAATCAGGGACGCTGTCTCATTTGCCAAGTCATCAGAAATCAGATGGGCTGGACACGTAATTAGGTTTACAGACAACCGCTGGACTAGAGCCATTACTGACTGGATTCCACGGGACGTCAAAAGATCGCCTGGACGCCCACCTACAAGATGGTCAGACTTCTTCGTCAAGACCCTGAATGATCGGATTGAGGCTCTGCATGTTCCTAGAACGAACAGATGCCATTGGGCTACGTTAGCACGCAACAGGGATGAATGGAGACATTACTGGCACCCACTCGAGTAAATCGATGAATAACGGGGGATCAAGTGATCAAGTGATCAAAAGATATATATATATATACATATATATATATATATATATATATATATAAAAGACTAATATCCATGGCCAGGGAAAACAAGGCCTAGGAGGTCTGGTCAATAGCTGGAATCTGAAAAGCAATAATGGCAAAAATATAAATAATAAATAATAAAAGTAGCCTGGAAAAAAATAGTTGGAATCAACCACAAGTGGGGGTGGGTGGGAGGGTAGAGGGTATGTAGGTGGGTAAGATAGAAAAGGGGTCAGTGTAGCTGCGAATGATCACGCGGCACAAGAACTGAGTGTGGCAAGTAGGTTAAGGGATACACAAGATAGCCTTTCAGTATCTACACTGCAAACCACAATGCTCAAAAGGAGGAAGGGAGAGAGAAAGAGAGGGGGGGGGGAGGGAGGGAGAGAAGAAGAAAAGTGCCTGCCATAGAGGCAGGCTTGGGGATAGGTGATGAAGTGAAATTGGGGACCCTGGTGCTGGGAAATGTACCCTGGAGGAACGGGTGTTGGAATACTGTAGGACTGAAATCTAATCATGAACAGCTTTGTAAGGGTCTATCTCACTTGATCACTTGATCACTTGACATCCCATTATCCATCGATTTGCTCGAGCAGGCAACAGTAACGTCTGCATTCGTCCCTGTCGCGTGCTAGTGTGGCCCAATGGCGTCTGCTCGTTCTAGGAACACGAAGAGCCTCAAACCCATCGTTCATGATCTTGATGAAGAAGTCTGACCATCTCGTAGGTGGACGACCACGCGATCTTTTGACGTCCCGTGGAATCCAGTCGGTAACGACTCTAGTCCAGCAGTTGTCTCCAAATCTCATTACGTGTCCAGCCCATCTGATTAATTACATTGGGTCTCATTCCAGTATCTCACAGTGTTTTAAATAAATAAATAAATAAATAAATAAATAAAATAAAGTAAAAAAAAAGAAAATTTTATGGGTGAAAGAGATCACGAGTGGAAAATGTTTAAAAAGCTTGGCAGAGTGTTTTAGGGTTTTGATCGCTGGTAGATCTTTAATATATTGAAATAAATTGATGACGTGAAACTAATGGCTCTCCTAAGTTCCTAAGCTGGAGGAGAAATGTTCTAGCAGTTAAACTAAGGTTGCTTTGAGTTGGATTCATGGATTTGAGTCAGGGTCGAACAAATCTATGTATTTTAACAGGCTTCCCCGGCCCTTGGCTGAATAAACTAACATTCTAGACTACTGTGCTCCAGACGTGAATTCCTCATGCTTGGCTAAATGAGACTGTATCCAAATCATATTTATAGTATTTAACTTATTTCAGACTAGATTACCTGTTTGAATCTGAGGCTTCCTTATCACTCTCCTCAATTCCTCTCTGTCTTTTGTACATAGTCAAACTGAGGATACTCTCGGTATTAGTTTTATGGGATAAGAAATTACTATAAAATAAATATTTATGATTTTTGTTCATTTGAAATATTTTGAACAATATTTTTGGTGCCAAGGATTGAGTCCAGAACCCGGTACAAGCAATGGATGCTCTTCATCATTGAACTACATCTTGGCATCACTGCAAAATTACTATTACTATTGATTATTTCCTACCTGTTTCAAGTGTTCTTTTATTAATTCATTCATTTTTTCAATTACTATAGGTTTAACTACAGGTTGTAAACTAATAAATGATGGGGGGAGATTGGTAAAACAAGGATATGTAGCTTGTCTTGCACACACTGACCCAGGTTCGATCCCTGGCAGCCTATATGGGCTCCGAGCACCACCATAAGTGATCCCTGAGTTCAAGAGCCAAGAGTAAACCCTCAGGCTGCCAGGAGTGCCCTCCATCACAAAAAATATCTTGAAGTGGGGCAGATTAAAAATCTATCCAGGTATTATGTTGGCTTACAAAGGCAGTATGAGAAATGGAGCTAAAAGATTCTAGGCAAGGGAGAGATACTTTAACCTAGGAGGAAACGAGTAAAAGATAATTCTGTAACTCAGGTGAAATATTTTGACATTAGATATTGAGAAAATGGGCTCTCTAAGTGTTTGAATACAGGCGCTTCATGAAGGGTTTCAAGAAAACACAAGTAGCTATGCTTTAACTGGACTTTAGAATGCGGTCAGAGAGCGGTCAGGATAAAGCATTTGATAGAACATCTTCCATACCATGGGAGAGTGGAATCATGACATCACGTGAGACAGAAAGTGAAGAATTTTTAAATGGCACAATCAGAGCTGTATTTCGTATCCCTTCTCTGATTTTACAAATCCTGTAAAGTTTAAACCACATTTTTATGTTTTCAGAAAAACTTAGCACAAAGACACACAAAGAAGAGTAGTACAAAACTGAATACTGTTAAAAAGCAAATGACATGGTTTATCTATATTATGCAATTTGTCAAACTTCATGTCTATTGGAAGTAAATTTTTTTTCCTTAAAGTGCTTAGAGGCAAATGAGAAGTCATGCTGTTTAAGTAAAATAGCCCTTTGCTTCTGATTTAATATTCTCTGGATGGGGTATTAATCCCATGATGCCACTACTACCAAAGTTAATTATATCTTCAAAACAATTATTATGAGAAGCGCTACAGGAGCAACACATAAAAATATGACTTTAGTATTTATTTTATGTAAATAGTAATAATAATATAATTTATTCTATAAATCTCATTTTGCCATTGTGAATTTTAAAGTTTTGTATTTGAGCAAATATTTCCCTCAAAATCTTACCAAGTGCCCACAAATTCTCTTCCTAAAAAGTTATATTTCTCTTACTTTAAAATATGATTCAGGGCCTGGAGCGATAGCACAGCGGGTAGGACGTTTGCCTTGCCCGCGGCTGACCCGGGTTCAATTCCCAGCATCCCATAGGGTCCCTGAGCACCGCCAGGAGTAATTCCTGAGTGAGGAGCCAGGAGGAACCACTGTGCATCGCCGGGTGGGACCCAAAAAGCAAATAAATAAATAAATGAAATTAAAAAAATATGATTCAATTGATTCAGATATTCATTTTTAATATATGGGAAAAACGATTGCAGGGGTAGAGGATGTCTTCAGGAGACCGTGAGAACTGGCAGAGGGAAGGTCAGGGGTCCAGGGAAACCACTCAGAACTCTTGTGCTGATGGCTCATCTGGACCCTGGCAGCAAACATATTTAAGACGACAAACCCCGTTCCAGCGCCCATTCCCAGAATCCTCTCATGGAAACTAAATTGATATTCCCAAGGCCAAGAACAGGAGTAGAAAGACAAATTTGTGGATGAGTCTCACAAACATTTGTTGGAGGGAATCGCTTTGGTTCAAGTGGGCGGGATCTTTTTATTGCTGATTTGGGATAGTGCAGGGGACCTTGATTTGGTTTGGGAGAGCCCCCTACCCCTGCCGACTGTGGGGAGGATGTTTCTGTTATTTCTTCTCCCTAAAGAAAAACTGCCTCTTTTGGACGAAATGCCATTGTTCCTTGTCATTGCAAAGTGAGCTTTAGGCTATCTGTATTACAAACCATAACGGCCAAGAGTAGAGAGAAAGAAGAAAATTGTCATAGAGGCAGGGGATGGGGGTGAGGAGGTGGAGGGACACTGGGGACATTAGTGGTGGGAAATGTGCACTGGTGGAGGCATGGGTGTTCCATCATTCTATGACTGAAACTCGATCATGAAAGCTTTGCAACTGTATCCCACAATGATTCAATAATTCAATAGTAATAATTTTTTAAAAAATGAACCTCAGGTAAAGTGAATTTTTGCTGATTTAATATTTTAGAAGTAACAAGGAATCATGCAGCTTTCAAAACATTTCCTTACAAATATGGAACTTTTTAAATATAAAAACCCAAAGGTCCCTCAAGGGAAGTTAATGAGATCTTTGGATCTATCAGATTTGCTAAGGTCATTTAGCTATTTGCTATCTGCAAATATGCTTTCAGGGAGGACCGGCGTGTTTATTTTTTAAATATCACCAACATTTCTTTCTTGCTTCTTTTTGCTTGACAAACTGTCCTTTGCTTGTGCTTCTTGTACACCACAGGAGAGTACAGTGTGTACAGAGAGATTTCTCTTCTTGAGAAATTGTTTAGTTTGCTCTTTTGGAAAAATAATTACATAGACTGTGCGTACTGACATTAACATCGGCGACCTCTAGTCCTCTAACAAATGTAGGTTCAGGAGAGATTTGCTGGAGCGGAATTCACTGCATCAAAGATTGTAGTTTTCCTCCGTTCAGAAAGGTGGAGGCTTGCACGGTGAGTCAGCATCCTGTAGCATCCCACACGGTATCAGCTCTAGACATTATATTTTCTTTTTCGTATGTGGCACTGTCTATAGTGTCTCCCTTCTTTCTAAATCTGCTCTTCCCAGACAGAGTTGGTCTAGGAGTTGTTTGTACTGAGTGGTTTTGAGGGGGGTTAAGAATAGCAAGTACAACTACATTATTATTATTTTCTGCCCTCTCTTCAAAAAAAAATGCCAAGAACCGTATGCATTTACTTTTATGAAGTAAAAATGGGAATTCCGGGTAGAACTACATTGTGGAGGATGGGAAACAGATGGCTCGGTCAGACTCAGGGATTTACTATAACCTACCTTGGAAACACAAAAGAATGAGAAAATGAAGGTCTAACGCTGATTTTAATAAGATGACCAAGCAGGTGACACAAGCATAGTTTGTTCAACGTTGTTTTCTAACACAAAGTTGGCATAACTCCCTATCTGCAAGAGGAAGTTGGGAATATTTTAATTGACTTGTCCTGTCTGTGTTCTGAGTCTATATTTGGGGTTTTTTTCCCCAATTTTCACAGCAGGGGACGAGGGCGATAGCACAGCAGGTAGGGTTGTTTGCCTTGCACATGACCAACCCAGGTTCTATTCCTCCGCCCCTCTCAGAGAGCCTGGCAAGCTTCTGAGAGTATCTCACCCGTGCGGCAAAGCCTGGCAAGCTACCTGTGACATATTCAATATGCCAAAAATGGTAACAACAAGTCTCAGAATGGAGATATTACTGGTGCCCGCTCGAGCAAATCGATCAACAATGGGAGGACAGTGCTACAGTGCTTTCACAGCAATAATTTATTTGTATTTTATTGAATCAGCATGAGATACACAGTTACAAAGTTGTTCATGATTGGGTTTTGGTCATACAATGTTTCAACATCTGTCCATCCACCAGGGAACATTTCCCACCACCAATGCCCCCTCCTGCCACCTTCCACTGCCTACCTCTGTGGCAGGCACTTTTCTTTCTCCTCCTCCTCCTCCTCCGTTTCCTCCTCCTCCTCCTCCTCCTTCTCCCTCTCTCCTTCTCTATTCTTCTTCTCCTCTCTCCTTCTCCTTCTCTTCTTCTTCTTCTTCTTCTTCTTCTTCTTCTTCTTCTTCTTCTTCTTCTTCTTCTTCTTCTTCTTCTTCTTCTTCTCCTCCTTCTCCTTCTCCTTCTCCTTCTCCTTCTCCTTCTCCTTCTCCTTGTCCCTCTCTTTCCTTTTTTGGGCATTCTGCTTTGCAATAGAGGTACTGAAAAGTTGTAATTTTTATTCCTTTACCTACTTGAGTCTACACTTTGGTAGGAAAATTGGTATTATGAAGAGGTTGCATCCACTAAGGAAAAAAAGCAAATTCTTAGATAAATGAATGCTAACTAAATTGTTAGATTGTGAATTTGCTGCAAGTGTGTCAAACTTTATTTAAAGTTTTCATGTGTGGGAATGACATGTGTCTCAGGATGTTATCCAGAATGAAATATGAGTAAGTAAAGTTGAGTACAGGGACTGTATTTAAGGGTATTTAGAAAGTCTCAATGCTGACAAACAGGGTGTAATAGACTAATATCTGAAAAGTTAAAAAGAAAAGTAAAAAAAACCTGGACATTTACCATAAGCTTCCTTTTTTCACTTTCTGAGCACTGCCTACTATGTCCTGATATTTTTCTGCTTGACTTAAACCTGCATGAGGAACATTCTTGCAGCACTAAATTAACCCACAGGGGGGAATTGCTTTGCCTTTGGTTTATATTAGAGGAGCTAAGGCTATGAGCAGATAGTGTTTGGTGCAGAATGCTAAAAATTCATTTACCTAAAATATTAAAAGAATCAAGGACAATGTCTCATTTGTCAAGGCATCGAAAATCAGATGGGCTGGACACGTAATGAGATTTAGAGACGATTGCTGGACTAGAGCCATTACCGATTGGATTCCACAGGACATCAAAAGATCTCATGGACACCCACCTACGAGACGGTCAGACTTCTTTATCAAGATCCCGAATGATCGGTTTGAGGGTCTTCATGTTCCTAGAATGAGCAGATGCCATTGGGTTACGCTAGCATGCAACAGGGATGAATGGAGACGTTACTGGTGCCCGCTCGAGCAAATGGACGAGTAATGGGATATCAAGTGATCAAGTGATTAAAAGAATAGATATACTGTTATAAATTATTGGTCCATTGAATGATTTAAAATTTGTGATCTTCTATTTACATTATTTCGACATGCCTTCTTACAAAATATGATCAAAATACTCAGAAAACAAAGAGTATGTCGAGAAAAAAGAGTAGTTTCACGTAGAACCAAGTCACCTTGATCATTCCATCACAGTTAATAGAATGAGATGAATCCAAACCACATACCACCTGAGAAATGCAATGATAAGTGATAGAATAGCATCATTTTCTGTTCTGGAGATAATATATGCTGTCAGGACTAGAGATGAAAGTTTCCAGAAATTATCTCAACTAATAGGTGACAACACTGTTAATCCATCTGGTAATTTAAAGGACCCCTCCCCACTGCCACACACACACATACACAACACACACACACACACACACACACACACACTCCACTTAAGTGTCCGCAATCCTCCACCGATGTCCTAATGTCACCTCTGGTCTCATCTTCAAGACTATTATTTAAATTAGACTAAAGCTTTGCTCAGTTTATACACAACATTTAATCACAATATACTCTTGATCTCACTGGAATTTAAATTTCTATCATGGTGTTGTCTACATTTCCAGCTTTATTATTTTTTTTTCTTTTTGGGTCACACCTGGCGATGCACAGGGGTTACTCCTGGCTCTGCACTCAGGAGTTACTCCTGGCAGTGCTCAGGGGACCATATGGGATGCTGGGAATTGAACCCGCGTCGGCCGTGTGCAAGGCAAACGGCCTTCCCGCTGTGCTATCTCTCCAGCCCCCATTTCCAGCTTTATCATCTATAAAAATCAAAGTGTGTCTGACTAGATTTGGGAGACAATAGCACTGAATGGATGGGCTTGTGGCTGTAAGGGTCGCGGGAGCTTTAATATGCTATTTTTAATCGTAAAACTTCAAAGAGGAGAGTAAATAGCACTCTGACAAATTCTGTGACAAATACTTAGTGAAGCATCTGAGAGCATCTTGAGGAAGACTATGACTCTGTGCACTCCCCAATAGGTAAAATTATTTGAAAAACTCAGGTGATGCTGGTTAAAAATCAGCCTCATGGAACTGTGTGTTCAGCTGAAAGGTGACAGTGAATGGCTTTCATGGAAATATTCCTTTAGGGTGGTTTGCAGAACAATAATTAATTTTATTATAGTTTGGATTCTTCCTCTTAACCATTACTTTTTCAATAGAGTAAATACAGTCTACAGGGGCTTATTTTTTATAATAACCATCTCTTATTTCCAGGTGTTTTGAGATGGCAATTATACCTTTCCCTTAGTCACAAATCTTCATGACTATTAAGAAAATACAAGTGACTTTCTGTCTTCAGTCATGTACATCCAAGTATAAGCAATATATTGTGCCTTACCTGACTGTAAGAAAATAATGTCAACTGTGCACCTTGGGTGAAGGGAGGAAAAATGGGTTATGAAGAAGTTTGCCAAACTGAAATGTTAAATTTGAAAATCTTTGAGCAGTACTAAGTCCCACGTCTCTTGAAAGTCCTCCTAGATCAAAATATCCCAAAAAGGGGCTTGGAATGTTTCTCTTTGGATCCAGTGATCTGCGATAAAGCTATAGGGAAAATTAAGCTCAGCAGTTTACGGCAACATCAGTGGAAAGGAGGGCGCTGTGTTAAGCAAAAACGATTACAGGGAAAAGGACAAATACAGGATGATCTCACTCATCTGAGGAAAGAGAGAGTCAAAAAATTTTGATCACTTGATCACTTGATACCCCGTTATTCATCAATTTACTAGAGTGAGTGCCAGTAACGTGTCTATTCATCCCTGTTGCGTGCTAGCATAGTCCAATGGCATCTGCTTGTTCTAGGAACATGCAGAGCCTCAAGCCGATCATTCAGGGTCTTGACGAAGAAGTGTGACCATCTTGTAGGTGGGCGTCCACGCGATCTTTTGACGTCCCGTGGAATCCAGTCAGTAATGGCTCTGGTCCAGCGGTCGTCTGTAAACCTCATTACGTGTCCAGCCCATCTGATTTTTGATGCCTTGGCAAACGAGACAGCGTCCCTGATTCTTGATCATCGACGGATGTCGGAACTCCAGATTCTATCTCTCATTTGAGTGAAACGTGATATTCCAAGCATAGCTCTTTCGATTCCTCTTTGAGAGACCCGAATAGCCTTCTCATCCTGTTTTCCTAGGGCCCAGGTCTCTGAGGCGTATGTTAATGCAGGAAGAACAGTGGAATCGAAGAGATGTGCTCGTAGCTGGAGATTCTTTGTCCTCTTAGTTATTTCTTCAATGCTCTTGAAGGCATTCCAAGCCGCTCTCTTCCTCCTGCATAAAATTCTAGAACAGGAAATGTTGTTTAGACACTGCTAAATAATGACAAACCCTCAGCATTGGGACACAGAACTTATTACCTAACAGGGGAGGGATGGAGGGAAAGAATACCAGGCCAAAAATATGTAAGGACAGAAGTGGAGGGTCCTGGGTACTTTGGTGGTGGTAGGGTATAGTAAATTTAAATGTCATTATCATACATTTTAACACTATTGTAACTTTCTAAACTATAAGAAATAAAATAAAAATTTTAAATAAATATTCCCAGGTGATGGGATCCGTGGTGGTGGGAAATGGGCACTGGTGGAGGGATGGGTATTTTATCATTGTATAATTGAAACCCAAGCACAAACATTTGTAAGTCTACAACTGCACCTCATGGTATCTCACTAATAAATAAATAAATATTCCTAGGTGATTATGGTGCATTTGGTCGACAGACTAGCAGTTTCCACTGAAATTCAGATTTATTTGTCATTAAGTCACATTTACTTGAGTGTTTTAAATTATTTTTGTTTACTACTAAAAATATATGTAACAAATGGCATATTATGTTATATGAGAGTCATAATACTAAAAATTGTATTTTATTTCTCTCTCCTTACTGGTTTTTTTAATTTGACGATGGATTACATGTAATCTATAATTTAAGATTGTGAAGAAAGACTTCAGAGAAGGGGCTGGAGCAATAGCACAACAGGTAGGGCGTTTGCCTTGCACGCGGCCAACCTGGGTTCAATTCCCAGCATCCCATATGGTCCCCTGAGCACTACCAGGGGTGATTTCTGAGTGCAGAGCCAGGAGTAACCTCTGTGCATCGCTGGGTGTGACCCAAAAAGAAAAGAAAAAGAAAGACTTCAGAGAAAAAAAAATTTTGTTGCTGTAGTGACCCAATTAAGAGTCCTACACAGAAACTGCTGAAATGGAGAGTTAAAATGAGTAGAAATTATGCTTCAATTGCCCTATGGTATACCCAGAAACAATCTATTTCAACTTCTAACCATTGGGCCATTTGAAATACAAAAACTAGTGACCTAGTCTGTAGGTTGTAGCACTGTAGCACTGTCCTCCCATTGTTCATCGATTTGCTCGAGAGGGCACCAGTAACGTCTCCATTGTGACACTTGTTGTTACTGTTTTGGGCATATCGAATAGGTCATGGGTAGCTTGCCAGGCTTTGCTGGACTCTTAGTAGCTTGCCTGGCTCTTCGAGAGATTAATATAATGTAATTCCAGTCACTTCATAGGATAAGATATAATCCTTTAAAACTATTACACTCTAGATAAAAAATTCTGGTTCCCTGCCACAGAAAACAAACCAAGTTTCGTTTAATTTAGAAATAGGGGCCTGAGTGAAAGCACAGCGGGTATGGCATTTGCCTTACATGGGGCTGACCCAGGTTTGATTCCCAGCATCAATGTCATCCCCCAAGCTTGCCAAGAGTGACACCTGAGCACACAGCCACAGGTAACCCCTGAGCATCACCCGGTGTGATTCAAAAACCAAAACAAACAAACAAGAAGGAAATAGATAGCACTAAGATTATAGACATATGTTAGCTTTTGGTTTTGTTCTTGCTGCCTTTCCTTTTATTAGGCAAATGTATAAACTTGGGGATTTATTTCTGATCGTAAAAACAGTCAAATGTGGTCATTATAATTGACTAAAAAATATATATGTATATTTATATATAATGTGGTCATTTTTATTGACTAAAATATATTTTAGTCAAAATAATAACCACATTTGACTGCCTTTATAATCAGAAATAAATTCTCATGGAGAAAAGAAAACTTTTCCCTTGTGGAATTCCATGGAAAAGAAACTGTGGACCACTCAAACCTCTGGTCAGCCACAAAGCCAGTCTTGCCAAGCGGGTAATTCATACTTACCCAAGTTGTTCAAATAAAGACAACCTCTGCCCAGAGTGTCAAAGAGCGCTGTCATTGTATTTCACTTTGTGTAAAACACAAAAATTACCCCAAAAATCAGTCTACCTTAAGCTCGGCGGTAGTGGCTGTCAAATTTAAAGACATGATTGGCATATTGCTTCTGACAGAGAATCTGCTACGATGTCCAACTATCTCATTTAGGCCCCTGAAACATATTTTAAATCTCGACAACTAGAATAAAAGCTTCATGAGACAGCACATCCAACTATTTTTTCCTCTATTAGCACAATAGCTGGCACACGATTGAAAAATTTCTTACCTCTAACCTCTGCTTTTTTCTTCTTAAATTTTTATTAGTGAAATACCATGAGGTACAGTTGTAGACTTACAAATTTTTGTGCTTGGGTTTCAGTTATATCGAGTACCCATCCCTCTACCAGTGCCCATTTTCTACCACCATGGGTCCCAGTATCCCTCTCACCCCCCCACCCCCATCCCACCCTACCTCTGTGGCAGGCTATTCCCTTTCGTTATCTCTCTCTTCTTTTGGGTGCTGTGGTTTGCAAAAGAGACATTGAGTGGCAATCTTATTCGGTCTATAGTCTACTCTCATCAAGCGTTTCCCATCCTGAGAGGAACCTCCCAACACCCTTTGTTTGGTGCTCCCTTCTTTATCTGAGCTGCCTTTTCCCCTAGAGTGTGCGGCTGTCCTCAAAGCCATGGAGTAATCCTCCTGGTACTTATCTCGGCTATTCTTGGGTGTTAGTCTCCTATTTTGTTACTTTATTTTCCCCAGATGGATGCAATCTTTCTATGTCTGTCCCTCTCTTTCTGACTCATTTCGCTTAACATGATACTTTCCATGTTGTACCACTTGTATATGAATTTCATGACTTCATCTTTTCTAACAGCTGCATAGTATTCCATTGTGTAGATGTACCAAAGTTTCTTTAACCAGTCATCTATTCTCGGGCACTCATCTAACCTCTGCTTTTATCGTTACCTTATTGGACTTCCATTTTATTGAGTACTTCAAGAAAGATTAAGGGAATTTCAAACTGGAGTATGTAAACTTTAAATCACAATTTCCCCTGCTCTCAATCCAAGTATTATCCAAAAGAAAAAAGTACAACAGGAACAATATCAAAAAGAAAGAAGTTTGGAGACAACATGATACGAAAATCAATTGAGAATGGTTTGCTCTAAGTATCAGAACAAATCTGCAAATTTTATACAGCAAAAAACAGGCAACACCATAAGTGCAAATAAAATCAGTCAGAAGTAAGGGAGCAAACATCGACCTATTGCATTCATTTGCAAAATATTAAAAATAAGCATAGTACGTGAATAATACCCAAAGACAGTAGAAATGAAAGATCTGGCTTGGGGTCAGGAACTCGCCCGAATGGGACAGGGATTTGGGGGAATGAAGTTAGGACAGAGAAGGGACCATTATGACAATGACAGTTTGAAATGATCACTCTGGACAAAAACTGAGTGCTGAGAGGAGGTAAAGTGATACACATGAAACCCTTTCAGTTAAGGAGAGAGAGAGAGAGAGAGAGAGAGAGAGAAAGAGAGAGAGAGAGAAGAAAAGTGCCCGCCATAAGGACAAGTCGTGGGCGTGGAAAGAAAGAAAGAAAGAAAGAAAGAAAGAAAGAAAGAAAGAAAGAAAGAAAGAAAGAAAGAAAGAAAGAGAGAAAGAGAGAAAGAAAGAAAGAAAGAAAGAAAGAAAGAAAGAAAGAAAGAAAGAAAGAAAGAAAGGGAAAGAGAGAAAGGGAAAGAAAAAGGGAAAGAAAAAAAGGAAAGAAAAAAGGGAAAGAAAGAAAAAGATAAAAAGAAAGAAAGAAAGAAAGAAAGAAAGGGAAAGAAAGAAAGAAAGAAAGAAAGAAAGAAAGAAAGAAAGAAAGAAAGAGAAAGAAAGAAAGGGAAAGAAAAAAGGGAAAGAAAGAAAAAGAAAGAAAGAAAGAAAGAAAGAAAGGGAAAGAAAGAAAGAAAGAAAGAAAGAAAGAAAGAAAGAAAGAAAGAAAGAAAGAAAGTTTCATCCTGGGTCTAGAGAATAGTACTGTGGACAGGGTGCTTGCCTTGCATATGGTTAACCTAGGGTCAAACCCTGCCACCCCTTAGTGTTCCCTGAGCACTGTCAGAGGTGAGTCCTAAGCACAAAGCCAGGAGTAAGACCTGAATACTGCCAGCTGCCCCCTTCCCCTAAAAAAAAAAAAAAGAAAAAGAAAATTTTGAGCAGAAAAATAAGATTAATTTTAGACTTTTTGGCAAACAAATTATGTCAGAAATTAATGTACCAGTAACTGCAAAATTCTTTACAAAATACAACATGATCCCAAGAGTTTCTTTCACAGCCCGACTAGAACAGACAGGCTGTTCTGAAGAGTCCACCATGCAGGGAACATGTTCTTCAAGGAGTGCCTCACAAGATTATTTTTAATTGAGGTTCTGTGGTTCCAAATACTGTTAATAACTGTTTCCTGTGCACATAATTCCAGCACCACATCCATCACCAGGGAACCCACCTCCTACCCCCAGGACCCCTTTCAACCTCCATTCACTCAAATCCAGTTGTGTGGACTTGTTCTCCCACTGTGTTGCCTTTGGCCCCCTGCTGGCTGTGTAGGGGTCACTCTGTGCCTGCCCCTTCCCATGAAGGTGTTTCTTAAGATCCTCCCAAAGAATTCACACATCAGCCAATGTAAACTGGAAACACAACAATAATTAAAGAACTGGGGTGAGCACTGACTAAATTAGTTAAGGATAAAAGAAATACGATTAAAATTAATGTGGGGGGGGGGACTGGAGTGACAGCACAGTGGGTAGGGTGTTTGCCTTGCACACAGTCAACCCAGGTTCGATTCCCAGCATCCCATATGGTCCCCCGAGCACCGCCAGGAGTAATTCCTGAGGGCATGAGCCAGGAGTAACCCCTGTGCAGCGCCGGGTGTGACCCAAAAAGCAAAAATAATAATAATAATGTGGACTACTGAGAATTATATACTTGTAAATACTGTATATTTTGTTCGTGTACAAGTAAAATGACTAAGAATGAGAAAGGGAAAATATTGAGGATGTAAATTTTATGTTTTAGAGCAAGGACGTGAGCAGACTCTACGTGGAGCTTAATCTTGGTGGTGCCCAGGGGACTACAAGGGTGCTGGGGACCAGACCCAGGTTAACTCGTGCAAGGCAAGTACCTGACCTGCGATACTATTTCTCTGGCCCCAGATATTTGAATCTTCTGACTTTACATCTCTGATATCGGAAGTCTCATGCAAGTAGCATTTAAATAGGAAACATTTTATTAAATGAATAGCAGAAATCAAATTTAAATTAGCAGAGCAAGTACCAGAACAAAAAGACATGGAAAATGCCTTTGACAAACTCTACAAGTAAATTCAACAGAGCTAAGGAAAGAAGCAGTGACATTAAATATGGGTAAATTAAATTTGTCCAAATAGACAGAAAAAGTTACAGTGATAAAAAAAAAACAGTATTAAAAAGTATAACATGAGTGTGGAGGCTGAGCAGTGGTATAGGCAGGTAGGGCATTTGCCTTGCACATGGATGTCCTAGTTTCAATACCTGGCATCACATCTGGTTCCCTGAGCACCATCAGGACCACTTCCCGAGTGCAATGCCAGGAATAACCCTTGAGCACCATTGGGCGTAGTACCAAAACCAAACAAACAAAAAGTATAACACGAGTGTACTTGAAATCCCAGGAGCAGAGGAGCGAACAGGTCAGAAGAAATATTTTCGGTGATAATGCCCAAGAATGCTTACACAATAATAAAATAATGAAAGATACCAAGAAGCTAACCAAATAAAATATACCAAGAATGTTTACCAAATAGTAAAAGCTACAAGCCCAAGAAGCTCATCGACTATCAAGAAAAATAAATACCAAATAAATACCCACATATAAAATATTTAAATTAGTGACATTTAAATTATTGACACCAAAAAGAAAAACTTGAAGGCAACAAAAGGCAAAAATTATGCATGATACATTTGCAACAAAAGAAAGAATTATGCAAGCTTTATGCATAAAACTCTATCATTCACAGTTTTGTAAATGACACAACTCAGTATGAAATTTCAACTTAGATTCTGATCAGTTCAAGCTGTGTCTGAAACTATTTATAGTACATGGCTTCTGGCAATTATTCAGTGTAAGGAATTTTTTTGCATAATACACCATTGGTGTGTCATCTAACTGCTTTGTTCTTTTCTGTAAGATGCCATGTTTTTAGTACATCATCCTGCTAGTTTTTTTTTTCATTCTTATTTCTCCAGAACAACGAAGACAAAATAAGAATGAGACCTTTGGGTGTCCTCAATAGCACTGCCCCAGAACTAGTTCCAGAGGTGGGGTGTCCACACCATGGAAAAGTAAACAGCCCCCATCCGTGGCTGACTCTAATTGTGTCCTTCTTGTGTTTCTCAGAAGGAAAGCCAAAAGAAAATTGCATGAAGGACAGGCTGCTTCTCATCCCTGGGTGGCCTCTGTCGGACAGGGTTGAGTTGGCCCAGTGCTCGCTTGGGGCGGGCCAAGGCGTGCGGCCAGTGCCTGGGCTATTCCTAGCATGGGGACAGGGCATGAGATAATCTCCAGGGATGTCTAACACCCATGACTCAGCAGCAAAGCTGTTGGCGAATGAAAGAGGAAGTCAAGTGTGCAAAATCGAGGTGCGAAGACTAAAAGTTAATTTTTTCTTTTATGACAAATCATTATCTGTGATATATTATTAGTCGACGATCAACGGGAGGGCCTTTACCTTTACCTTTACCTTTAACATAGTTGTATGCGCTGCTTTATAGATATAGTTTTATTTATACATAGCTGTATATGGCAATATTTGTAAATTATGAACTTTTTGTACACTTAGGCTACTGGTTAGAGACTAAAATTAAAAGTACAAATTGCTCTGGCACCGTATCAGCTCATCTACTTATGATCCAGTGACACATAAATAAATTTCAAAAGAGATCAACAAGTAGCAGGTGATTTTTCTGGACCTCTACACATGGCTGTGTTGTTCAGGGAACCCCAGAGGGGGACAGGCTCTGGTCTGGCCCACCCAAACAGCCGATTGCTCCCAAAAGAGCCATGGTGCTCCTTGCACACCATGATCCCTCCACCACCTCAGGATCAAACCTTACCCAGAAATTAATCTGCTGAACAAATTCAGGTATGAAGGTTTTGTGGCCGAAGTCTTCAAGCTTTTTCAGAGTTGGGATTGTGACCTGCCACCGTTGCCCTGTACTTCCAGAAGCCCCGACAGTCACGCACACACCCCAAAGCCGCCACCCAGTCAAACACTGAACTCCAGCTGTATCGCCCTGTTAAAAATTCTGGACTTCCTGGAGCAATATCTCAAACTCTACAACACTGATATTCCAGAAGTAGCACACCAGATTGGACGGGATGTAACAAAAGGCTTACCCTGTAACAACATCTTAGCAAATCTTATATGAGGACTTTTTTAATGGCGTCAGCTTGGGATACAGCAATTTTCACTAACTTTCTTCTTAGGAAACGTTTTTGATCATTCTGTTAGCAAATTATTGATAACAAGTAATATAAAATAAATTATTGAGGACCTGCTATAGGGGCAGACTTCAGAAGTGGTTGGGAAAATTGGAGACAAAGGTGTAATGGTGGTGGAATTGCTGTTGGAATATTGGATGCCTGTAACAAATCATTATGGCCAACTTTGTAAATTATAGTGTTTATATAAAGTGTAGGGGAAATTTATATTATTTATATTTTATATTATTATATTAAATTTATATTTATATATTATATTATAAAAGTAAAGTAAAGTAAAGGCCCTCCCGTTGATCATCGATTTGCTCGAGCGGGCCCAGTAACGTCTCCATTGGAGACTTTGTTGTTACTGTGTCTGGCATATCGAATACTCGGGAGCTTGCCGGGCTCTCCGAGAGGGGTGGAGGAATCGAACTCGGGTCGGCCATGTTGCCTGCGTGCAAGGCAGACGCCCTACCCGCTGTGCTATCGCTCCAATGATATAATATATATAATATTTTATATATTATAAAAGGTAAAGGTAAAGGTAAAGGCCCTCCCGTTGATCGTCGATTTGCTCGAGCGGGCCCAGTAACATCTCCATTGGAGACTTTGTTGTTACTGTGTCTGGCATATCCAATACTCTCGGTAGCTTGCCGGGCTCTCCGAGAGGGGCGGAGGAATCGAACTCGGGTCGACCATGTTGGCCACTTGTAAGGCGAACGCCCTACCGCTGTGCTATCGCTCCAGCCCTAAAAGGCCCTCCCGTTGATCATCGATTTGCTCGAGCGGGCCCAGTAACGTCTCCATCATGAGACTTGTTGTTACTGTGTTTGGCATATCGAATACATCACGGGTGGCTTGCCAGGCTCTGCCGTGCGGGCGAGATACTCTCGGTAGCTTGCCGGGCTCTCCGAGAGGGGTGGAGGAATCGAACTTGGGTCGGCCATGTTGGCTGTGTGCAAGGCAAACGCCCTACTGCTGTGCTATCGCTCCACTGCTGTGCTAGGCTGGAGCGATAGCACAGCGGGTAGGGCGTTTGCCTTACAAGCGGCCAACATGGCCGACCCGAGTTCAATTCCTCCGCCCCTCTCCGAGAGCCCAGCAAGCTACCGAGAGTATTCGATATGCCAGACACAGTAACAACAAAGTCTCCAATGGAGACGTTACTGGGCCCGCTCGAGCTAATCGACGATCAACGGGAGGGCCTTTACCTTTACCTTTACCTTTATTTGCACAGGTCAAAAATCATATAGTAGTCACTAATTGACTCTTGCTGATTTATTTTTTGGCACGGTGTTTTTAATAAAAAATTTTAATTTAAATTTTTTTTAAATTTTAAGTTCAAATGAACAGACTCATTTGACTCCCAATACTATATCAAAGAAACATCAATGTTTTAGACAATCAAATGTTCTGGCTGGCTTCTTGGGTTTGAACCTGAGGACTTGCTTAGATCCCAGGCTTAGAAGATCCCTGTTCTCAGAAGTTCCTGGAGTTTTGCTTTCATGTCCTCGGTCTGTGTCCTGAAACTCAGAATAGTCACTAAAGGAGGGAGTTGCATGTTCATAATTGAGAAGCCGGAGACCAAGAGCACACAGTGATATGCTAACAAGGAAGTCATGATAGCTTCATTACTAGTGGGTGAGAAAAAAGGAATGGAAACTAGTGAATGAATCCCAACTGATAAAAATTGGGGTACAAATTATGCAATATTCATGGCAGGTGGTATTAATGAAGAGCAATAAATCTGAGCAGAACAATTGACTGGCAATGATACTTAGGAAGTATTTCCTTTTTTTAAAATTCAAGACTATATATTTTTTCACATTTTATTTAAACACTGTGGTTTACAAAATTGTTCATGATGATTTGTTACAGGGCTGGAGCGATAGCATGGTGGGTAGGGCGTTTGCCTTGCACGCAGCAAATAGAGCCAACCCGAGCTCGATTCCTCCACCCCTCTCGGAGAGCCTGGCAAGCTACCCAGAGTATCTCGCCTGCACAGCAAAGCCTGGCAAGCTACCCGTGACGTATTCGATATGCCAAACACGGTAACAAGTCTCACAATGTTACTGGGCCCGCTCGAGCAAATCGACGAACAACGGAGGACCGTGACCTTGACCGTGATTTGTTACAGGCATTCAGTATTCCAACACCAATCCCACCACCAGTATCACCTTCCCTACATCTGTCCTCCCGTTGGTCATCGATTTGCTCAAGCGGGCCCAGTAGCGTCTCCACTGTGAAACTTCTTGTTACTGTGTTTGGCATTGTCTCCAATTTTCTCAACCACCCCTCAAGACTGCTTTCATAGCAGGCCCACAATAATTTCTTTTATATTGCTGTTGCCACTAAATGACTAACAGAATGACCAAAAAAATTCTGTAGAAGAAAATTTGTGAAAATTTTTATATCTCATCGTGGTCCATAGGGATATTAAGTTCTTATGTAAGGGTTTACAGAGCTGTTGTTGCAAGGTAAGCCTTCTGTGTTAATGCTTGTATTAAGCGAGATTGGTGGGCTTCTGTATTTTATCCCCTCCAATCTAGTGTGCTACTAATGTGATGTCAGTGTTTGGAGATGTCACTCCAGGAAATCCAGAATTCTTAACTGAGTGGTCCAGCTGGAGGCATGGTGGTGACTTTGGGGTGTGGGAGCGACTTACAGGGCTTTGGTAAGACAGCCACTGGTCCACCACCCAGTAGGAGGTGTCTTGTTCAGTAAAATAAGTCAAAGGGGTGGGTACACAGATGTTTATTTACTGATATTTTAATGATCACAAAATTGTAATGGATAGCAGACAAATGTCTGTGTGTTTTGTATTAAAAAGTGGTGGGGAAGTGGAAGAATATACACCAAACTATTGGAATGAGGAAAGGATACATGTGGGGAATGAAGAAATCATTCTGTGTGAGGGAATCAAAAGAGAAGCCCTTCACCTCGGAGAGGGTCAGGTTGAGTATTCCTCCTCACCCCAAGCAGAATCCTGGCTGCCAAAAACCTCCAGAACCCAATCGCCACCATGCTCATGGCCACTCTCCACACACTTGGATGACCGCACCCAAGAGGCAACGAGCCTCACCCAAGACGGGATGAACCCTCACTCAAGGGCGGATCACCAGGAAATCCCAGGTATGCAAGAACCCGTGACTGAGATCTTCAAGCCCACTCTGATCGGGACTGGGCCTCCTCTCCCCAGCTCCCCAGTTTTCCAGTAGCTTGGCAGACACACCCACAAACTGCCCCTGGCGCCATGTAATCTCATCAATGGACAAGACCCAGAGACTATAAACTAAAGCTCCCGAAAGAGAGTGCCCCAGAATTTCCTGGATCGACCTCTTATACTCTAGCCCACTTATGTACCAAAAGCAACACACATTTGTTTGGTTTTAACATACTTGCTTGTATTCTCTTATCTACCGGCTTAAATGGCTCAAGAATGAAACACAACAACCATCACACTCTTCCCTCTGATTGTGGTGGATTGGTGTTTGAATATTATCTGTAATGAACTATTGTGAACTACTTTTATGAAAATAATATATAAGGGAAATATATATACATAGTTATAAAGTATATATACATATATACAGATATATATACACATATATATATATACACACTCTCACTGTCACTGTCCTCCTGTTGTTCATCGATTTGCTCAAGTGGGCCAGTAACATCTCCATTGTGACACTTGTTACTGTGTTTGGCATATCGAATACATCACGGGTAGCTTGGGCTTTGCTGTATGGACAAAATACTCTCAGGCTCTCTGAGAGAGGCGGAGGAATCGAACCTGGGTTGGCCAGGTCAGCTGCGTGCAAGGCAAACGCCTTACCCGCTGTGCTATCGCTCCATATATATATATATATATATGTTGTTTTACACATTTCATTTAAACAGTGTGGTTTACAAAATTGTGCATGACGATGTGTTACAGGCATTCAGTACTCCAACACCAATCCCACCTCCGTTATCATCTTCCCTACATCATTCCCATATATATATGAAGCCCTTACAAGACTGCAGTTAACTGGCATTCACCATGCCATCCACAAAACGTGTTCATGCGTTATTATTGCCGTGTACATCAGGTAAGTTTTTAAAATAGACCAGAGACCAGGGAGATAGTATAGGAGTCAGAACACCAGTGTTTGATAGGGTTCACTTTCAGGTCCCAACACCTTCCTGCCATCCAGGGTGTGACTGGGCCCTCCCCATCCCTGCACAACTGCAGTAGCTTAGACCCTTGGGCTGAGCACTGACTCACCACCAGCTGAGTTCCCCAGCCCTGGAGCACTTCTTGGGAAGCCAGGAACAAAAAAGGAGACAAGAAGCTACTGCCCACACATTTTGGGGGGAGGTGAGGTTTCCCAAGAAAAAAATTCAAGTGTAGGCAGAACATTGCATTATGTCCATCTGGAAACCGTCTTGGTTCCTGGGCATAGACCCAGATTAGAGTAATTTCTAACACATTTTTTCTACCTTTTATAGATTCCAATATAACCTGGATTGGATTTCTACTGATGAGTAGGGACTGGGAACATGTCCAAGGAGGTGAAAGTGGTCTTAATGCACAAAAGGCATGAAGTGCTTACTGGCGTGGTTTTGATTTTGTGTTTTAATTTTGGTTTTTAAACCGAACCACAGTAAGATACATAGTTATAAAGTTGTTCATCATCAGGTTTCAGTTATATAATGTTCCAACGCTCATCCCTTCAACCGGTGTACATTTCCCACCACCAATATTCCCAGTATCCCCCCTGCCCCACTTCCCCCCATCTATATATATGGCAGGTGTTTCTCTCTCTCTCTCTTTCCTCTCTCCTCTCTCTCTTCTCTTGTCTCTCTCTCCTCTCTCTCTCTCTCTCTCTCTCTCTCTCTCTCTCTCTCTCTCTCTCTCTCTCTTCTCTCTCTGTCTCTCCCCACCTTTTTTTGGCATTAACACTGTAGTACTGTCCTCCCGTTGTTCATCAATTTGCTCGAGCAGGCCCAGTAATGTTTCCATCTTGAGACTTGTTGTTACTGTGTTTGGCATATCGAATACATCACGGGTAGCTTGCCAGGCTTCGCCGTGCGGGCGAGATACTCTCAGTAGCCGGGCTCTCCAAGAGGGGCAGAGGAATCGATCCCGGCTCGGCTGGGCTGGCTGCATGCAAGGCAAAAACCCTACCATTGTGCTATTGCTCCAGCTCCACATAATTTGGGGCATTATGGTTTGCAATATAGATACTGAAAGGCTATCATGTGTACCCCTTTACCTCCTTTCAGCACTCAGTTCCTGTCCAGAGTGATCATTTCCAACTATCATTGTCATACTGGTTCCTTCTCTATTCTAACTGGCTTACTGGCTTGTTTACTCTGAGGGCAAGGAACGTTTTAGAGCTACAGAAAGGTGAGGACGACACAGTACTGTGAATGGCCTAAATGCCCCTTGTAAACAGTTGAGTTTATGTAAGCTTCTCTTCAATTGTAAAAGACATGAAGAATATTACGAGCAAACATAGTGTAGTTCTAAACTTAGCTCTAGTTAGTCACTTCGCAAATTGTGCTAATAAATAATAAGATGTAGATGCAGCTGTTTAAAGTATCATCTCAGTTTACTTTTGAAGTCATTCTTTCTATTTTTTCCCCTTTGTTATGGGCCTTGTGATTTGCAGCTCTGTTCAAGATAGTTTCTTGGAGATGTCGGTCCAGCACCACAAGCGCCACCACAGAGCCCGCCACCCTCCGTCCAAGGCCATCCACCCACCAAACTACCAAACTACATCCATCCGCCCCAGCAAACTGCTCTGAAAAAATCATCAGTTCTGATATTGATGGCCATTTGTTGTGTGTGTGTGTGTGTGTGTGTGTGTGTGTGTGGTGACAAAACACATATAGAGATGAAGTTAAACCCTTGAAATTCCACAAAACTGGGGGCCGGAGAGATATCCAGAATGAACCATGGGTCAAAAGACAGACTTAGAAGGGTGTGTGTGTGTGAGAGAGAAAGAGAGAGAGAGAGAGAGAGAAGGGAATAAGATGGAGGGAAAGAGAGAGGAGAGGGAGAGAGACAAGGGGAGAAGAAGATGGAGGGAGAGACCCATGGCCAATGATTCTTCTCAAAAATGACCACATTCCTGCTAATCTAGGGGATAAACTGCAAAGGAGCTATAAAAACTAAGCTCAGATTGGTACCTTTCAACTATATAGACTTCTCAGCAAATTACCTTATGTCGTGCTTCATTTAGAAACTCTTTTCTTTCCACTAAAATACAATTCGATGCTCAAACAAACAGTAAGATGAAAAGTCGCCTCTCAGAATAGCACTTTAGTTTGCCCTTCTCTCAGTCAACGGCATCTTGCTCCCTCCCACCACTGAATTAAAATAAACTCACACACACCTACACAGGCTCTGCAGTGGCCTTCATGACATGCTCCGCTCCCTCTGCTCCAGGCAGAAAATTTCTCCTGAGAAATGATTTTTTTAAATTTTATTGAATCACCGTGAGATAGTTGCAAGCTTTCATGATTGAGTTTCAGTCATACAATGATGGAATACCCATCCCTCCACCAGCCCACATTCCCCACCACCAATATCCCTGGTATATCCCCCCTTTCCAACTCCCCCCGTGCCTCCATTGCAGACAATATTCCCCAAAGTCTCTCTCTACTTTTGGGTGTTATGGTTTGCAATACAGATACTGAGAGGTTATCATGTTTGGTTCACTATCTACTTTCAGCACACATCTCCCATCCCAAGTGATTCCTCCAGATATCATTTTCTTAGTGATCCCTTCTCTATTCCAGCTGTCTTTTTTAAAAAAATTTTTATTAGTGAAACGCCATGAGGTACAGTTGTAGACTTACAAATTTTTGTGCTTGGGTTTCATTTATACAATGATCGAGTACCCATCCCTCCACCAGTGCCCATTCTCCACCACCAATGATCCCAGTATCCCTCCCACCCACCCCCAGTCCCCCCTCATCCCACCCCGCCTCTGTGGCAGGGCATATTCCAGCTGTCTTGAGAAATGATTTCTTACACATCAGCTAACTGCAGTAGCATTCCACAATCAAAGGTTGTTTACTCAAACTTATTATAAGGGGAAAATTTAATTCAAATAGAAAAACAAAGACGATTTTTTTAATCCAACAACTTCTATCTCATCACAGTCGTACATGTCCCTTTTTCTTCTTGTTTATGATTCCTTGAACTTTTTAATACAAGTTTTATTCCATTAATTAAATCTCCTTTAATATTTACAATTGTCTTCCTTTCACATTTATTCTGCATTCCTCTGCTAACCCAGATGCAGTTTTTAAATCTAACTTCTCTATTCTTCTCTAAATCTATTCTTCTCTATTCTCTAGATTATGTATGCCTCTGGAGAGGGTAACACTGACGGATAGGCTGACATCATTACAATGTCCCAGTCTATATTAGTTGCTTGTCAAGTGTTGGACATGGCTAGGGATCCTTGAGAATGAAATACATACAAGCAGAAGGGGAAAAAAAGAACAAAAAGACTTTTCTGAAGAACAATAGAGTTGATGAGAGGGATTATCATTAGAAAACTGGCCATAGACTGAATCAGAGAGACTCAGGCAGCCTTTTATATTCCTATTTTATGTTGGTTTAAAGCTCCCCACTTCCCCACTTCTTTGATGTAGCATATAAGAGATTTTATGTTCCCTGAAAACAAATGAATCCTCACAAAACACAGACTCACCCTTCCAGAAGCTTTGGTTTCTGCACCTCCAGACGGATGGCACCCCTGTGGATGATACAATCACTGCATCCTCAATGAACTCAGGCATTTGCATTGTTGTATAGCTTGTTGGATGCATTTTTTTCAATTTTCTCTCTCTAGATCACAAACTCCAAGTGACACTTTTCATTTTGATTTTGTTTGGGGGCCACGTCTTATGGTGCTCAGGGATCACTCCTGATGGTGCTGAGGGGACCAGATGCAGTGTCGGGAGGGCTCAAACTACACGAGGTAAGCTCCTCCCCCCTGTGTGCTTCTCTTAGACCCACTTTCATTCCTGTATTATTACCCCTTCCCCTTCCTCTGTTGGTGTTGCAGTTACCGGGAGGGGATACACACAAGCTTGGTTATGGGGCTCACATTTTAGAGGTGCCGCTGAGGTCCTTACTCCTTTAACTGTGGTGCTTTTACGCATTCTGAGGCTCTCTGGGGCTTACTACAGTTCACACGCATCCTTTTTATTAGGCTGCTCCCTCACTCCAGGCTGCAGTGCAGCCAAAAGTCCCATGTGGCATCTGGGATCTCAGACAAGAGAGCGTCTGGGCACCAAGAAAACCCCTGCCAGCATCACTCTCGGTGCTGAGGATCAACTCAGGTGTGGGACCTGAGCGACAGTACAGCAGGGAGAGCATTTGCCTGGCACGCAGCTGACCCAGGTTCAATTCCCCGGGATTCCCTTATTGTCCCCCTGGAGGAGTGATCCCTAAGCCCAGAGCCAGGAGTAAGCCCTGAACACCACCAGGTGTGGACGCCACCAAAGGGCAGGTGTGTGATCCATCTCCTGAATCAGACCCTAGAAATCTGTGACCATAACCATAAGCGGTTGGTCTCTAGATACCTGTTGAATGACTACATGACTCATGGCTTGTCTTTGGAAAAAAAGTCTTAAGTCTCTGGATGAGAATAAGATGTGAGAGGGGAGGGAATGCAAGTGAAAGAAATACTGGTACCATTTCTGCCAGGGCTCAAAGGAGGCCCAGGAGCTTGGGGCATAGAATCACCCTTCTCAGGCCGAATAGGCCAGCTCCCAGGCACCCACCTGAACCCCATCCCTATCATCAAGACTGATATTGCCTAGATATTGCCATTCAGGTGAATGAGAACGCTATTCGGGTCTCCCAAAGAGGAATCGAAAGAGCTATGCTTGGAATATCACGTTTCACTCAAATGAGAGAAAGAATCCGGAGTTCCGACCTCCGTCGACGATCAAGAATCAGGGACGCTGTCTTGTTTACTAAGGCGTCAAAAATCAGATGGGCTGGTCACGTAATGAGATTTAGAGACGACCGCTGGACTAGAGCTGTGACCGACTGGATTCCACGGGATGTCAAAAGACTGCGTGGCCGCCCACCTACCAGATGGTCAGACTTCTTCATCAAGATCATGAACGATCGGTTTGAGGCCCTTCATGTTCCCGGAGCGAACAGATACCATTGGGCTACACTAGCACGCGACAGGGACAAATGGAGCTGTTACTGGCGCCCGCTTGAGCAAATCGACGATTAACGGGAAGTCAAGTGATCAAGTGATTGCCATTCAGAGGAGAGCAAAATAAAACGAAGCAAAAAAAGACTGTATTATCTTTCTGGAAGCGTGGTTTTGTTGAGAGCAGCTCTGGATGGAACACGCAGCAGATATGAACACCGACACCACGGGCTCCTTACACCAATGTGGGAACTAGAAGAAAATTCCTATTTCGCCAGGCTCCGAAAATAATATCTGGGGAAGAAAACACGAGGCACTCACCCTCGATGGACTTGTAAGAAAAGCACAAGAGTGATCTTTAAAGTCGGGGCTTCTACACAGATGCACCAGGGGACTCCACCTCCATTTGGCTAAATATATCGTTTTAAGACACTAGACTATTCATTTACAGACTTCTGCTCAGATTTTTCAACCACATTTCAAGCACAAACCTTTGTGGTTCCCGAGTTAATATGAAACCACCAAAGGGAACATTGTTGCATGGGGTGTTGCGTTTGACATCCTTGGAAGCTGCAGAGTACCGCGGTTTCCTCCCCTGCTCAGTGACCCTGGGCATCTGAGAGGCGCTGGCCTGCTAATGGCTGGTTTCAGGGCGAAGCATGCCACAGATCGTTTTGTTCTTTTTCTATGGTCTGTGAATGATATGCCTTAAGAAATGGTGGCTGATTTTTTTTCTTATTTTCCTCCCTAATTTTCTCACTAGAATGTTTAATTAGTGAAAAGGCAATGTATTTATAGATATAATAAAGCAGTAGAAGAAAGGCTCTTTTAAATATACTCACAGCGCGTTATATTTAGGTACAACCTATATGTCCATGTATGTGTATGTGTCTATAGAGTTAAGGAAGATTTTAGTTGACACATACGCAGTTCAGAAAAATGAAACCTTTTTATTTCCAGAGGAATTCGGAACATGAATGAGATGAAGGGTATGAATTCAAAGTGAAGGGTATATATTGTGAAAAATTATAAAAATGGCACTTAGTTTTGCATATAAGTATGTTAAAATCCAAGAAGTGATATATAATCAAGTTTTATAATAGGAGACACTCTATGCGCTATATTAAACCCGATGGGATTTTAAAATAAGATCCTCATGTTCGACATAGGAAGACAGACCCACAGGCGCTAAAGTGAGCTTTCATTTAAATAAGAAATGTAAGAATAGTTACGTCAGCAAGGGGTTGATATCCAGGATATACAGAATACTGGTTAAACTCCACAAGAAGAAAACATCCAACCCCATCCAAAAATGGGGCAATGAAATGAACAGAAACTTTCTCAAAGAAGAAATCCGAATGGCAAAAAAGCACATGAGAAAATGCTCTACATCATTAATCATCAGGGAGATGCAGATCAAAACCACAATGAGATACCATCTCACACCTCAGAGACTGGCCCACATTCAAAAGAACAAAAGCAACCGATGCTGGCGTGGATGTGGCGAGAAAGGGACACTCCTTCACTGTTGGTGGGAATGTCCACTGGTTCAGCCCTTCTGGAAAACAGTATGGACGATTCTCAAAAAATTAGAAATTGAGCTCCCATTTGACCCAGCAATACCACTCCTGGGAATATATCCCAGAGAGGCAAAAATGTATAGTCGAAGTGACATCTGCACTTGTTTGTTCATTGCAGCCCTCTTTACAATAGCCAGAAACTGGAAGAAACCTGAATGCCCAAGAACAGATGACTGGTTAAAGAAACTTTGGTACATCTACACAATGGAGTACTATGTAGCTCTTAGAAAAGATGAAGTCATGAAATTTACATACAAGTGGTACAATATGGAAAGTATCATGCTAAGCGAAATGAGTCAGAAAGAGAGGGATAGACATAGAAAGATTGCATTCATCTGGGGGATATAAAGTAACAAAGTATGAGATTAATACCCAAGAATAGCTGAGATCAGCACCAGGAGGATTACTCCATAACTTAGAGGCCAGCCGGGTATCCTAGAGGAAAGGGCTATTCAGATAGAGAAGGGAGCACCAAATAAAGGATGTTTGGAGGATTCTCCCAGGAGGGGAGATGCATGTCGAAAGTAGACTATGGACTGAACATGTTTGCCACTCAATGCCTCTTTTGCAGACCACAACACCCAAAAGGAGAGAGAGAACACAGGGGATTGCCCTGCCACAGAGACGGGGGGGATGGGGGGATGGGGGTGGGAGGGATATTATCCATGGTGGTGGAAAATGGGCACTGGTGGAGGGATGGGTATCTGATCATTGTATAATTGAAACCAAAGCACAAAAAATTGTAAATCTACAACTTTAAAAAAAATAAAATAAAATAAAGGGGAAAAAAAGAAAAAAAAAGAATAGTTACGTCAGCAATGTTTAAATTTATTATTTGCTCTCAGAGTAATGTTTAAAGGTGGCAAGGTAGTGAAAACTAGTGGAACAACATTTTAACTAAAATGGTTCTCTGGTCAGTTTTTATTTCCAAAATCTATAATACAGGAGTTAATGAAGTATGAAAAGAAATATCTTGGAGTTTGTAGGATAATGGAGAAAATAATGGAGTCTAAAGAACTAGGGAAAAAATGACAAAAAACGGGTGAGGAAAAAGTTTTATGGCATCATTCATTTATATTGCGTTGTAAATGAAAGTAAAGATAAAAATAGAAACTAATTTTATATCAGCATTGTATTTCACTACATTTTTATGCAAGACACCAGCTAAGAGGCACAATTGACAAGAAATAGACAAGTAAATACATTAAAATCATTTAAAATAATTTGTTAGGGATCAGTAATTCTTGGGTGTAATTGAAAGTGTGATAGATTCCTCATGATTTCAGAAGTTAAAGAAAAAGTTAAGTGTTCGTTTCCATACCAATTTGCAGCGGATTTACCTCCCAAGTTCAGTCTATAGCCTTAGCGTTTTCTAGCCCTCTGTGCAAATATAAGGAAAATATATTTTTAAATTAGTTTATTAAGACGATTTGCTCGAGCGGGCCCAGTAACGTCTCCATTGGAGACTTTGTTGTTACTGTGTCTGGCATCTTAAAGTGGTTTAATAGGAGCAATCGTTAGGATTAAAGGTTAGTCCAACTCATCTTAAATAGGCAGCTTTTGAACTATTTGTAAAATGAAATATTCGCTTTTTAAAAAATGTACTACCAATATGCATATCAAAATGGGTGAGTACAAAAGTCTTTTGCTCAATCTTTTGGTAGAGTTTATTAGGCTTTTGTCTTGTTAAGTTTTACAAGTGCTTTGGTCAGATGAATGGTGGGAAAATATTTTCTCCAAGTCTGTTGAATGTCTTTTTATTCTAGTCACCATTTCTTTTGTGGTGTTTCTAGAAGTTTCTTAATTTGATGTGGATCCATATATTGACATTTGTTTCTGTTTAGTTGGCCAGGGGCATCAAATCACTGAAGATGCTTCTAAGATTCAATATTATAAAGGTATGTTCAATGTCAATGTTATAAACAAGCATTCAGTGTCTGTTTACCTCTATATAACTTAGGGATTCAGGTCTGATAGTGAAGTCTCTAATTCATTTTCAGCTGACTTTTGTGCATGGTATGGGGAAGGAGTCTGAGTTCACTTTCTACTAAGTGACTGACCAGTTTTTCCAGTACCATTTGTTGAAGAGGCTTTCTTTGTTACACTTCTTATTCTTTGCTCCTTTGTTAAATCTGACAGAGATGTTTATGTACCTTAGAATATGCCTCTGGAATCAAATTCTATTCCATTGGTCTGAGACTCTGTCTTGATCCTAGTACCACATGTCTTACTATCGCTTCATAGGATGATTTAAAGCTGAGGAGACAGACCCTCTCTCATTGTTTCCTAGGATTGCTTTGGCTATTGGGGGACGGGGCAGGTTATTACTCTACTTGTTTAATTTACTGCATTAACCTGATCAACATGGAGACAACCATAGAGACCAAGTGGCTGTTATGAGGGTAAAGAAAAAGAAAATGAATCTTCTGGATTAAATGATCTATAGAGTTAAATTTTAAAATAGCCTTATAGTTGTCTACACGGTATCATGTAGCATTTTAGATTCTACATTCTCCTCTTCATAAATGGGTGTGGAACTGTGTGTGTGTGTGTGTGTGTGTGTGTGTGTGTGTGTGTGTGATTCAGAGGCAGCATACATGCCTCACATGTGGGAGGATCTAGATCCAATCCTTCAGTATAATAAATCATAACAAATTTAACTTAAAGATAAAAAGTTAAATTATAAAATTAAAGATAAAAGTTAATTCCAGGCATGCAACCTACCATTTTGGTGTAGTATTAAGGAATAAAAGAACATGATGTGGAATAAGAAATAAAACTTTTAGAAAGAGGCAGAAATAGTTGATTTTTAGTACTTGAGCAAATCGATGAACAATGGGAGGACAGTGCTACAGTGCTACAATGCTCAGAAAGTGAAATAAGTTTCTCTAATTTAAAACTGGTGAAAGAATTTTTCATAGGTATAAAACAATGAAAAATACATCATTTCAATTAAATTCACACTGAATACCTATATTGGAATTTTCAAAAAGTTTCCTGAAGAATGGTGCATTTTATTTACTTTCAATTTTTGTTACCGGTTCTTTGAATAAAAGAAAAATGTCAGATGAAGAAATTTGTCAAAGGAATGGGTAGGTAGTTTGCTTCAGGCAGCTTAGAAGAGATGATCAACCTGCAACTACTGGATTTAACCTTAGCTGCTTCACAAATTAATTTGAGATTTTGGAAAAATATGTGTATTACTGGGGGTATGGTGCCGCCAGCAGGTCAATCTGTACCTGTGAGGCGAATGCATCAGCAGCCTGATGGCCCCTTCAGACTTCCAGATATCCCAAAATTGCTGCTGTGCCTTTGGCCAGAGCCCAAAAACTTGGTGCAAAGTTTACCAAGAAAGTAAACAACCAAAATTTAGGTATGTGGGAAACACACCCACAAACCAGCTCCGGCTCAGCTATATAATTGGAGGCATGGCCTCTTTGGTTCCTTATCGAACTGCTTAACAGCCATGATCCCAGAGACTCAGAAACAAATCTCGAAACCCAACAACTTTTGGCAGAAATGCATCCGGACCCCACAGTAGGTTACTGTCGCCGGGCAACCCCAGGAGGGAATAGGTTTGTGCCTTGGCTTATTCCCCCTGGCAGCCCGGTGGCGGCCATCCTCCAGAGGCCACTGGACAGTCAGGTTTGGACCCGCAGTGATGAGTCAGGCAGGGCCTCATGGGATGGGGGTGGAGCCGGTCCTTTCCTCCACACCCCAACGAGATCTCAAGTCATCGCCCACAAACGGCCTCTCTGGCTCCTGATCAAACTGGTTAATGGCCATGATCCAAGAGATTCAGAAACAAATCTCCAAACACGGTGGCTTTTGGCAGAAATGTGTCCGGATCCCACAGTAGGTTACTGTCACTGGGCCACCCCAGGGGGAAAAGGGTGTTGTCCCTCCACCTGTTCCCCCTAGGTGGCTCGGTGACCACCATCCTCAAGAGGCCACTGGACAGTCAGGTTTGGGCCCTCAGTGATGAGACACACAGGGCCTCATGGGATGGGGGTGGAGCCGGCCCTTTTCTTCCCCATCCCAACGAGACCCTGAGTCGCCACCCATGAACGGCCTTTCTGGCTCCTGATCAAGCTGCTTAATAGCCATGATCCCAGAGACTCAGGAGAAAATCTCAGAACCCAGCAGGTTTTGGCAGAAATCCTCTAGATTTGAGTGTTAAAATTTTGGAATTTCAAAATCACATGGCCCTACTGCAGCCACGCAACATCATATGTTATTCATAACCAGCAATAGAAAACAAATTGTCTACTGTTGCCTTTTCAGCACCCACCAACTGGCCCCCTGGCACCGTGTAATCCCATCAACGGCCAAGACTCAGAGACTATAAAAACCAGCTCCCAGAAGAGAACAGTGCAGTCTCCTGCCCCCGCTCCTGGCTATCCTCGCCCGGGCCCCTTGGAGGGGAGCGGGTTGAGCTTTCCTCCCCGCCCCGACCAGAGCTCCGGCAGCCAAAGACCTCCAGGACCAGCCACCACCATGCTGAGACTACTCTCCGCACACTTGAAGGTACTGGCAGAGGGACAAAGTCACGCGGGTTCTGGGGCTGAGATCTCCAAGCCTACTCGGATTTGGGCCGAGCATCCTCCACCCAGATCCTCCAAATTCCAGTAGGTGAGGGTCACACCCACCAACTGGCCCCCTGGTGCCATGTAATCCCATCAACGGCCAAGACTCAGAGACTATAAAAACCAACTCCCGGAACCGCGCGGCCGCGAATCCATTTTGTTATCTCATTCCTACTTTGGACAAACTGGCAGGCTACCGAATGTAGCCTGTCCACACGGCAGAGTCTGGCAAACTCCCCGTGGCGTCCCCAATATGCCAAATACCAGTAACAATGATGGGTCTCATTCTCCTAAAGAGCCTTGAATATAATCTCAGGGCTAGGATGAAGGAGACGTTACTGGGGCCTGCTCGAGGCAATCGACGAATAACAGGATGATTTGTGATTTGATTTGTGATTTGCCTTTTCAGCAGATCTGAGTGTTGGGGTAAAATCTCAAATAATAATGGTGGGTCTGGTGTCAAAATATTGAATGTGATCAAAGTAGAGAGAGAGTAATGTGTAAATCATCTGCCCCACAGGTAGGGGGAGGGTGTGGGATGGGGGTATACTGGGGTTGTTGGGGGTGGAGAATGGTCACTGGTGACGGTATGGATGTTTCACTGTACGACCGAGACTTAGACCCGAAAGCTTTGTAACTGCTCTCACAGTGATTCAATAAACAAAATTATAAAAAATGAAAAAAAAAGTAAGGTGGAGTTCATGCCTAATTCAATCAGCTAATCAGTGGCTGAATAAATAGTATTACTCCTACAAAAATATGTGTATCAGTTATCTTTGTGTTATCCATATTCAGTTTATACTGTGTCTTGTATTAGGTCTTCATTGGTGGATGGATGAATGGATGAATGGATGGATGGATGAATGAACTTTGACAAGTCTTTTACCAGTAATTTCTTGAATTTACAAAGAGCAAATCTATCACTACTAATTCTGAGAATATTAATTTGAACCTTTAGAAAAGTATTAAATTTAAGAGACTGTCTTCTTCAAAGGATTTCTTTGCAACACTACGTAAAGTAAATCTACGGTCTGTTAATGTTGTGCAGAATAGAAGGGAAAATGGCCTACAGGTGGGAGGATGAAAAAAGCAAATTTTTCATCAATGTAAATTGCAGAAATTTTTTAAGGAAAAAAGATAAGTAATTCTCTTCCAAAGTCTAATCTCTTTCTTTTTTTCTTTTTTTGGATTCTTACTCAGCCTATAAAGCTGAATTAAATTCTTACTCTGATTTATTGGTTGGCCCTATAATCCATTATTAAAAAACGTTGAAGTCAATGTACCATTAAAAATTTATTTAGAGTGTTTGATTTCATTCTCAGATGATTTGTGGATTATTATAAGTCAGTGGAGTAAGCTTTCTGGTAACTACCATAAATTTACTATAGTCATACTGTTGTAATGGAAGTTTGCTTAATCAAGCATACCTAGATAATCTATGACTGGAGAACAAGGAGGTCTTTATTATACCAGCTGCTCAGACCCAGGGGTCTGGGCCAAGCAAGCACATGAAATCTTAGACAAAGTTCAAGAGCCTGTTTTTATAGGGCATTACTGAAAACTCATTACTTTATATTCAAAGCTGTGGGGGGGGAGGCACATCAATCCTGGTACCTAATCTGGATGGCTACAGGGATTTTCCTAAACTCTTAGCTTGGAGCATAGATGGTCATTAATAGTGCAGGGTGCAGAGAGGGCATCACACTAGCGGGGGCATGTATTTCAAGACGCCTTTTCAGTGTGGCTCTGAGCTTGGCATGGGAAGTCCATCCAAAGTGCAGGCAGGGTGGACATCTCTTTGTTGTTACTGTTTTGTTTGGGGCCACATCCGGGGATGCTCAGGGCTTATTCCTGGCTCTGCGCTCAGGGTTCATTGCTGGCAATGCTCAGGGAACCATATGGGATGCCAGGGATCAAACCCAGGTCAGTCACATGGAAGGCAAATTCCCTACCCACTGTACTATTGCTCTGGGCCCAGGGTGGGCATCTTTAAATTTTTCTAATAATTTTAGAAGTTATTTTTAAATTTTCAGCAAAATTGTCTCTTTAGAGCACATGCTATAAAATCAAAGACACGTATAATAGATTTTCTTGAGCTAATTCGCCAGCGTGGTTTGGCGCATGCCTCAGGCAACCGCAAGCTAACGTCGGAGCTTGCAAAGCAGTGCAGAGATGCGATCAAGGAAGACCTCAAAGAGAGAAGAGCAGAAGTACTGGTAGATGCGGCAGAAGCCGGCAAAAGTATTCGTAGCGCCCGCCTGTCCTTCGCCAACTATAAGACCAAGATAACTGCCCTCCGACGTCCTGATGGATCCATCACATCCTCCAGAACGGCAATGGAGAAGATTATCCATGACTTCTACTCAAATCTCTTCGATAGCCATGTCCACTTGCCAACATACCAAATTCCACAGGATGGGTATGTTGTTCCCAACGTTCTCCCCTCCGAAATCCGACACGCCATTTCGTCGGTAAAGAAACAAACAGCACCCGGCCCAGACAAGGTCAGACCTGAACACCTGAAGAACCTGCCGTCAGTACTCATCAATACACTGGCTCAGCTCTTCACTCGCTACCTATCTGATTGCAAGGTTCCGTCCCAATGGAAAACCAGCAGGACCGTACTACTGTTCAAGAAGGGAGACATCCATGACATTGGCAACTATCGCCCGATCTGCCTATTGTCTGTCATCTACAAGCTGTTCACTCGAGTCATCCTAAATAGGATTGGCAGAACACTAGATGAAGGACAACCATGCGAGCAAGCCGGGTTCCGCAAAGGATTCAGCACCATCGACCATATCCACACGGTAACCAAGCTCATTGAGGTTTCTCGGGAGTTCAAGATGCCGCTCTGCTTAACGTTCATTGATTTAAAGAAGGCCTTTGATTCTGTTGAGACGGAAGCGGTCATTGAAGCCCTAGCCAATCAGGGCATTCAAGCCCAATACATCAGGATCCTCCGTGAGCTCTATTGCGGATTCACTACCAGGATCTCACCATTCTACAAAGAAGTGATCGTTGATGTCAAGAGAGGGGTGCGGCAGGGTGATACCATTTCACCAAAACTCTTCAGTGCCACCCTCGAGAACATCATGCGACGACTGGAATGGGAAGGAATGGGAGTGAAGATAGATGGTTGGCAACTACACCACCTCCGCTTTGCTGATGACATTGTTTTAATAACACCAAACATCAGCCAAGCGGCACAAATGCTGGCCGACTTTGACCGTGAGTGTGGAAAGGTAGGACTACAGCTGAATCTTACGAAGACAATGTTTATGAGAAACAGCCTTGTTCCTGACGCCCCATTCGCTCTCAATGGAACGACCATCTCCGAATGCAACAGCTATGTGTACCTAGGTCGAGAGGTCAACATGACAAATGACCTGGCACCCGAGCTGGGCAGGAGGAAGAGAGCGGCTTGGAACGCCTTCAAGAACGTCGAAGAAATAGCTAAGAGGACGAAGAACCTCCGGCTCCGGGCACATCTCTTTGATTCCACTGTTCTTCCTGCATTAACATATGCCTCAGAGACCTGGGCCCTACGCAAACAAGATGAGAACGCCATTCAGGTCTCCCAAAGAAGAATAGAAAGAGCTATGCTTGGAATATCACGTTTCACTCAAATGAGAGAACGAATCCGGAGTTCTGACATCCGTCGACGATCAAGGATCAGGGACGCTGTCTCATTTGCCAAGGTGTCGAAAATCAGATGGGCTGGTCACGTAATGAGATTTAAAGACGACCGTTGGACTAGAGCTGTTACTGATTGGATTCCACGGGATGTCAAGAGACCGCGTGGCCGCCCACCTACCAGATGGTCAGACTTCTTTGTCAAGATCATGAACGATCGGTTTGAGGCCCTCCATGTTCCCGGAGCGAAGAGATGCCATTGGGCTACACTAGCACGCGACAGGGACAAATGGAGACGTTACTGGCGCCCGCTCGAGCAAATCGACGACTAACGGGAAGTTAAGTGATTAAGTGATTAAGTGATTTTTAAATTTTCAGCAAAATTGTCTCTTTAGAGCACATGCTATAAAATCAAAGACACGTATAATAGATTTTCATCATAACAATATCTCAGACCAAATCAATATGATAGGTTCCATATGGCTTTGGATATTTTTTTGTTAAAATCCCTACGAACTCCACCTTATATAAGAAGTCAGATTTGAGATCATTTGTACAGATCCCTCAAAGCATTAATGCTATCTAACATTACTCTTCAGACCACTTAGGGTTATTTTTATTCAATATTTTCTATGCTGAGTTTTTATATTGGTTACAATAACTGAACCTACTTTAACAAAGTAAGGATAAAGAAGTAGCATTCCTAAGAAATACAGGATTGACAAGTAGCAGAAAACTCATGGTTTTAGTCTGATCAAGACACTGTGCATTTAAGTCCAGGAAAAGGCATCTCTCATCTTCCTCAGACTTGTTACTAAAATCTATGTTCCTCTAAAACCTACTTATATAATTCATAGTAATTTCAATTTCCTTCATATTCTGTTCTCTGTTAAAAGTGATTAATAATTGTTTGAGTCATTAATATACTAGGTATAAAACTTGGATTGACCCCTTCATTTTTAAAAGACGAAGAAAATAGTCAGTGGAAAGTCTGTATCATGATCAAGATCATAGCATTATCTTTTAAAGAGTAATTTGTGTTGTTGACATATAGAGATTACTTTGCAAATGCTTAAAGTGTTGACATTTATCATAAAGTGAATGACAATTTATAAGTTAACCTACTTTAAATCTTATTATAAAACAACTAATTGTATAAAGAGGTAGTAATGAAATATTATTGCTAAGCAAGAATGTATTTTATAACGTTGCATTTGGGGACAAATGCTAAATTGTGCAAACCAAAATCTGTCTTGGAATATGGATTTTATTTTAGGGGGAAAGCTCAACATTTTCTTCAACTAATATTATGGAAGAACTTTGCAAAGCTCTGAAATATTTGTGACTTTCTATGATTATATATATATAAGCATTTAGTTTCTCTACCTTATACTGTACCCATCTCCATCTTTGCTCCTAATCCCATCCTCCCATCCCACCCCTGTTGCCCCAGAAACAGGTATGTACAGGTACGATACTTGTCCATTCTCCATTTAAATTGGTTGCTCCCAAGCAACCCAATGCCTCATTTAAATCACTCTGATGTGAACTTTGTAATCCTTAAGATATGATTGTTTCAAATAATCTGCCCTTTTGGTGAGGCTTCCTCTAGTTGTGAACAGATCTAAATTTAGATGAAAAGCATCCTATCCATAGGGAGTTACTGTGTCTTGTGGTGGCCAACACTCTTTCCACAGCAAAGATGGACTTTGGTCACTTAAGGGTGGCAACTTGTCTCTGCTTGACACAGTAGCACCAAAAGAAGCAAGGACTCTACTCATTTACCTTAATTCAGTATGAACTTGAGTGTGGACCAGGAGACTTTGAGCTATTACAGGAAAACATAATTACAAGGAGGACTTAGCTCTGGTTTTGAATGAGTCTGAAATTGTAGGCAAATCCCCTGACCCCCATATACATAAAGCCACAAGACCAAGGAAGACATCTTCTTCTGTGCCGTTTCTGAGATGTAGGAGGAAATAGGGTGCTCCCTTTGTTTTAAGATATTTTCCAAAGATGTAGAATTAGATATCATAACCAAAATTTCAATAGCTCCTCCAGTTTGCCGTACCATAATCACATTCACTGTTTTCCATGTACTATGAGAACACTAAATCTAGACTATCTTGGCCATTACTTAATTTTATCTTCCGGATGAAGAACAGCTATTTCAGCATTTTAGATATTTATATCTTAAAATGCAAAAATGATTCCAAATTTTTATATGCAGAGATCTTTCTTTCAAATGAAATACTTTGCCATCACTTAAATCACTTAACTTCCCGTTAGTCGTCGATTTGCTCGAGCGGGCACCAGTAACGTCTCCATTTGTCCCTGTCGCGTGCTAGTGTAGCCCAATGGCATCTCTTCGCTCCAGGAACATGAAGGGCCTCAAACCGATTGTTCATGATCTTGACGAAGAAGTCTGACCATCTGGTAGGTGGGCGGCCACGCAGTCTTTTGACATCCCGTGGAATCCAGTCAGTAACAGCTCTAGTCCAACGGTCGTCTTTAAATCTCATTACGTGACCAGCCCATCTGATTTTCGACACCTTGGCAAATGAGACAGCGTCCCTGATCCTTGATCGTCGACGGATGTCAGAACTCCGGATTCGTTCTCTCATTTGAATGAAACGTGATATTCCAAGCATAGCTCTTTCTATTCTTCTTTGGGAGACCTGAATAGCATTCTCATCCTGTTTGCGTAGGGCCCAGGTCTCTGAGGCATATGTTAATGCAGGAAGAACAGTGGAATCAAAGAGATGTGCCCGGAGCCGGAGGTTCTTCGTCCTCTTAGCTATTTCTTCGACGTTCTTGAAGGCGTTCCAAGCCGCTCTCTTCCTCCTGTGCAGCTCGGGTGCCAGGTCATTTGTCATGTTGACCTCTCGACCTAGGTACACATAGCTGTTGCATTCGGAGATGGTCGTTCCATTGAGAGCGAATGGGGCGTCAGGAACAAGGCTGTTTCTCATAAACATTGTCTTCGTGAGATTCAGCTGTAATCCTACCTTTCCACACTCACGGTCAAAGTCGGCCAGCATTTGTGCCGCTTGGCTGATGTTTGGTGTTATTAAAACAATGTCATCAGCAAAGCAGAGGTGGTGTAGTTGCCGATCATCTATCTTCACTCCCATTCCTTCCCATTCCAGTCGTCGCATGATGTTCTCGAGGGTGGCACTGAAGAGTTTCGGTGAAATGGTATCACCCTGCCGCACCCCTCTCTTGACATCAACGATCACTTCTTTGTAGAATGGTGAGATCCTGGTAGTGAATCCACAATACAGCTCACGGAGGATCCTGAGCCATATCAGGGAAAAAAGGTCTTTCAACATTTTTACTTAATAGTGATATAAGATCATATTCTGATCACATTTTCCCTTTTTTTATCTTCCTTTCTTTCTTCCTTTCTTTCTTTCTTTCATTTCTTTCTTTCTCTTCCTTCCTTCCTTCCTTCCTTCTTCCCTCCTTCCTTTCTTTATTTTCATTTCTTTCTTTCTTTCTTTCTTTCTTTCTTTCTTTCTTTCTTTCCTTCTTTCTTTTTTTCTTTCTCTCTTACCTTCTTTTTTATCTCATTGATTTTATGATAATAATTTAGGTTGTTCTAATAGTGTTTATGATGCTAACATACAAGACTACTGTACCCCAACCTACCTAATGTGTCCATGATCATATATCAATGTTCCAATGTCACCTCTAGTGTGGTCTTATTTTCCTCCCATAACTACTCACACTAGTTATTAATAAATTATATAATTCAAGGATCTGTCATTTACTAGGACTATTCTCTTATTTTTTCTCCATATTCCACAGATCAATGGGATTATCCCTTTTTGCTTCTTCTGACTTGTTTTTCTTAACATGATATCTTCCAGTTCTATTCACACAGTAGTAAAGTGATGATTTAATCATTTTACATAGCTACATAGAACAAACAAAGAACAAACACTGTCCTCCCGTTGTTCATCGATTTGATCAAGCGGGCCCAGTAACGCCTCCATTTTGAGACTTGTTGTTACTGTGTTTGGCATATTGAATACGTCACAGGGAGCCTGCCGTAGCTTGGCAGGCCTTGCCGTGCAGGCGAGATACTCTCAGTAGCTTGCTGGGCTCTCCAAGAGGAGCAGAGGAATCGAACCCAGATGAGCCACATGCAAGGCAAACACCCTACCCACTGTGCTATCATTCCAGCCCATAGCCACATAGTATTTATTAAATATGTGTGTGCAGTTTGTGCATATATATGTATACATATATGTATATCTCTATGTGCTTGTATATTATATATTATATACATATATATCTCACCACTTTGTATCCATTCAACTGTTGTGGGACACAGGTTGTTTCCATATCCTGTGTATTATACAAAATGCTGTGATGAGCATAGGACAGCAGATGTATCTTCAAATGAGTGTTTTTGTATTGGGGATAGACACCAAGAAGTGGAATTGCTGAATCATATAGGAGTTCTATTATTACTTCTTTGAGAAGTCTCCACACTGCCTTCCGTGGAGACTGAACTTCATGACGTTTCCCACCAATAATGAATGAGGGTCATCACATCCCCGCCAGCACTGTAGAAGCTCCAGCCTTTACAATACGTGCCATTCTCACTGATGTGAGAGGATATCTCACTGTTCTTTTGATTTTTATTTCCCTAATGATGAATACTAGTCGCATGCCTACCAACCATCCATCTCTCTTTTTTGGGGAAGCATCTGTTCAACTCCTCTCCTCTTCCTTGAGAGGGTTATTGGATTTTTGCTATTGCTGAACTTTGTGGGAGTTTTACATATTTTTGTATACTAGCGCTCTTTCTGATGTATTAAGTGTAAATATTTTCTTCCACTCTATAAGAAGTCTTTTTATTTGAGCAAAAGTTGGATTTGCATTTAAGTGTTAAAATTTTGAAATTTCAAAACCGCGTGGCCACTACTGCAGCCACGCGACATCGTATGTTATTCATAACCAGAAATAAAAAACAAATTGTCTACTGTTGCCTTTTCAGCAGATCTGAGTGTTGGGGTAAAATCTCAAATCATAATGGTGGGTCTGGTGTCAAAATACTGAATGTGATCAAAGTAGAGAGAGAGTAATGTGGAAATCATCTGCCCCACAGGTAGGGGGAGGTTGTGGGATGGGGGCGTACTGGGGTTGTTGAGGGTGGAGAATGGTCACTGGTGAAGGTACGGGTGTTTCATTGTATGACCGAGACTTAGACCCAAAAGCTTTGTAACTGCTCTCACGGTGATTCAATAAATAAAATTATAAAAAATGAAAAAAAGTAAGGTGGAGTTCATGCACAATTCAATCAGCTAATCAGTGGCTGAATAAATAGCAGTACATATATATACAACTTTTGAGTTTTAAGGACCAAAGAAACAGTTCAGCAGGTCGGTGTTCTCCCTGCACAGTCAACCCAGGTTTGATTGTGATTCCTATGATTCTCTGAGTCCCCCAGGAGTGACTCCTGAATAGAGAGCCAGAAGTAAGCCCTCAACACCACTGGATGTGCCTCTCCCCCACAAAAAAAAAAAACAAGTCTTTAATTTTGTATAGTTTAGATTTGGGGTTTTTGTTGGTGTTATTTTTGTTTGGGGGCCACATCTAATGTTGCTCAGGGTTGCTCTACATTCAGGAGTCACTGCTTCCAGGGCTCAGGGCATCATATGGGGTCCAAGGATGGAACCCCAGACTGCTGTGTGTAAGGCAAGGGCTTTACCCCCTTCACTATCTCTCCAGCCCCTAGAATTATTTTTAGATTTGTCTCTAGAATCAAATCATTGAAGACACGCTGAGGTCTATTTCCTGAAGTTTTGCCTATGTTTTCCTCAATGTGTGTTATGAATTCTGCCCTAATCTTAAGGTCTTTAATTCACGTTGAGTTAACTATTGTGGATGTTGTGATTAGCTTTAGTCTTTTTTTACAGGTGTCTATCCAGTTTTCTCCTCACCATTAAGTCAGAGAAACTTTCTGTTGCTCCCTTCTGCCTTTCCCACCCCACCCCACCCCCAGCAGCAAGGTGGCCGCCGCCTCAGAGTTTATAAGAAAGCCAGGTATGAGCCGGTGTTTACGGGGCAACTGCAGTCTCATGGGAAGGGGGGCGGTACCGGCTCATCCTTCATGCCCTACCGAGGTCACGAGTTTCCCCCCACAAGCGGCTCTCTGGCACAGCCATAACACCAGATCCACAGATACCAATCTCGTAATTATCTGGCTCTTTGCAGAAATCCAAAATCTCGAGGCTGCTATTGTGGCCACGTGAGATTAAATGATTCTCATAGCCAGCTATAGAAAACAAAGTATTTCACAATGCCTTTTCAGCAATTCTGATTGTTGCGGGGGGAGGGGGGGATTCTAAACAATAACGACAATCTTTTGTCAAAATAATTAATGTAATCAATGTAGAGAAGAGGTAAGTGGAAATCATCTGCCTCACAGGCATTGGGAGGGGTGAGAGGAGGGGTATATTGGGGTTCTCGGTGGTGAAAAATGAGTACTGGTGAAGGGAAAGGTGTTTGATCATTGTATGACCTAGACTTAAACCTGAAAGCTTAGTAACTTCTCCCACAGTGATTCAATAAATAAACATAAGAAAAAAAATAAAAAAAATAAAACTTCCTGTGCTGTGCTTCATGCACACTGATATTTTCTGTTCCATTGGTCTAACAATCTATCTTTATGCTAGTACCAAGCAGCCTTATTACTATAGCTTTATAATACAATTTAAACTGAGAAAATTTAAAAAATCTCCATCTTTTTTCCCCAAACTTGCTTTTTGGGGGGAGTTAGATGGTACCATACAAAAATTTCAGTCAAGTTTGTTCCAAATCCTTAGAGAACATCATTAAATTTTTAATAGTGACTGCATTAAGTCTGTGTAGTACTTCTAAGGTTATCCCTCCTTTCTAATATTATCAATAATTTTTATGTCCTCTTCATTATTTTTTTCAGTCTCTTTTCTATTGATTCTTTTTTTTTCTTGCTGGTACTTTGTACCACATCTTTGCAGTCACTGATTCCATTTTTATTTCCATCGACTCTGCTGCTAAGACTTGCTACTGTATTTTTTAACTCCCTTATTTCCACTTGAATGAGTTCTTTCATTGTTTTCCACGAGGCCTTCTTCAAGTTTATTCATTCTCTGTTCGTTTCCAGATCCTTGATCATCAATATGATTGTTGTTGGAAAGTCTTCAAGCAGATTAGAAAGGTCTGGTGTAACTGGAGAGAGTCCTCGGCTTTTGCCACCCTCGCCTGAAAGAGCGAAGCTTCTTCCTTTTCCCCAGGGTTCCTGATGCTCCTTGCCAATACTACTGCAGGTCTCCTCTCGCTGGTGGGTGTGGTTTGAATTGTTTCCCTGGGGCACCTGCTGTGACAAATGCCACAGCATGCTCATTGGTGCGATGAGCACTGGGTCTGAGACCAGGACTGAGAAACTCTCCCAGGCCTTAGCTGGACTGGACTGAGCATGGATCCATACGGGTATAGGCCCAAGGCAGGAAGTGCTTAATTTTTTTATTTCTGATCATTTTATTCATCATCAATTCATTCTTTCCGATTTTACTATAATATTTTAGGTTTGAAAAATTGAAGTGATTCATACCCTTTCCCCCTTTTGCTTCTGGACGTGATGTCTGGAGAGTACAAAGATCAGTCGGGTTCTCTTGAGCTTAATATCCCCCTAGGAGACACGTTTCATAGGCATTTAACTTTTTCAGTCTTATTACTTGATATTTTGTTAAGAGAAGGAAGAACTTGTCTCTGGCATAAATTGTGCTGTAGTAAGATTTCATCCTCAGTGACAAGGGTTCCATATGAGAAAATCAGTCATTCAGCTAATCAGCTGGTATCTAATAAGTTCTTTCTATATGTATGTAACAGTGATTTTAATCAAGAGTTATTTGGGAATACAGAACACAATGTATTCATTGGAAAACATAAAAAGAAAATACCCCCCAAAATGTTGGAGCGATAGCACAGCAGGTAGGGCATTTGCCTTGCATGCAGATGACCTGGCAGACCCAGGTGCGATTCCTCCGCTCCTCTCGGAGAGCCCGGCAAGCTACCAAGAGTATCTCACCCGCATGGCAAAGCCTGACAAGCTACCCATGATGTATTCGATATGCCAAGCACAGTAACAAGTGTCACAATGGAGACGTTACTGGGCCCGCTCGAGCAAATCAATGAACAATGGGAAGACAGTGACAGTGACAGATATTTTTAGAAGCAATTATTTACATTAAGAAAAATTCCCTACAGGTACAGAAAAAAAATCACTTTCAAGAACATCGGACATCTGTATTAAGATTTTTCTTTCAAAAAGGAGAAACTTGCTTGGAATGTACAAAGATAAAGATACCCCTAAACGTCCACAGAGGACACAGTCAAGCAGAAAAAACCAAAATAAATCCCAGTACATGCCCATTAAGTGACCATTTGGCTTCAAAATTTAAAGCATATGGCAGCCTTTATGGTTGATGCAATAGGTGAGCCGTATAATACAAAATTACAACATGACCACAACTAAAGTCTGGCAGTGACTTGATTTTTTGGTGGGATCACAAACTATTATTATTGCAGAACACTGCTGAAGGCTCGAGGCAATGGAAAACCTAGGAACACCCAAAATATAACCCCACTAGCAACTAAAAGACTATATTTAACAGTTGTAGAATCCCTGAAATGATGAATTCTGAGAACACATTTCTAAATTCCTCACCAAAAAATGTGCTGGTTTGGTTAGAAATATTAGGCATTTTAACACAAAAAGTGACTATTCAGGAAACATTTGTGTTATTCAGAAAATAAAGTGCTAAGTAATTGTATGAAACAGATTCTCAGTTAATGCAATCGAAAACATTATTTCCAGTTGAAGAAACAAAACAAGATTAAAGAAAATTATTAATTAAAAGACAAAATCAAGCCATTCTTAATATGCTCATATGTAGAAAAGAAAAGTTTTAGTTTGTTTTTTATATTAACTGTGTCATATATATACATATATGTGTATGCATACATATCTATGACAGGATTCCAAAAAGAATTATAGATATCTTTACTAATTCTTTAACATTATCTTGATGGGTAGCTTTTCAAAGCTCAATTCTATCCTCCCAAAATTTATTCCTTAGTATTTAAATTCTCTATATAAACATTAAATTTAATATTCTAAATTTTCTTTTACCAGGTTTGCAGCAGGTCAACCAGTACCCACGATATGAGTGCATCAGCAGCCTGATGGTGCCTTCAGGCTTCCTGATACCCAAAAATTATTGCTCTGCCTCTGGCCAGACCCCAACAACTCAGGACCACATTTCCCAAGAAATTAAATGGCCAAAAGTTAGGTATGTGTGAGCCACAGCCACAAACCACCTCTGGCTCAGCTATACAAGTTCATTTATTGAACTTGCTTCAGAGATCCATAAATAAATCATGAAAGAGATCAACTCGCAGTTAATCTTGGACCTGTGCAAGGCTGAACAGACCATGGTGAATTGGAGTGGGGAGGGTCAACCTGGTGCCTGCCCAAACAGAGTCCCTTGTAGCCACTTGCTTCCACAGTCCAAAGTAGCCAACATGCCCCTGGCTGGACTCCACCGTCTCAGAACACACCTCGGGAGATATAATAAATAAATAAATAATTGGTGATCTCAGTCACAAAACCCACATACCCGAATTTTCAGCAGATTATATCTCCCGAGGCCTAATGGGTAAGGCATTGGCCTCAGGAGATATTTTCGTCGATTGCCTCGAGCAGGCCCCAGTAACGTCTCTTTCATCCTAGCCCTGAGATTATATTCAAGGCTATTTAGGAGAATGAGACCCATCATTGTTACTGGTATCTGGCATATTTGGTACGCCACGGGGAGTTTGCCAGACTCTGCCCTGTGGGCAGGCTACATTCGATAGCCTGCAAGTTTGTCCAAAGTAGTAATGAGACAATAAGATGTCATAAAAAAAAAGTTCTGATAAGATGTTGCGCGGCCGCAAATGCGGCCGCGCGGTTCCGGAATCTGGATTTTATAGTCTCTGAGTCTTGGCCGCTGATGGGATTACACAGTGCCAGGGGGCCAGGTGGTGGGTGTGACCCCCGCCTACTGGAATTTGGAGGATCTGGGTGGAAGATGCTCGACTCCAATTCGAGTAGGCTTGGAGGTCTTGGCCCCGGAACCCGCGTGGCTTTGTCCCTCTGCCAGTACCTTCATGTGTGCGGAGAGTGGTCTCAGCATGGTGGTGGCTGGTCCTGGAGGTCTTCGGCTGCCGGAGCCCTGGTCGGGGCGGGGAGGAAAGCTCAACCCGCTCCCCTCCAAGGGGCTCCGGGAAGGAACACCCAGGCGTGGGGGCAGAAGACTGCACTGTTCCTGTTCCTGTTCCCGGACGAGAACAGGAGATATAATCTGCTGAAAATTCGGGTATGTGGGTTTTGTGACTGAGATCACCAATATTTCTCAGGGTTGGGATGGGCTACCTCCCCCCACTTCCATGTACTTCTGGAAGCCTCTTAAGTCAGGTGCACACCCCAAAGCTGCCACCCAGTTAAAAAGTTACTCCAGCCTTACCGTCCCAATAAAAATACTGAGCTCCCTGAACAAGAACGATGACCTCTTAGTACCTATATTGCAAATTATAATGCACAAGAGTAAAAGCAGTGAGAGAGAAAGGAGAAAAGGGCCTGCCTTAGAGGCTGAGGGTGGGGCTGGTGGAGGGAAACGGGGGACATGAGTGGTGATAAATGTGCACTGGTAGAGGAATGGGTGTTGGATCATTGTATGACTGGAACCCAACCATGAACAGCTCTATAATGGTCTATCTCACAGATATTCAATGAAAAATAAATAGTTTTACAAAGTAGTGTGGACTTCATGCCTGCTTCAGTCAGCTTTATCAGTGGCTAAATATAAACCAGTGCTCCTACATTAAAAATAATAATAATAAAATAAAATTTATTTTACTTTATGGACGTGGAATTTTTATTTAAAATACTTTGGGAGGTTGGGGATTCATACCCAGTAGTGCTCAGGACTTAATCTTGGTTCTGTGCTCAAGGATCACTCCTTGAGTGGCAGGGCTCAGGGTACCATATTGGATGCCAGGGACGGAACCCAGGATGGCCACGTGCAAGGAAAGCACACTATCTACTGTACTACCACTCCAGCCACTCACTTACAATACTTTTAATTATAGTATGTGATGTATAAAACATGAAGCCAATGTTTCAACAACACACCCTACACACCAAGGTGCTCCCCCGCCAACCTAACCTCTCCTAACCTCTATTCCCCACCAGAGTAAAGACTCGGGTATTTATTCTCCATAGTGAGCTATAATGGAAGATATTGGAAAATGTCGTCATCAATGAGCATTCACTCATTCCTTGTCAGTCATTATTCCAAGACTAGTTATTGCAGTCATTGGTAACCTTAATGTGTTTCTACACAGTTGTGGGGACAAAGGCCATATTTCATGAGTTATAGGACTAAGTACAAGTCGAGTAGAAGTGAGTCAATAAAATTAGTCACTAAATGGTGTTGAATATCCAGAAATATGACTCTGAAGAGGAAGAGAGAAACACGTGAGCAGTTAGGAAAAAATACGTAGGTATGAAGAAGGGATTTTTGCTTCTTTGTTTTATGAAAGAAATTTGAATGAAATGGGGGGAAACTGGTGAGACACAGAAATCTTACCCTCATTCATTCCTCCCAGATCTGGAATAAACATTTGGAAGGAAAGGATCTTCCCTTGGGAGATAAGAACCATATCACAAAGAACAGTCTGTATCACAGGATTCCAAGTGTAGTTGGCCAGTTCTCCTCCCTCTTTTTCAGAAAAGGAATTGGCACACTCTCGTAATCTACCCTCTTTAAACGAACAAAACAAAAGCACCTCAAATTGCATCTGAAGCTACTAATGTTCCTTCTGGATCATTCCAGAATGTTCTGGGATGGGGAGCTGGTATCACCTAGTCTAGGGAACACTGGTCTATAAGTACTCTTTGATGTACCCTCAGCTAAAGCAATCCATGTTAAAAAACCTGAGTGCCCGAGAACAGATGACTGGTTGAAGAAACTCTGGAACATTTACATAATGGAGTACTATGTAGCTGTTAGGAAAGACGAAGTCATGAAGTTTACATACAAGTGGTACTACATGGAAAGTATCATGTTAAGCGAAATGACTCAGAAAGAAAGCGATAGACATAGAAAGATTGCATTCATCTGGGGAACATAAAGTAACAAAATAGGAAACTAACACCCAAGTATGGCAGAGATTAGTACCAGGAATTTTACTCAATGACCCGGAGGACAACCACACATGTTAGGGGAAGGGGGAGCTCAGAAAGAGAAGGGAACACCAAATAAAGGGTGTTGGGAGGATCCACCCATGATGGGAGAGCATGCTGAGGGTAGACTGTCGACCAAGCATGACTGCCACTCAATGCCTCTTTTGCTGGCCATGGCACTCAAAAGGAGAGAGAGGGAAATGCCCTGCCACAGAGGCAGGGTGGGATAGGGGCTGGGGTGGGGAGGGGATGCTGGGATCCGAGGTGGTGGGAAATGCGCACTGGTGGAGGGATGGGTGTTTGATCAATCGAAACCCAAGCACAAAAAGTCTACAACTGTACCTCATGGTGCCTCACTATTAAAAAATTAATTAATTAATTAATTAATTTTAAAAAATTAAAAAAAATAAAGCAATCCATGTTATTTTTCACCTTCTCCTTGAGAAAGGTCAAAGAATTGATGGAAACATCTCACTAATATTTACTAATTATCGAAGGCTTTAAGGGTTTCCAATCTCATGTAAATAGCATGTGGTCACTGAGAATTCATACACAGCAACTTAAATAGAGACAGTCCTTGCCCTCCCCAAGCTGGCAATAAAAAACAGATGAGAGGGACGCATATTCTCCACCACCATTACCACACAAAGACACAATATTATAGTAGGAGAACATGAGGGTTCTTAAATAAGAATTTATATTAGGTTTTAGTTGGGTATTTGTTATTTCTGGCTATGGAATGCACAGCCAGTCTTGCTGGGAAATTGGGTGGAGTTAGGAAAAGTATTACTTAACTTTCACATAAACAGGGGAGGTCTGGGAGGGGAGTGGGGGGAGAATGCTTGACTGAACTGTGAACTCTTGGGAAGAAAAAGAGCCTGTCCTGTGTAGAACCTGTCCTCACATCCCCTACAACCTGAATTGCAAGAATTCTCTAAATGAAAGCAATTGACTAATTACATGAAACCCCATATCCGAAGATTCATTGATAGAAACATTAGGCAAAGGTAAGTAAACAGGTAAACCTGTATGCAAAATATCCTCAAAATCAGAGGGCTCGGTGGGCCTGACGGCTTAGACTTACCATTAAAGTTCCGAGTATCCCAGACAATGGCTTCACCCATAAATATTTCAATACAAACCTCTAGGACAAATCATACTTTTAAAAAATAATAATGAGTGGAATTCGTGCCCAATTCAATTAGCTAATCAGTGGCTGAATAAATAGCAGTACTCCTACATTAAAAATAAATAAAAATAAATAAATAAAAATATAATAATGATATCACTGTACTGTAAAAGTTAACAATATCATGCTCACTTCGGCAGCACATATAGTAAAATTGGAACTGTACAGAGAAGATTAGCATGGCCCTTGTGCAAGGATGACATGCAAATTTATGAAGCATTCCATATTTTTAAAAAAAGTTAATATCTTAATACTATAAAATATCTCATTGGCATTCAAAATTTCACCAATTGTTTTTTTGATTGTTCTGTGTCTCTAAACTGTTCTTATTTCTCTAATTTTCCCTTTTTAAATTCTTCCTGCTAATAAAATAGGATCCCGTAATATGTTCTATAAAATTTTCCTTATTCTGAATTTTTTTAAATACATTCCAAGGCTATTATGTTACATATTCTTCTTTCCCCTGTATTTCTTCTCACCTGGTAGGTAGAGATGCTTCATCAGATTCAAGTTCTGTTTAACAAAAATGTTCATACACAGAACCTGGTTCCTTTTTTAATATGAAAACTCCCTTATTTTTTAAAAAGGTGTATTAAATTGAAGATTCAGCATGGCTTAGTGATTCATAGAATGAAGAATAATTGATTCTTTATATTTTATCATATATTGCTCTTCCTTTCATTATATCATTTGTGATTATGTAATACTACTCTATAATATTATATCATATTACTTGCAACAATGAGTGATTATAGCATTATCAATTGCTCGATAAGATAGAGCATGAGATTTGGCCATAACACTCACAAAATCGACCAACGCATGAATCAATCTCAGCTTTCTCATCCTCTTCTGCCAACTTCTACTAATGAACAATTTCTGTATAACCTGGCTCGTGCTTTTTCCGTACATCTTTTCTATCTTCACAGCTGTCATTTTAGTTTATGCATGTTATTGCACTTTTCTGGACATAAAACCACTTCTTGAAACTTCCCTCCTCCTTAACAATCTTTAGTTCCTCGATGCCTTATCAACCAAAGATTTTTGCAAACTGCAGATCTAAATATATTACATTTCTACTTTAAATGTTTGACTGGAGCGATAGCACAGTGGGTAGGGCTTTTGCCTTGCACGCGGCAGACTTGGCCCACCCGGGTTCAATAGCTACCGAGAGTATCTCGCCCACACGGCAAAGCAAGCTCCCCATGACTTATTCAATATGCCAAACACTGTATCACTGTATCATTGTCCTCCCATTGTTCATTGATTTGCTCAAGGGGGCCCAGTAACGTCTCCCTTTTGAGACTTGTTGTTACTGTGTTTGGTACATCGAATACGTCACGGGTAGCTTGTCAGGCTTTGCCGTTTGGGCAAGATACTCTCAGTAGCTTGCCAGGCTCTCCGAGAGGGGCAGAGGAATCGAACCCAGCTCGTCAGGGCTGGCTGCATGCAAGGCAAACGCCCTACTGCTGTGCTATGGCTCCAGCCCATGCCAAACAAAGTAACAACCATTCTCACAATGGAGACGTTACTGGGCCTGCTCGAGCAAATCAATGAACAACGGGAGGACAGTGCTACAGTGCTACCTTCTCATTTACATGATGGAATCAGTTCTCCTTATGATGACTATAGTCCCCTTCAAATCTAGTTTTGTCTGCATGGATTCGCTCATCTGCCAGTACTTCCATTCACTAATTCCAATCTATTGGAATCAACAAAATTTTCTGAGTGAGTAAGTAAGGATACTTAGTGACTAAAAGTAGACCCTAGAATTAGACAGGCTTTATTAAAGACCATTAGCAGTGCAACACAGAGCATACTTACCTCACTTAACTCGCTTATCTTGCCTATGGAATGGGAATACTCTTATAAAATACTTTTCTGAGTATGAGCTGGGTGAGATAAACAACACAAGCAAGGTACTAGCGTACAAGTTCTCTGAAAATACTAGATTCTGCCATTATCTTCTTTTATAAGCTTCTGTATCCTTTAATCCCATTACATTGCCCCACTTTTGATTATTTGTTGTTAAGTTTAGCGAGTGTTTTACATACCTTGGTGAGCCCTTTGTCCAGTGCATGATGTGTGAACAATTTCTCCCAATTGATAGTGTGTCTAGTCTCATTTCTTTAACAGAGCAAACACTTTTTCAGTTTAATGCAGTCCCACTTATTTATTTTTAATTTTTTCTTTGGAATAAAAAATAGAAATAAATGGAATAATATCATTGAAGACTTTTCTGAGATCTTTAATCATGGAGATTTCTGCCTATATCTCCCTCAATGTATTTTATAGGTGCAGGTCTGATACCAAGGTATTTCATTCATTTCAAGTAAACCTTTGTGTGAAGAATGAGACAAAGTTCCAGTCTCTTTCTTTTTTATTTTTTGCATGAGGTTAACCAGTTTTCCAAGCACCATTTGGTAGAAGCTTTCCTTGCTCCATTTTTTACACCTATCCTCTTTATCATAAATTAACTGTTCGTTCATCTGGGGGTTTACCTCGGCTTCTCACTCCTACTCTGTTAATCTGAGAATCCCTTTGCTGAGGGCTCATACTTAAAGAAACAACAAGAGTTCGTGGGGAAGTGGTGGAAAAGGAGTTCTCATTCACTGGGGCTGGAGAGATAGCACAGCGGTTGGGCGTTTGCCTTGCACACAGCCAACATGGCCGACCCGAGTTCGATTCCTCCGCCCCTCTCGGAGAGCCCGGCAAGCTACCGAGAGTATCTTGCCCGCAAGGCAGAGCCTGGCAAGCTCCCTGTGAAGTATTCAATATGCCAAACACAGTAACAACAAAGTCTCAATGGAGACGTTACTGGGCCCGCTCAAGCAAATCGATGATCAATGGGAGGGCCTTTACTTTTATCTTTACTTACTTTTATTCACTGTTGGTGGAATTGTTGTCTGGCTCGGCCTTTTTGGAAAATGATCTGGAGACTTCTTTAGAAGTCTTATTAGGATTATTTAGAACAGTACTTCCAGATGACCAGCCAACCCACCCCAAGAACACCAAAGCATTAACTCTCAAGGATTATGCACATGATGTTCATCAAATTACCTTAGCCCACATCAGAAAACAACCCAAGTGCCCAACGACGCATGAGTGGTTAAAGAAATTGTGCTGTGTATATACGTAATGAAATCCTACTCATCGATGAGGAAAAATGAAATCTGCAGTTTTGTCAGATTGCTGCCGCCTGGATGGAATAGGAAGGTGTTATGCTCAGTGAAGTGAGTCAAAGGAAGAAGACAGGCACTAAATGCTCTCACTTAGTAGGTGGAGAATTAGAAAAGCAACAGACTATCTCTCTCCTGTGTGGGACTTAAAGTTTCATAGCATGGCAGCAACAAAGAGCTACAGCAACACAAAGCGGGTTATGATCCACAAACTTAAGTTGATGGGAGTAGGAGTTGGAAGGGAGGGGCTTCAAGGTCCTGGGGGAGGGAGGCAGGTACACTAGTGAGGGGTGTGGTGTTGGAATTCAGGGCACAAGAAATCATCGTCAACAGTATTGTAAACCTCAAAATTTCAATTAATTTTTTTTTGAGTGAGGGGTTAGACAATCCCAAGGGAAGCAAGCAAAATAGTGAACTAAGGATGTTAACGGTTTGGAATGGGATGGACTTTGGGATAAGCAAGGAGAGCTAGCAACACTGGTGATGTGGTCGTAAAATATCACTGAAAAGTATGAAGTAATAACATCAACAATACTGGAACCCTTGGTTCCGCCATAAAAAATAACTGACTAGATATTTTTAAATTCCTAAGGATGCTTTTCTCTTCTTCCTCGTTAATGTCTCTCCTCATGATAATTTAAGCAGGTTCCTCTTCTGATGTGAGTCCAGATGCTCAATTCTTTGTCATTTAGAATAAATGACAAATCTTCCAGTTGCTATGCCTGACGGCTATTTATCTGTTGCTCCACATAGCTATGAAAGAGTTTTAAAGACAGGAACCGGATGATTATTATGTTTGGTTCTTCGTGATCCTGACTCAGAACACATTCATGTTTAAGATTCTCTGAGCACTGTTTCCTCCAATTAAAGGTGATCCATCTTAAACATCTAACAAAGCAACTTTAATTAAAAATAATATGTATTGATTTTTTTTTATTCTCTGGTGGATGTCACAATTTAAAAGAGGAACAAAATGACCTACAAGGAGAATATGCCAGCTATGAAGCCAAATTTCCCTTAGAATCAAAACAATAGTAGAGTGGGTAGGGTAGGCCACTTGCCTTGCAAGCAGCCCACCAGGATTTAATCCTCAGCATCCCATCTGGTCCCCAGATCCTGCCAGGAGTGATCCATAAATTCAGAGCCAAGAGTCATCCCTGAACATAGCACAGTGTGACCCAAAAACAAAAACAAAACAAAATAGAAAAGCTAGATTTCTCTTCATAAATTAAAAAATTGTTGCTTTTTGCTGGGGATCTAGTACAGTATCTCGCCCGCACGGCAGAGCCTGGCAAGCCCCCCGTGATGTATTGGATATGCCAAACACAGTAACAACAAAGTCTCCAATGGAGACGTTACTGGGCCCGCTCGAGCAAATCGATGATCAACGGGAGGGCCTTTACCTTTACCTAGTACAGTATCAAAGCACTTGCCTTGCACCCGGCCTGGTTTGACTCAAAGCACTGCATACGGCCCCCTGAGTCCTTCCAGGAGTGAGCCCTGAGCATGGGACCAAAAGTAAACCTTGAGCTCAGCCAGGGGGTGACTCCAAAACATCCTCCCCCCAAAAATATAAAATATTAATGTATTTGTCAGTTTCATACGATTCTGATTTTCATGAACCATCTCAATAACAATTGATGATCCTTGCGAGATATAAACATTCTTTTCTACAACCAATAAAAAAAGTAAATGTGGCAATGAATCAGCAAAAAGATTGCAAGAGTCTGAAAACTAAAATGCAGTGAATTCGCCTGCCCAGCAGAAAGTGACATATAAACAGATAATCTAAAAAGGCTTATTTTACAGAACAAAAATTAATTAACCTACTTCTTAGTAGCATGCTCCTCAAAACTTTTAACTTTATATAGAGCTGCATTTTTTAGCAACTACAGCTTACATATATTCTGATTTGAAGATGTCTATTTTAATTTGTGAGTGATCAAAGCATAAAAATGTAGAAAAATATTTTTTAAGAAATAGAAAATAATTTATATGATTCATCAATTTCTTTTCCTTAATTATTTTTATACTAATCATAATAGAATTGTATCTACACACAGTAATTTTTCCTTCAAAGCAGTGAAAATTTGTATAATTGTGAACTGTTAAATAGTTAAATCCTTTGCTATTTATTTTAATTCAAATCCAGTATATTATTATATGTATATTCAGAGCTCAAACTATTCATCTTCCTCTAAACCATCAATTAAATTCCACAATGCAAACCTCTTGGCACTAGAACCACATTTCATGTTTATTCAACTGAGCCTGTGTCTTGAAAAAGTGTTGAAGTTTGGGGGTTTTCTGGTGAGAATCCACAGGCTGACATCACCTTGGCCGTGACAGGGATTGGCTGTTTGCAAGCAATGGAGAGTTTATAGCCAGCCAGAGCAAGTGAATGAGTGAGTGAGAGACCAGAGAAAATACTCAATCTGTGTCACTCACTCCCGTGAGCCTGCCTCCACAATCCAGGACTGCAAAAGGGTAAGATTTATTATGACAATTTTATTATCTTAAAATCAGATACGTGTTGTATTATCTCCCTAGGTTTGGGTTTGAATGTTGTTCTGAAATATTGATATTGTTGTATTGTAGAATGACTACGAAATTTAACAAGCATCACAAAACTGCTTACTCAGATTTTAAGTTCTTTGCAAATAAAAAAGCGAAGTCTTTTCATGTACATAAACAAGTTCTTAATAGTTTGCACATAAACTAGAGGATGATTTTTCCTTCCTTCTGTCTCTGGATCTCATAGATAACTGTTTTCTCACTCTGCTGTATCAAGATAACTTGATTGAAATACTGTTTTGCTTTTACCTTTTACCTATCTCAGCACATGCAACTTCTCCACATTAGTGATCTCTAGCTCGACAATCAGCATGAAAAATATAAGCATATAATTAAATTCTCAAAATGACCCTATAAGAATATGGGGTCTGAGTTAGTCGTGGCTACTAAGAGAACTTTGCTTTTGATGAATCACAAAATAAATATAATGAGATTTATGTAAGCAGCTGTTTGCTGTCTTTGTGAATCATCTTTAAAAATATGATCCAGGTTATGTTTTTATTGTTTTTTAAAGATTTTGTTGCATGAAATTTATGTGGTCAAAAGTCATATATGGTTCTGTGTTTTTAACTATTTTGGATATTTAAGCATTGTAACTCTTTTCTTAGAGATAAAAATCAAAAATCTGTTTGCTGGTAGACTTGGCAATGGGCGGCCAAATTCAATGCATTATACAAAAGGCCCCCCAAATCAATGAAAGCTTACTATACAGAGGGAGGACATTTAGCAGTCAAGTCTCTTTATATGGCTTTATCTGGCCTATGGAAACTTTTAAAAAATAAAAGGGACAGGAGGAAATGTATAAATATCAAAATTAACCACTCTGTCACAAAGGGAATATGACTTGAGTTCAAGAGAGCTTCTCTAGCTTAAGACTTTGTATGTTTATACAAGTGGTACAACATGGAAAGTATCATGCTAAGCGAAATGAGTCAGAAAGAGAGGGATAGACATAGAAAGATTGCATTCATCTGGGGGATATAAAGTAACAAAATAGGAGATTAATACCCAAGAATAGCTGAGATCAGCAGCAGGAGGATTACTCCATAACTTAGAGGCCAGCCGGGTATTCTAGGGGAAAGGGCAGTTCAGATAGAGAAGGGAGCACCAAATAAAGGGTGTTAGGAGGATCCTCCCAGGAGGAGAGATGCATGTCGAAAGTAGACTATGGACTGAACATGTTTGCCACTCAATGCCTCTTTTGGAGAACACAACACCCAAAACGAGAGAGAGAACACAGGGCCACAGAGGCAGGGGAAGATGGGGGGATGGGGGTGGGGGGTTATTATCCATGGTGGTGGAAAATGGGCACTGGTGGAGGGATGGGTATCTGATCATTGTATAATCGAAACCCAAGCACAAAAAATAGTAAATCTACAACTGTACCTCATGGTGTTTCACTAATTAAAAAAAAAAGACTTTGTATGTTTATTATAATGTCAGGTGTTCAGGTGTTCAGTAACAGTGCACTAAATCTGGGATAATGATGACAAAATGCAATAAGCTTTATACAGTTTGAACTTTGCTTTCCAAAGTATGTTTAGGGAGAAATCAACATCACTATTACATATTTACTTCTAGAATGTTTCCAACGCTATCACTGTATGAGAAAGCACTTAATTAAATATTATGCAAATGGGCAGGTGTTAGCCAGATTTCTGTTTTATTTTATTTTGGTGGTGTTAGCCAGATTTCTGTTTTATTTTTTTTTTGGTTTGGGGACCATTCCTAGCTGTGCTCAGGGCTTACTCCTGGCTCTGCACTCAAGGATCATTCCTAGAAGATTTCTGGAAGTGTCACTATGAGCAAGGCAAGAGCCCTACCCACTGTACTATCTCTTCAGCCCCATAGTTTCCCTTTTATAAATTAACTTTTACTTCATTTGTTTTTGTTTTTGTTTTTGTTTTTTTTGCTTTTTGGGTCACACCCAGTGATGCTCAGGGATTTCTCCTGGCTCTGCACTCAGGAATCACTCCTGCGGTGCTCAGGGGACCCTATGGGAAGCCAGGGATCGAACCCATGTCCTCTGGGTGCAAGGCAAATGCCCTCCCCACTGTACTATCACTCTGGCCCCTTAACTTTTACTTTAAAAGCTATAAAGAAGGTGGAAACTGACTATAGGGTCAATTGTCATAAAATGATCATTTAAATGTAAATCAATTTTCTAAATACTAATAAATAATAAAACAGGTCACATAATCACACTAACAATTCCACTGATTTAGTTACTATTCCCATATCAAGAACAGGAAGCTTCCTCATACAGTCAAGACCCTGGCAGTAAGGGAATGACCTACTAATGACAGAAAACAATAGATAAGATCATGACCATATAAGGAAGTTAAGTTTTTTTCAAAAAGTCAAGTCAGCTTTCTACTACTTAGACTACCTAAAAACAAAGACAGAGTTATGGTCTTTCTTACTCAAAATTATCATTAGACACAAATGAAAACAAATTAATATGTCATATTATAGTTAAGCAAGAATGTCTCTCCCTTAGTATTTACTATCATTTCACTAATTCCAGAAGCAACCACCAAAATGAAGACTGCCTTAATTTTGCTCAGCATTTTGGGAATGGCCTGTGCTTTCTCAGTAAGTTTTTATTAAAAACCTACGTTTATCTCCAATTTTGTCTTTTTACATAAAGAAATATTTAGTAATTAAATGCTCTCTTTAATAGATGAAAAATTTTTATCGACGAGCCAAATCAGAGGATTCTGAAGAAAATGCGGTAAGCTTACTTCCTTGGCCTGACTGTTCTTAATCTCAGCCTGATGTGCATTAAATGTGATTGTATCATTTTTTTTCTGTTTATACAGGTCTTTAAGTACCGACCACGATATTCTCTTTATAAGTATGCTTACTTTTATCCTCCTCTAAAACGATTTCCAGTTCAGGTAAGTATAAAAATACTTTTTTTTTCTTCGCACTGTAGCACTGTCCTCTCATTGTTCATCGATTTGCTCGAGCGGGCACCAGTAATGTCTCCATTGTGAAACTTGTTACGTTTTTGGCATATTGAATAGCCACAGGAAGCTTGCCAGGCTCTGCTGTGTGGGCAGGATACTCTCGGTAGCTTGTCAGGCTCTCTGAGAGGGACGGAAGAATCAAACCCGGGCTGGCCTCGTGCAAGGCAAACGCCCTACCCTCTGTGCTATCGCTCTAGCAATTTTTTCTTACCGATTACAATTTCAAGGAAATAAAATGTAACTACAAAGTCCCTGAATTTAACTTTTGCCAAAAATTCCAGCAGAAAGAGAACTTCCTGTTAAAAAAGCTTGTATTGGATATCAAAAAACAAAACACATGCCTAAATTCTCTTCTGAAGCAGAAATACACATGCAGAGTAAAATAAAGTGAACTCAGAATAGAATAATATACAAGTACCTTGAATTCAGATATTTTGACTAATTCAACTGACAAAAGAGCATCATTGTTTCAGTATCAGAAAATTAATTTCATGATAAGAACATTAATACTTTTGTTATAATTGATTAAATCTTACTATCTAGCCAGTTCACAGCCAATAATTCAGAGCCCTTTAGTTTATAGGAGTAAGAGGGTATTTGACTACATAAAGAGCAAAAACCATTTTTCAAAAAAAACATTCTTGGGCCTGAGCGATAGCACAGTGGGCATTTGCCCTGCTTCACGTGGCCAACCTGTGTTTGATTCCCAGCATCCCATATGGTCCCCCGAGCACTGCCAGGAGTAATTCCTGAGTGCATAAACCAGGAGTAACTCCCGTGCATCACTGGGTGTGACCCAAAAAGCAAAAAAAAAAACCTTGATAATATACGGTGAATATTGGAGATTTAAGAGTCCTTTAAGTTCACTAGAGCAATGTGTCATATATTCTAGCCAAGGTTCCCAAACTTACTTGGCCTTCTGTGCCTTTTGCAGAAAAAGAAAAGATTACTTAGCGCCCTTCCAGATTATCACTTACCTTCTTCATACCCCGAACAGAGACTGCCACCTGCCCCTTTCAGCTGAGTCACTCCTGCAAACCCAGGGCTGAGTTAGGATCCCCTGAATGACAGTATCTGAGCCTAACTGCAGTGGAAACCTGACTTAAGAACTGTGGAGGAAAGAAAAAGGCCCATGAACTAAAAAGCTTGTGAGAGAAACAAAACATCCTTAAAATCTGTAAGCAGAAAGGAAAATAACTCAACATAAAAATAAGGGTTTCCAGTATTTCTGGGTTACCTTTGAAGGGAGTCATGACGGCTAAGAGGGTTTTGAGCTGGTTTTAAATAGTCAACAAAACAATGCCGCACTATGTTTATAACGACAGGGTTCAGGCTCAGGGTACCAGTGAAACACCAATGGCTCTCAGGCCCCTGACAGCAGTCAGGGCACTGAAAATGGGCCTGACCAGTGTCTTGGCATTGTCTGCCATCATATGTGGCTCATTCATCTCAGACGATAGGAACTGATCATCTTATGGTATTTCCAGAACCATAATAATTACAGGGAATATGAGTGACCACAGAAATCTGAACACAAATGACACAAGAGTCGTGGTTTTCCAGAATTGTCTTACATTCTTCGGTTCATCTCAGGCCCATAAGTAAACAGCCCTCACTTGAAACATTGCTTTGTTTTTCTTAGCTTGCATGGAAATGATAAATTTAAGCTCTTGATAAATGGAAATGATAAACTTAAGCTACTGGTAACTTACCCAACTTTTCTGAAAGGTCAAGAAGTCAGAGATATTCCTACCTAAAATATTATAAATGCATATTTTCCATTATTTTATGGGGTATACAAATGAAGTATAGTAATCACACTAATATCAGTGATAGACCACAGTTAATATGTCTTTAGATATATCTACGGTGTACAAATGAGGTTTTCCACAATTATGTACAGAAAGGTCCATCTCAATGAATGTGGAAATTTGTAAGATAGTTTGAAAATAGAGACCAATAAGATTAGATAGATACATTGAATAGTCTGATATATCTTCTGCTCTCTTACTTTATATGGCTTTATTTCCAAGGGTGACACAAAGTTAGGGGCACGAGATCCTCTAACGGTTAGATTGTGGCATTACCTGGATAACTCCCAAGCCTGCTGGCACCAGGGTCTTACCAGTAGGGCCCACCCAGACCTGAGGTTCACCACGTTCTTGCACCCCATCTCCAAACTGCTGGCCTAGTTGGTCCAGTATTAAGCGCTGCTCAGCACTGCTTGGACACCCAGACACACCCTAACAAAACGATGTTTAGGGCCAGAGAGATGGTGCAGTGGGTAAGGTGATGTCTTGAACTCAACCAAGCTGGGTTAGATCCCCAGCACCCCATATAAGCCAGCCGGAAGTAATCCCTGCATGAAGAGCCGGAAGTGACCTTTGAGAACCCCTGGTGCCCCCCAACCGGCAGTTTTATTTCTAGAATTTCCCCTCAACCGTAAATTTACATTTTTCATGTTTTTTATTATTTAGTCCCTTAAATCTACTAAATATTTAATGCCGAGACAGGCACCCCAAATGAATTAGGTTGTATTGGCTTAACTTTTTTCTTTTCTTTTCTTTTTTTTTTGCTTTTTGGGTCACACCTGGCAATGCACAGGGTCACTCCTGGCTCTGCACTCAGGAATTACTCCTGGCAGTGCTTGGGGGACTATATGGGATGCTGGGAATTAAACCTGGGTCCACTAAATGCAAGGCAAACGCCCTATCTGCTGTGCTATTGCTCCGGCCCCTGGCTTAACTTTTTTACATTTCACTCAAACAAGTCTGTTAAGTATAATCAGTTCTAAAACAGCCAACTTGCATGAAATATTCTGCAGAGATTGCTTAAGTACCACAGTATACTCATTTAGAGCTGACCTATCTGCCTAGCTATAAAATAGAAGGATAAGTATGCTTATCCTCACAACTTTTCATTGAGGACATTGCTTTTTATAAATCAAGTGATAGCTGGTTATTCATTTAAAGGCTCTGAGAGACGTTTAGATGGCATTTTTTTCTTTTAAATAGGGAAGTCCATTAGCTTGGACTATAATTATAGTTTTCTATACAAATACATTGGTCTAATGTACTCTCATTTTGGTATTGAACTCTTTAGAGAGATAGGAGTTATAAATATACTACATGAATCATTTTTTCTTTGAAAAGTCACTGACAGGGCATTTGCCTCAGCAGATCGGGGGTTTGCCTTGCATGCGGCTGACCCAGGTTCAATTCCCAGCACCCCATATGGTCCCCTGAGCACCGCCAGGGGTAATTCCTGAGTGCAGATGCATGAGTAACCCCTGTGCATTGCGAGGTGTGACTTAAAAACAAACAAAAAAACAAAAACAAACAAACAAACAAAAAAGTCCCTGGTATGGCTTGCTGTTCAAGCCCCTGTTCTCCCTTAAACTTTTGTCTCACTTGTTTGTCTCTCTCTTTACTGGTTTATTTCCGCTCTGGGGAAGCCTGTGTTCTCTCTTTAATGCATTTCCTCTCTTTCTCTCCCTTCACATCTTTCTAAGCAAGTTTCATTCAATAAAAACCATCATCATTCGCGCGCGCACATAAAAAAGTCACTAAAATAACCCTGCGTGTGGAGATAACAATCATTTATCTATAAGCCTCATTTATGGATCTTCCATTAGATTGAAAAAAAGCAAATTTAGTTATAATTCAAATTAAAATTCACTAGTAGAGCTCATTTGTTTAAGAGAATCTTTAGGGGAGCTGGAGAGACAGTACAGCAGGTAGGCACTTACCTTGCACACAGCTGGCCACGTATAAATCCAGGTATTCAATATAGTCCCCCAAGACCCACCAGGAGCAATTCCTGAGCACAGAGCCATGAGTCAAGCCCAGAGCACCACCAGGTGTGCTTCTTCCCCCGAAAGGAATCATTCAGGAAAAAATTCACATAGTATAACAAAATTAATCATCGTTATATTTATATTTTGTAAGTAAGTAAGTAAAGGCCCTCCCGTTGATCATCGATTTGCTCGAGCGGGCCCAGTAACGTCTCCATTGGAGACTTTGTTGTTACTGTGTCTGGCATATCGAATACTCTCGGTAGCTTGCCGGGCTCTCCGAGAGGGGCGGAGGAATCGAACTCGGGTTGGCCATGTTGACCGCGCGTAAGGCGAACGCCCTACTCGCTGTGCTATCGCTCGGAGAGCCCGGCAAGCTACCGAGAGTATTCGATATGCCAGACACAGTAACAACAAAGTCTCCAATGGAGACGTTACTGGGCCCGCTCGAGCAATTTATATTTTGTAAAGAAAATAAAACAATGTGATTTTTTTTCATAGTGAAATATTTGCCTTAAACTGGTTGGAGAAGTACAACTGTCCAGATTTCAGATTCGTTTCTCTGTGAGATGAATTAGAAGGCCATAAATTGCTCCTTCTCTCAGAGTTTAAAAATTCTGTGTGATCCATTGTTCTTGTTTTCCATACAAAATGTTCCAACACGTTGTTTTGGGGTTCAAAGTAGAGAATCTTGGTTCTTACCTTGATCATTATTGTAGCCTCCTTGGCACTAACCTCAATCTATATGTTCAGTCTCTTATCTTGCTTATATTAACATGAGTCTTGGTACCTGTTGCAGTAAGTAATCAGATGTTAATACTACGTAATTTGAATGAATATTTGTGTGTATTTTATCCTATATCAATTGGCAGGAATTTCCTTTGCTGTTGACTATGTGACATATATTTATTTGTATGTTTATTTGTATGTGTGGATTTGTGTGTACTTTTAGAGCAATAGTGATTCATCTGAAGAAAATGGAGATGGTGATAGCTCAGAAGAGGAGGAGGAAGGAGAGGTGAGGACATGCTGCAGTTTGTGTTTTTGTTTAAGACTTGTTTTTGTTGTTGTTGTTATTATTATTTGGGGACCACTCTGCTCTGCTTGAAGGCTGCTCCTGGTTTGGTCTTCACGGGTTGGTTGCTCAGGGGACAGTGCCCTGTGAGGGCTCCAAGCCAGGGTCTCACACATGCAAGTACTCTACCACTGAGTCACATTGGTTTTCATAATGAACCAAGAAGCACCAGAAAACAAATGGAAAGCTAGTCCACTGCAGTCTGGACTCAATAAAAAGCTGTAGCCAGCTGGCCACAGTCTTCTATTTTGAGCAAGCTGAATGCTATTTAAATTAGAATGAAATAAAATGACCTGTTTCAAACCATTTTTCAGTCTGGGGTTAAAGTTGCCTGCAAATGGTACCAAAAAAGTGGAGAAGGGTAAATAAGGATTTTTTTTAAAAAAACATTTTATTTAAGTGGATAGACATGTGGTTAAAGACAAGTACATGATAATCCTAAACAGAGTATAACCCCTGTTTCAGTGACCAAACTTTAAAAATTCACTTTGCTAAACGGGTAGCATATGAAAGTTAACCCCATATTCTTCAGAGTGTAATTGTGATTTATTTGTCTTTCTTGACCCACAAAGTTGGTTTTCTGTTTTTAGTAGAAATTTGATGTCTTTTTTTTGTTTAATAATAAAATTTTTATTTTAAGAGAAATGTAGTCAAGATTATGTAAATATCTCTTCATTCAGTGCTATAAATTAGTGTTGTTTATGACTAAAGCTTATTAATATATTTTTCAAAATTGAGATAATTTACAGCTGACATTCTTACCCATACCAATCAGATTCGTTTCCCCATATAGTAAGTTATATTTATTTAATAGTTTACTCCTTCTCCTCGTCCTCTTTCTTCTTTCCTCTTCCTCCGTCTCCTCTTCCTCCTCTTCCTCCTCCTCCTCCTTCTTTAGGATTCTGATAAAACATACGCACTCTGAATTCAGGAATTTTTGAATGACTTTATGAATGGACAGTGATAATCAAAAATGGATCCTGGATAAAACATCTGCAATCTTTTTAAAAGTTTTGTCTTATTAAAGCACAGTGATTTGCAAAGTTCTTCATAGTTGGATTTTAAATACAATGACATATAATAAGATACATAGCATTTATAATATATATATATATAATACATAGCACTAATCCCTCCATGAGTGTCACCTTCCCTCCATCCTTGTCCCCAGGTTCCCTTTCCTATGCCCCACCCCCAGCCTGCATCTTGATAGGCACCTTTTAAAGTCTTGTTGTTAAAGTTTGGGTCTCATGATTTCAGTGTTGTTGACTCTGTGATCTCAATATGTAACTCTATCATTCCATAACAACACACACAAGCCTAAATCCTCTTGACCCCTGACCCCTGTTGTCTCATCTGTCTTTTCTCTGCCCCACTTCCATTGATTTTTTTCCTTCTCTTCTCTAGACCCTGGTGCCTAGGGTGGTCTAGGCATCACCCATTTAAACATGAACAACCACTGCCCTTCTGCATCCAGTTATTCTAAATACCTTGTATAAGTGATATTATCCTGTGTATTTCTGTCTGCTTCTTACTTCTTGTATCATGATATCTTCCAGTTACATCATGTCAAGGCAAATTGCATGATTTTGTAGTTTCTTACAGCTGCAAAGTATTCCATTATGTTTATATGACACATTGTCATGACCCACTTACCTGTTGTTCGACATAGAGGTTGACCCAAAATTTTACCTATTGCACTGAGTGCTTCAATGAAGAATAGTGTGCATATGTCCTTTTGAATGAATGTTTCTCTGTCCTGGGAATTCTCAGTAAACTTATAATTAAGCTGTCAAACATCTACAATCTTGAAATCAAAATGGTACTGGAAATTAAAAAGTGACAAATCATTAATTCTAATTTTACCATGAAAGTAATCTTTTCAGTACTATAATTTACCCAATTGCTCTTTGAATTCAACCCTTATAAGGATGCTATTGCTAAATTCCAAAACATTTTGTCCGGAGTCTTAGTCATAATCTAAACTTTGGTCATTCAATGCACAGTGATTATCAGTGATTATGAAGTGCCTTGCTTGCTAATATCCCAATTTTGCCCAACTTTTAGAAAATAATACTTCTTTTCCTTCTCTTTCTTCTCCTTCTCTTCCTCATTCTCCTCCTCCTTCTCCATGTCCTCCGCCTTCTCTTCTCCTTTTCCTCCTTCTCCACCTCTCTTCTTCCTCCTCCTTCTCCTTCTCCTCCTTTAGGATCCTGATAAGACATACATCCTCAAAATTTTGCTAAAAATATCTGAACACTTTTATGCTCCCAGACATTATCTATAAACTTTTCATGATGCAAGAAACTGAAGACTATATGTTAATAAATATATACGTATATATCTGTGTGTGTGTGTCTGTCTGTCTGTCTGTAGTACCCAGTAAGTATTTCACTCTTTGGTCTTGAAACTTCAGAAAAATAATTGCTCCAAAGATTATTCTCTTTTTACTCTTTTTTTGGTATTTTTTTCGCAAGGCTATTTATTAAAAATGAAAATGCGAGAAAGCATATTAATAATCTGGGAATATTCCAATTTTATTCCTGAAGATTTTGGGGGGGAGAGTACGGAGGTTAGGTGTGTTTGGATCACATTCTTCAGTTCTCAGGAGCTATTCTCGGCTCTGTACTCAGACGTGACCCTGACAGTGCCCAAGGGCCCAGATATGTGGTGAAGGCTTTGAGGCCAGGTTGATGGGATACAAGACAAGTGCCTAATTATCTCTTCTGCCTTATAAAGAAATCTTAAAACCTCTTTCCTATGCATTTCTTCCTAAAATTTCATTGCTAATCAAAGTTAAATACAGATTCTGCAACAATTTACTTTACGTAAGTGGTGCTAAGGCATGTTTTCTATTTGGTGTTGATCCATTTTTTTTACATTCTTTTTTTAACTACTTGGCACCACCTAAAAATATTGCATTTTAATATAATTGGAATGAAGTCATTGTCATGAGTATTTGTTAAATACCATTAAATTTTTAGAAATAAAACACAAGTATACCAGCATTATATCAAAAGGCACCATATGCTTTTTTACTTCATTCTGTGTGATATGTTGTACATGGTGTCAGATATAAACAGACATGGAGAAAGAAGATTTATAGATAAAAATCACATAATATTAATCAGATGCATATAAATTACTACTCAAATAGCTTTGAGCTGTTCAAATGGGATGGAGAAATACTTAACCCCACCTGTCTAAGTGACACATTTGAATCAGTGAGTAACTGAGATTGTTTGGAGTGCGCTCTTAGAAATAAGAAATGCAAATGTTACAAGAGGAAGCAGCAGTGTCAGCATCAGTAATGAGCTAGCTGAAGGATAGAGAACTTTTCCCAGTAATTATTGACAACTCCAACAAATTTTGAAGTCTCTTCTAGCTCACATAACTTTTCTTCCTCTGGGTACATTTTTTTCTAACCAGGAGACTTCAAATGAAGAAGAAAACAATGAAGAGAATGAAGACTCTAATGGCAATGAAGAGGAAGAGTCTGAGGCTGAAAACACAACCCTCTGGACGGCGACACCAGGCTACGGAGAGATGACACCAGGGACAGGAACAATAGGCCTGGCTGGAATCCAGCTTCCCAAGAAGGTACTACTTGTCCCAGGGGTTAAGACTCTTTTTTATTTTATTGATTTATTTGCAGTCTTGGGTTTTCCTTTTTTTTTTCCTTTGCTTTTTGGGTCACACCCAGCGATGCTCAGGGTTTACTCATGACTCTGCACTCAGGAATTACTCCTGGTGGTACTTGGGGGACCATAATATGGGATGCTGGGAATCGAAACTGGTTGACTGCGTGCAAGGCAAATGCCCTCCCACTGTGCTATCCCTCCAGCCCCAGGTTATCTTAACAGCAATGCACTTAGTATTTTATATTAGCTTCATTAACTCACTGAAAAAGCGAAAGAAAATGCAAATTCCTTTATTACAAAGAAGGAAACCTCTTTTCTCGAACAAATTCTCTTGCCATACTATTACACTAATTTTGTACTTTATAACAGAAAATGAGACATAAGCCTCTTCCCAGTGGTCCTGAGATATATATCATTGCTTTTTGGAGAAGAGGGTCCCAACACAGAAAATGTAAATAGCAAAAGTACAGGAAACATCTGCCGTGGAGAAAGGTTTATTTTTCTTTTCCCACAGTAAAATCAAATGACAACTATGCAAATTTTTTTTTTGAGATCACATCCAGCGATGCTCAGGGCTTCCTCCTGCCTCTGAGCTCCTGGTGGGGCTTATGTGATGATGGGGATCAGTTTCCCTCAGCCAGGTGCAAGGCAAGCATCCTCACACTGTGCTCTGCCTCAGGCTCCAGAGATGCTAATTCCGCAGTGATAAGCCCTTACTGCCTCGAGTGTAAGTTTTCATAACTTCCCTTTAAAATCAGATCTAGGGGCTGGAGCAATAGCACAGCGGGTAGAGTGTTTGCCTTGCACGTGGCCAACCTAGGTTCGATTCCCAGCATCCCATATGGTCTCCCGAGCACCGCCAGGAGTGATTCCTGAGTGCAAAGCCAGGAGTAACCCTTGAGCATCGCTGGGTGTGACCCAAAAAGAAAAAATAAATAAATAAAATCAGATCTAGAGCCAGATCCAGCCGGTGCTGCCTGAACTCGACTTTGCATTTTTTCTGTTTTTCTCCTGCTTGGAGTGAATTGGCTTCTTTCTCCGTCCTTCTTTCTTACAGGCTGGGGGCCACCCTCCAAAAGAAGAGGAGAGTGATGAGGAAGAGGAGGAAGAGGAAGAAAATGAAAACGAGGAAAACGAAGCAGAAGTCGATGCCAACGAGCAAGGCATCAACGGCACCAGCACCAACAGTACCGAGGTCCCCAGCCACGGCAGCAACGACGCAGATAACGGAGATGAGGAAGGTGAGGATGCCACGGAAGGCGCTGTCCACTCAACGACGGTGGCTGCAGAGCAGACCCCCACCTCTGCTGCCCCCCACGGGGGCTTCGAGCCAACCACCCCGGCCCAGGACGTCCAGGGGACCCCCACCACCTCTTTGGGGGAGACCACCACCACTGCTTATGAGGACGAATATGAGCACATAGGCACGAGTGAGTATGACAACGGGTACGAGATCTATGAAAACGAGAACGCAGAGCCCCGTGGGGACAACTACCGAGCCTACGAGGACGAGTACAGCTACTATAAGGGGCGCAGCTATGACGGGTACGACGGCCAGAATTATTACTGACACCAGTGGGCAACCCACCTGGGAGCAGCCCATCCCTTCTGGCCGGTCAAGTGGCCTGCGTTTCCCGACTTCAACTCAGGGGGGTGCTATAGAGCAAAGGTGCATCCCTATTGGGGATTGGTGCTATATGTCCCCAGGTGATTTTCTATAGGGACTTCTGCAAATCGAGGGCCTCTGTCTGCTTTCCCTGGCATGCTACCGACCGGTCATTGGAAATCGGCACCACGAGTCTGTAAACCAATCCACGAGATTGAGTGCGGTTGAATGTGTTGAGCTTGTAGTTCTATACATAGTGTTCACTTTGCCCTTGGGCTGATTTATTCATTTGCTCTTTTGCTAAACACATAGTCATTGTGTAGGAAGCGTTTCTGAGAAGAGATTCATTGACATAAATGATACTCTATGTAATAAACGTGTAGCTCTTTATTCATACTACATATCCAACACTGTATATTAGGTTTAATTATCATGCTGGTGTATTTTTATTTGACTCCATGTATATTCTATCTATGGGTGTTAACACAATAAAAAAAATAATGTAATCCTTCAGATATGTTACAACTAAGGAATAAAATGAGAGATTCAGAACGAGAAGAAGTGAGATCCCAGCATTCTGAGGGCAATTCAGCAAAAAGATCAAAGTTCATTTCCATTGTGCTTTAACATACCAAAACTACAGACATTTTCTTGTGGATAAACCATCATTTTTGTGGGTAGCATTATTCAAATACATCAGGGGAACAAATGTTTTCTATTAGAATTACCATACTTAATCAGTAAAAAGATACAATATTGAACTAAACAAGTAAGTGTTAGTGTAAGTATGCTCCTTGGAATATTTTGCTTCCGTGAAATGTTTAGGGCATATTAATACTGAATAAATATTTATCTGAAATATAAAATTAATCAAATATTTTGTTTTAAATGTTTTATTTGTGGCAACTCTGCTCTGATTTGGTCTTTGTTGTGGTAGAGAGCTAGATTGAGAAGGAAACTTTTAGACAAACATAAACACACACACAAGGGTTGAGATGCACACTTAATTGTTATTTATATTCTAAGTTTGAAAGAAATTTCAAATGTGAGAAATGAAGAAGAGTACATAGTTAGAAGGGATAAGATGAAAAAACATTCGCCTTTTTTAGTATTCATATATGAGACATACTGAGCTCCTTACACGATGTCAAACATCATTTAAACACTGAGCATATGAAAATTAAAAGCTCGAGGCTGGAGTGATAACACAGCGTGTAGGGCATTTGTCTTGCATGCAACCAACCCGGGTACAATTCCCAGTATCCCATATGGTTCCCTGAGAATGTCAGGAGTAATTCCTGAGTGCATGAGCCAGGAGTAACCCCTGAGGCATCACCGGGTGTGACTCAAAAAGAAAAAAAAAATTAAAAACTCTCTTTTATATTATTTTAATTGGATAGCTAACAATTATAAGTTTATATTCCTTAACTCAATGTCTCCTAACTTTTTACTTAGAGAAACAGCAAACCTTCAGAAAAGTTAAAAAACTAATAATGTATATTACTGTGTCTTTAGCTATATTTACTGTTGGTTAATATTTTGCAATTTCATATTTTATTTCTTCTCTATTTCTAGTGTCTCTTTTCACATATTTATATACCACACTGCCAAAACATTAAAACGTGTTTACAGCCAAAAGGACATTACAATGATTTACCTCTACTTCAGCACTTACTCATTTTTTTCATTAATTTTTATTTAGTGAAACACCATGAGGTACAGTTGTAGACTTACAAATTTTTGTGCTGGGGTTTTGATTATGATCAAATACCCATCCCTCCACCAGTGCCCATTTTCCACCACCATGAATCCCAGTATCCCTCCCACCCCCATCCGCCCACCTCACTCTGCCTCTGTGGCAGGGCATTCCCTTTTGTTCTCTCTCTCCTTGGGGGTCAGCATTGACTCTTAAGAACTAAATTCTACTACATAGATTTCTCCTGGGCTGTAGCAATAGCACAGTGGTAGGGCATTTGCCTTACGCGCAGCCGGCCCAGCCAAGCCAGGTTAGATTCCTCCACCCCTATCGGAGAGTCTGGCAAGATAGCAAGAGTATCTCGCCCGCACTGCAAAGCCTGGCAAGCTGCCCGTGACGTATTCAGTATGCCAAACACAGTAACAACAAGTCTCACGATGCAGACATTACTGGGCCCCCTTGAGCAAATCGATGAACAACGGGAGGACAGCGCTACAGTGCTACCGTGCAGATTTCTCCTACATAACCACAATGCTGAAGCCAGAGAGACAGTACTGGGATTAAAGTGATTACTTCACACATGTCTGACCCTCGCTGAATCCCTAGCACCATGTATGGTCTCCTGAGCCTCCTCCCTGAGCACAGAGCCCAGAGTAAACCTTGACCACTGCTGGGTATGGCCCCCAAACAAAAATTAAATTAACAACAAAATAACTACAATGCTGTTTATCATTCTGATTCATCAAAAGGACACAGATCTGATACTATTTTCTTATCTGCAGTTCATATTCAAATTTTCCCAATTTTACCCCAGTCATGCCCTTATTTCTAATATATTCACTCCTCACAAAGCTCTGTTGTGTGGGTATTACTGCCGTTCTCTGCATTGCTGATGGGAAGACTAGAGCACAAAGGCTTACACAGCCTTCTCCAGGTCACGAGGAGCAAACTGGCATTAAAACAAAGGGGGGACCACCTTCACAACCATGCACTTGACCATTCTTCTCTATTCATCGTGTATGTTCATCTGTAATGGACGATGAGCCATGAATAGGCAGGAAGTCACTATTGATGAGATCATCGCCAAGAAATGAGCTTTGTTCTCAATCACAATTTCCTGAAAACCAATTATTTTGGCTTTGTGATGCGAGGCTTAAAGAATATTTCCAAATTCCTCTTTTGGAAATCTTCTACTTCGCTTGATATTGTGCAAAGCATGTGAGCTGTGGAGCTACTTGAGTAACGGTGTTCTTGAGAGTAAATGAATTTCTTCCCCTTGTCTTTATGTGGCCGTCTCCTTCAGAAGGGAGGTTGGGTTGCCACTCGGATTCCGACATGTGACAAACACTCACGATCAGTCACACTCCTCTTCATTCCTTTTATTCCCTTCCTTTCCACATGTAACACTTATGTGCATCCAACTGTGATAGAACTAGGAGAACCATGAAGATGGTTTTTGGGTAAACTCATAGAATTGCTTCCCTGTCCTAATTTATCTTCATAAACAAAAACTTTTGAGGAGATTAAAACCTTGGGAACAGTGTGACCAATGTTGTTTATTAGGCAATACAGGTCATCTTTGCTATCCATTTCTGTCTTGTTGTCCCATCCTCTCCCTATATATCATTGTCCTCCCGTTGTTCATCGATTTGCTCAAGCAGGCCCAGTAACGTCTCCATTTTGAGACTTGTTGTTACTGTGTTTGGCATACTGAATACGTCACAGATAGCTGTGCGGGTGAGATACTCTCGGTAGCTTGCCGGGCTCTCCAAAAGGGGTGGAGAAATCAAACCCGGCTCGGCCGGGCTGGCTGCCACGCAAGGCGAATGCCCTACCGCTGTGCTATCGCTCCAACCCCACTGTTCTATCACTCCACCCTATATATCATAAAATCATCAAATTTTACATTTGTACAGAGTCGTTGAAAAACTTAAAGTTTAGTTACTAGCATTCAAAATTACACAAAATGTGCATATTTTATATAGTAAAATTGTTCAATCTTCTTTTAAATTTTTTTCTGTGCTCTTAACATAGATGCCCATAGAGTCTTTCCTCATGTATTTGGGCTAATTCATTTCCTGAATGCAGGCTAGCAACTGTTTCCCACAGCTGTTCTGTATGTCTAAGAGTCTTTTCTAGACTAACAGAGGTTTGAGAGTTTTGTTTTTGGAAAACAGTGAGAAGGCATGAACTTAACATCAGAAATGACAGCAGAAAAAAATATTCACAGACTTGCTCAGCCTGAGTGGGTCACCAAGATGGTGAGGCCTGTAGACCACTAGCATCAGGGTCCTAGATAAAAACTATGTCAAGTTCTTTGAAGAAGACTAAGGGAGAGAGTTGGGAAGGGGTTTGATTAAAACAGCTCCCACACACCCCAACAATGTCCTTTATGGACTTTTCTTTCGTCATATACAATGTCTTCTTCATGGAAGTCCCTTTCTTGAAAAAATATGTTTTTTTAGTTTGTGATGTAGTGGGGTACCAACAACCCTCTAGGCAATTCTCTGCCAACCAGGGTGGCCGTTCAATGTGAGGGCCAAGGATGCAGTGCTGCTCGGCCCTGCAGTGCCACAGGATCACCTGGACCATACCTGGGGATGTTTAGGGCCTGTCAGTCCGCACCCAGAGATGCTTGGGGAACCAGGTGGTGGCAGGGATTGAGCCAGGGTTGGCTGCATGCCTGGCATGTACTTTAATCCATGCGCTATCTCTCTGGCCACTCTTGAAATAATTTTTCTGGATAGGACCACACGCTGTAGTAGTTTGAGATGGCATGGTTTTAGAGGATTATATAAAAATCACCAAGAACTACTTAAGTTTTAAAATGTTGAGTGACTTGAGATATAAACAAGCCATCGATGAATTTATTCTATTTTTCTTCTTAATTTTTTTCTTTCCCTAATTTGAAATTTGACCCTTTGTTTCAAACTGTATCTTGAAAATTGAGTACAATTTCAAACAGCAATATATAACTCTTTTCTTTAAGTTCTTAATAAAACACTTTGATGGTTTGTGGAACTACATGCATCAAGAAGCAGTCTCTTGGGTAAACAATATTTAAAGATCATTTGCTGCTGTACTCATTATTTTTCAAAGTGTTATGAAATTATTGGGTATGTTTTATTCTTAGTCAGAAGAGGGAAAACTTGAAGTCGATTCTAAATCTAGGAAAATTGAATAAAATCTATAGCAAAACAATGACTGTTACTTAGACCAGGTAGCACCATGGTTAGCATCAAATCCAGAACTGTGATGGTTGATTCTAAGGATCAGTTTGGCTGGGACAATGAATTAAATATTATTTCTGGTTGTGTCTGTAAGAGTGCTTCTAAATCTGATTATTATTCAACCAAGGACTCAGAAAAGTAGAATGCACTCCCAGTGGGGGTTACCATTATCCAGCACATTGCAGGCCTGAGTCAGATAAATGATATAGGCAGAAGAAATTCTCTTTTGTTTCCTGTTTACCTTTTTGACCTGGGATAACTGTCTTCTCATGCCAATGACAATGTAAATGACAATTCACACACCACCAACTTTCCTGGTTCTCAGGCCCTAAGATTTGAATTTGATTATATCACTGAATTCCCTGGGTTTCTAGCTAAAATTGTGGAAATTCTCAGCCTCCCATAATCATATTAGCTATTTCCTTATATTCACATGTGTGTATATATGTGTGTGTTATATGTGTGTATACATATATAATATACATATTACATGTTTTGTTCCTTTCAAGAGACCCCTGATTTACTAAAGTACCACAAACATTTTGAGAGTCATCTTCTGTGACTCCTCAATTCATCACTGGCATAAGGACTGACTCAGGAATATTATATTCCCCAAGGACAGTTCCAACACTATTCCCCATTCCAAAATTGATCTCCAACGCAATGTTACCAGTCCTCCATGAAGGCGTGGAAGCCATCTGGCACTCCTTTGAATGAGACTGCTTTGGCCAATATCCTGACTCAGACTGCACAATAGCTCCAGGCTTAGGTAACAAAACTAACCTAACTGGCCTCTCACTGGGAAATACACACTGTGAAGGAATGAGTGTTGAAATACTGTTTGACTGAAATCCAACCATTAACAGTTTCATAATGGTCTATCTCACAGTGATTCAATAAAAGAGTTAAAAAATAAAAAAAAATTTTAATTAGAAATAGAAAATAAAACTAACCTAGCAACTTCTGCTCTTATTCTTGAAATCCTGGAACTCATGAAATACAAGTTATACAGTTTATAATGACATCATTTGCATGGTAAATTTTATTCTTAAAGCAACATATACAAAGGATGAGTTTTTTGACCACGAGTATTCAAAGCCCACACCATTAGTAGGAAGCGTAGCCTTCTCTGACAGATGGGTCTTGTGAAGTACTACCAAGACCACCTCTGGGATGTGTTGAATATTCATGTCTTTAGGTGATGTTCCACCCTAGTCCTCTCTGAACATCCCAAATCAGAGTTTTGCAAGAGGACCTTGCAACCCACAGGACCTTGGAGAAAATAGATCAGTATATTAAGCCACCAAGTTTTGAAGTGGCTTGTTAACATAGCAATAGATAAGTGGGACAGGAGATGACAAGCATGAAACAAGTGTGGGTTCATCACCTTAAAAAGGTCATGAGAGAAAAGCTAACATACACAGTAGAATACAGATTCATGTGAATTTAAAGCCTAACTGGGAATACCAGATATATTCCAAGTTGATAAGAAAATCGCATGTGTCCGAGATAATGAACAACTTGCCAGTGCCCATTGCCAAAATCCATGTCCTAAGGGAAGGATTCTTAGTCCTAAATAAGAAGAAAAAAAAACCAGCAACCTCTGAAAAAGACTGTTTTGAGAATGAGAGTTACTTCCCCCTTGAGGTCATGCAAGAAAGTTTTGCAACCATTTCCAGCAACCGTTCTAACCTGAAGAGAAGGACTGGTATCATCATAATTATAATTTAACTACATCCTCTGAGTTACATTTTAAGGTGTAATAAGACAGTTAATGTAAAAATAAAGGAAAATTATATTGACATATCTGCTCGGTGCTAGTAATAGCTGCGTGAGTAAACAAATAGCCCAGAGAATCAACATGGCAAGACTCATGCTGTTCTCTGACCCACGCTGGTCCCTCATCTGGCAGATATTTTTTATGTACTTCAGCTGAACTTCCCAAACACTGAGGAGGAAAAAAGTAATAAGAACTAAAAATAAAAGTAATTTGGGGGTAGATGACAAAGTTCCTTGTAAACCACATTTTCTTTTAAAAAGTGACCTTTCAAATTTTTAGGATGAATACTGATACACATGAATGAACATATTTAAACAGAGACATTTCCTTCTGCGAAAAGCAGGAGGCCAAACTCCCATCTGGAACATTCTGGAACCTGTCCTGGAGATTCATGGGAAGTAAAAGTCTTTGAAAAGTCTCAAGCCTTGATGAACATCCATTCACTCACTCATTTGCTAAGGGGCTCCCAACACACTCAGGGGTCTCTTGGCGAACTCTAATCTTCATAAACCCTGCAGCAGGTCTAAGAGCTCTGTGCTCCGAGCGCATGCCCAGAACCACCCCCAGCAGGCCTGGAGAATCTGAGACTGGACGCCCGGAAACTTGAGGTCTCATTATGCCTGGCAGGAGCTACGGGTCTTTGTGCTCGATTCCCAGTCCAAGCCTTGACAAATTTTGAACTTGGTAAAAAGAGTTTCCACTGAAGTGAGGCATCACTTTCCAATCATGACGCTGAAATGACTCCCCTGTTACGTACATGCAGTATAGGTGAACCAGAAAACAGTAATTTCAGTTAGATAGAATTATTAAAAAACAGTATATATTTATCTCTAATCAGCGAAGATAAGGATCAAAATTTCACAGGAGAAAAATACTCGCTCTAACTTGAACATTTTGTTGGTATAGAGGTCAGGTAACTATGAACATCAAACATAAAAGATTTAAGTCTGGTGTAAGCATGTGATACAAATTATTAGTAGCTTTTTTTTTAGTGAGTTTGTTCAATATGACTTTCCTCAAAAAAACTGGGAATTGAGCTTCATTTTCAGTAATTTGACCTCTTGCAATATACCCCAAGTGCTCAAAAACAAAATATAGACATGACATCTGCACCCCTATGTTCATTCCAGCACTATCCACAATAGCCAAAATCTGGAAACAACCCAAGTGTCCAAGAACAGATGACTGGATAAAGAAGCTATGGTCCATACACACGACAAAATACTGCTTGGCTATAAGAAAAGATAAAATCATGCAGTTTGCTGCTGTGCAGATGAATCTGGAGATTATTGGTGCTGAATGAAGTCAATCAGAGTCAAAGAGAATGATCTCTCTGATAAGCAAGATATATTCGATATGCCAGACACAGTAACAACAAAGTCTCCAATGGAGACGTTACTGGACCCGCTTGAGCAAATCGACGATCAACGGGAGGGCCTTTACTTTACTTTACTTTTATATATATAAATATATAGATAGATAGATATAGATATATATCTTGGGAACAGCAAGTTGCCCAAAAGCAATAGAAGCAAAGACCACAAAAACTGGTTTTGGGAATGAGAGGAGAAATAGGACAGTGAAGAGAATGAATAGAATTACTACAGTAATGGTGGGTGTGTAATAGCATGTCTGTTCTGGGGCCCCAAAAACATACAACAGAAATGCCACCTACACTTCAATGCTCATTGCAGCACTGTTCACCATAGCCAGAATCTGGAAACAGCCTGAGTGCCTGAGAACAAACGACCGAATAAAAAAAAAAAAAAACCAATGGTACATTGGAATACTACACAGTCACCAGGAAAAATGGAGCCATGAAATTCACATATAAGTGGATGGACATGGAGAGTATCATGCTGAATGAAATGAGTCAGAGAGAGGGACAGACATAGAATGACTGCACTCATTTGTGAGACTAATACTCAGGTTCAGTAGAAACGAGGGCCAGGAGGACTGATTTATGGTTGGAAACTTGCCATAGGTAGTGGGGAGGGGGCAGAGAGGATGGGGAGGAGCAACTGGGATAGACAAGGGACTACAACACGGAGAGTTGGAAAGGATCACTAGGGACAAGAAAGTAGACAAAAGGACAAACAGGACAACCCTTCAGTATCTGTAATGCAAACCATAATGCCAAAAGGGGAGAGAGAGAGAGAGAGAGAGAGAGAGAGAGAGAAACTGAGGACATTGATGATGGGAAATGTACACTGAAGGGAAGGATTTTATGACTGAAACCCAATCACAAACAAGTCTGTGTAACAGTTGCATAGTGATTCAATAATTTTTTTAAAATGGAGGAGGGAAGTGGTCAACCAGAAGGAGTAGGTGGTGCTGAGAGATGGGAAAACATTATGCATGAAACCCTATCAGTAAACCACAGCACCCAAAGTTAAGGAAATAAATAAAAAATGCCTGTCACCGAGGCAGGCTGGTGGGTGGGAGAGAAAGGGAGGGCATTGGCGGAGGGAAGTGGGGAAGGGACTGGATCATCGGATGCCTGAAATATGCTACCAGGACCACTTTGAACTAAAACTTCTTATGAGGGGCAATTCTATGGGTTGGTGGATAGAGTATCAATGTTTCAACCCCAGACCAAGAACAGGAAAACAC